>NC_138968.1:144530500-145130500 GCF_055761805.1 Camellia sinensis
TACCCGGGCCATCTCGTTGCCGTTGCACGGTTTTGGCCTCCGATGGCCTATTTTCAAGCTCAAGTGTGAAAAAGTACATTTTTGGACGTAGTTTTCAAATTGGGAGTCCCGTGCTAGTTTCGTAAGTTTCCAAAACTCACATTAGTCCCTCCCGACATGTTTGAGGTGTTACCCAGGCCGTCTCGTGGCAGTTACACGATTTTGGCCTCCGAATGCCTATTTTTCAAGCCTAAATGTGAAAAAGTACATTTTTGAACTTAGTTTTTAAACCGGGAGTCCCGTGCAAGTTCCGTAAGTTTTCACAACTCACATTGGTCCCTCCCGATGTGTTTGAGGTGTTACCTGGGCCGTCTCATGGCCGTTGCACGATTTTAGCCTCCGATGGCCTATTTTTCAAGCTTAAGTGTGAAAAAGTGCAATTTTAGACTTAGTTTTCAAACTGGGAGTCCTGTGCAAGTTTCGTAAGTTTACACAACTCTCATTTGTCCCTCTCGACGTGTTTGAGGTTTTACCCGGGCCGTCTCATGGCTGTTACACGATTTTGGCCTCCGAAGGCTTATTTTTCAAGGTTAAGTGTGAAAAAATACATTTTTGGACTTAGTTTTCAAACCGGGAGTCCCGTGCTAGTTCCGTAAGTTTTCACAACTCACATTGGTCCCTCCCGACGTGTTTGAGGGGTTACCCGAGCCGTCTCATGGCTGTTACATGATTTTGGCCCCCCGAATACCTATTTTTCAAGCTTAAGTGTGAAAAAATGCATTTTTGGACGTAATTTTCAAACCGGGAGTCCCGTGCTAGTTCCGTAAATTTCCATAACTCACACTGGTCCCTCCCGAGGTGTTTGAGGTGTTACCCAGGCCGTCTCATGGCTGTTGCACGGTTTTGGCCTCCGATGGCCCATTTTTCAAACTTAAGTGTAAAAAAGTGCATTTTTTTACTTAGTTTTCAAACCGGGAGTCTTGTGCTAGTTCTGTAAGTTTTCACAACTCACATTGATCTCTCCCGAGGTGTTTGAGGTGTTTCCCGAGCCGTCTTGTGGTTGTTGTGCGATATTGGCCTCCGATGGCCTATTTTCAAGTTTAAGTGTGAAAAAGTACATTTTTGGACGTAGTTTTCAAACCAGGAGTCCCGTGCTAGTTCCGAAAGTTTCCAAAACTCACATTGGTCTCTCCCAACATGTTTGAGATGTTACCTGGGCCGTCTCGTGGATGTTACACGATTTGGCCCGTGAAGGCCTATTTTTCAAGTTTAAGTGTGAAAAAGTGTATCTTTGGACTTAGTTTTCAAACCGAGAGTCCCGTGCTAGTTCCGTAAGTTTCCATAACTCAAATGGTCTGTCCTGAGGTGTTTGAGGTGTTACTCAGGCCGTCTCGCGGCTATTGCACGATTTTGGCCTCCGATGGCCTATTTTTGAAACTTAAGTGTGAAAAAGTGCAATTTTAGACTTAGTTTTCAAACCGGGAGTCCCGTGCATGTTTCGTAAGTTTCCACAACTCTTATTGGTCCCTCCCGACGTGTTTGATGTGTTACCCAGGCCGTCTTGTGGCTGTTATACGATTTTGGCCCCTGAAGGCTTATTTTTCAAGCTTAAATGTGAAAAAAGTGCATTTTTGGACTTACTTTTCAAACCGAGAGTCCCGTGCTAGTTCCGTAAGTTTTCAAAACTCACATTGGTCCCTCTCGAGGTTTTTGAGGTGTTACCCCGGCCGTCTCATGGCCGTTGCATGGTTTTGGCCTTCGATAGCCTATTTTTCAAGCTTAAGTGTGAAAAAGTATAATTTTTGACTTAGTTTTCAAACCGGGAGTCCCGTGAAAGTTCCGTAAGTTTCCATAACTCACATTGGTCCTTTTTGATGTGTTTGAGGTGTTCCCCAGGCCGTCTCGTGGTTGTTGCACGATTTTGGCCTCCGATGGACTATTTTTCAAGCTTAAGTGTGAAAAAGTGTATTTTTGACTTAGTTTTCAAACCGGGAGTCCTGTGCTAGTTCTGTAAGTTTTCACAACTCACATTAATCTCTCCCGAGGTGTTTGAGGTGTTTCCCGAGCCGTCTCGTGGTTGTTGTGCGATTTTGGCCTCCGATGGCCTATTTTCAAGCTTAAGTGTGAAAAAGTACATTTTTGGATGTAGTTTTCAAACCAGGAGTCCCGTGCTAGTTCCGTAAGTTTCCAAAACTCACATTGGTCTCTCCCGACATGTTTGAGGTGTTACCCGGGCCGTCTCATGGATGTTACACGATTTTGGTCCGCGAAGGCCTATTTTTCAAGTTTGAGTGTGAAAAAGTGTATTTTTGGACTTAGTTTTCAAACCGAGAGTCCTGTGCTAGTTTCGTAAGTTTTCATAACTCAAAGTGGTCCGTCCTGAGGTGTTTGAGGTGTTACCTGGGCCGTCTCATGGCTGTTGCACGATTTTGGCCTCCAATGGCCTATTTTTCAAACTTAAGTGTGAAAAAGTGCAATTTTAGACTTAGTTTTCAAACCGGTAGTCTCGTGCATGTTTCGTAAGTTTCCACAACTCTTATTGGTCCCTCCCGACATGTTTGAGGTGTTACCCAGGCCGTCTTATGACTGTTACACGATTTTGACCCCTGAAGGCCTATTTTTCAAGCTTAAGTGTGAAAAAGTGCATTTTTGGACTTACTTTTCAAACCGAGAGTCCCGTGCTAGTTTCGTAAGTTTCCAAAACTCACATTGGTCCCTCCCGAGGTTTTTAAGGTGTTACCCCGGCCGTCTCATGGCCGTTGCATGGTTTTGGTCTCCGATGGCCTATTTTTCAAGCTTAAGTGTGAAAAAGTGCATTTTTTGACTTAGTTTTTAAACCGGGAGTCCCGTGCTAGTTTCGTAAGTTTTCACAACTCACATTAGTCCCTCCCGAGGTGTTAGAGGTGTTACCCGGGCTGTCTCGTGGCCGTTGCATGGTTTTGGCCTCCGATGGCCTAGTTTCAAGCTTAAGCGTTAGAAAAGTTTATTTTTGAACTTAGTTGCATGCCTAAATGTTGGAATAGTGCAAATTTTAAAGTAGTTTCCTAATTGGGTGCCACTTGCATATTTCAGCGTTTGTGATGTTTCTCGGGCTTGTACATACATATTTGACTATCTTAGTTGAAGAAGAAATTTCTATTAAATTAACATAGAAACATAATATACTAACCAAGAAGCTTGTCCATCAGAATCTAAACTTTCCCCACCCTCAAAATTTCCCGTGATACATTTCTGCCTCAAACACTCTATGATACTTTGTATCTTCTTGCTTTGTTTCTTCTCTGACTTTTCAAACCTAGCAATTTGTTCATTTGGTTGTGCTATTTGTAGCTCGAGGCGTTGAACATAGTCAGTATTTTCAGCTGGTGCAACAGTTGTGTTCACAGAAGAAGATGGCCTCATGCCGAGTCCTTTCACATAACCTGGCCTTGACTTAAGCACCTTGACTGACAACTCCTCTGGAGTCAAGGGAATCGCACTAGTCTGCGAGAGGTGTTCTGCTTGCGTTTGTATCATGTTGTCCTATTAATTTGAAATAAATCAAATATTAGTTATTCTACCCTACACAGCAAAATAAATAATATTATCAAAATTGAAAGGCATTGCCTTGTACATACATAATTAACTTGGCTCTCCGAGGAAATCCATTCATGCGTGTCCGAATTGTAGTGGATGGACTTGTAAAATTCTGCTAAATCGGGCACTTTGCCATTTTCAATTATCTGCTTTATTTGTTTTTCAATGTTATTTCAATTATTTAAATAACAAAGCCTACTAATCCAATAAAATAAATTGGTAGAACGCACCGAGCTGTGTACCCTGATCGGGATTGATTTTGATCTACATCGATGTTTTGTTTTCATTTGCATCCTATTATTCACATTAGCTAGTGATTGTTCCTACACAATTGAAACACCAATACAAACAAGAAAAGATAACATTAGTAAGAATAAACTTACTTTTTGACAATTAACATATATAAAACATTTTACCTTGAATTTTTTACTATTCCACTTGTTAATTAGAGATGTCCACTGATTGAGAGTAACTCTTGCAGGTGGGTGGCTTTTTGCGTAATCCTCCCCTCTTGCATCCTTAAGTTGCTTGTATTGTTTGTGCAACTTATAGGTGAAACCACTCAATCGTTGACCAAATTGTGTGTCTAAAGCCTTTGCTACATCAGCCCGATTGCCTTGTAGATCAAACTAATCCTGCAAAATAAAAAAAAAATAAAAATTAAAAAGTACCAGAGCCTAAACATGAAAAGAGTTTGTCGATAATTACCGCTAAGCGTTGGATGATCGGCTCCTTATCAGCAGCATTCACATTCTTCCACCTACAAACACTCAGGTCTGGTAACTGCGTTGGAACCTCTATACCAATCTTGGAGACTAACTTAGAGGCGTTGTCTCCTACTGGTGCACGAAACTGTTCAGGTATAGGAACTAACATCTTCCCATCCTTCTCGACAATGCGATGGGCCTCTATGCCACGTGTCGGGCCACAACCACGTCTGTTATCTGATGTTGTAATGGCATAATATTAATTGAGTTAGTAATTAAACAAATGCAAGTTAAACAATAATTACAACTTTGCAAACTTACCAACGATGCTAGATGCAGTCACCTCGTCCTTAGGTTGCACATTATGAGATGGTAAGGGTTAGATACCGACCTCCTGACTTGGGGGATCCATCCTTTCCTCTGGGGTGGGAGTTAATGGCCTTGAATGAGATCGTAAACGAAGTCCTGGTGCCATCTCTTGTTCTTGAAAGAACATAATCAAACAGTAAAAACGATATTTAAAACAGTTAAAATATATTTTTTAAAAAATATGATGTGCAAGATGTGTGAAGAAGAAATGTAAATAGTAAAAGACATGTTCACACACATATAAAATAATGTGCATAATACCTCGCGGTCAAAGGAACCCAATGACTCATCATCATTGTCATCCTCACTCTCTGAAGGGTTATATTCAACATCATCATCTACCTCAACCCTAATTCCTTTTTCCCTTGCATTTGCACATTTGGGCTGAACCGCACTCACTAAAGAATTTGTAATATTCTCCGCTCTAAGATTGTTCATTACCTCACAGTTCTCCTTGATTCGCTTATTTCTTTGTTTCTCGTATTCTATTAGCTTCTTAGATCTCAAATCACCTGATTTCAGCCATTGTTTTTTGCCTCGGACCATTTTCTACAACTATATAACATAATTCAACTTTAATTGAAAAATATAGACAATGTCATCATGCACCATTAAATAAAAGAAGAAACAAAAAGTAACATAAACATATAAAATAAAAATTACATTAATTAATAACATCTGTTCGAAAATAAAGTAATATACTAAAAATTACTTATCTTAATCCATATCAGGATCCATATCAACATCAGGAATGTTATGTTCTTCATCTCCTTCATCATCTCTATTCTCTTCTATTATCTCATCTAATGACCCTACTTCCGAAATAACATTGAATTCAACATCATCCCTACAGTATTGAACAATTGGGTCAATGTAATACCCCTGTTCCGTAGTATGCCAATTGGTCCTTAAATTGAGTATGATTACGTGTTTACCATGATTTTATGTGCCATTATGTGAATATATGTGATTTTGAAGTTTTATCTGTTCATCGTAGGAATATCTGTTTGAATAATCAGCTTTGGAAATTTAATTGAGGGCCTTATCGGCCACAGAACCCGGAATTGATTACGCCATTGTGATTGGCATAATTTTTAGAGCCTACGGTGAAATTTAATTGGAAAATTGATTCGGGCCAGATTAAATTGAATTATTTAATGGCATTGTGCTCAAATTGTTTAATATCTTAATTGTAGCTAGTGGGACTTCTTGTGTTTGAGCACTACACTTCTCATTCTCTCATATACCTTCATTTTTGGGCTGATCAAACTCTAAGAAAGGGGGGAGGTCGGCTGCTAGAGAGAGTGAGGGAGAAAGTTGTGTAATTTTTGGCCCAAGGCTACGAATTTGAAGTCCAACTCAAGAACTGACCATAGATTGAGCTTCTAGGTAAGTGATTGTTTATGAATTCTTGAGTTTGAACTTGTGATTTTGTGAATTAAAGGTTAATTGGTGATCAAGAACAAGAGTTGTGCTCTAGTTGATGGAATTGAAGTTAAAATGCACATGCATGTATAGAATCACCATGGTTTTGCATAATCAAGCATGTATTGGGATGAATATAGAAATATGAGTGTTAAATCCTACATGCAAGCCTGTTTTTGTTGTGTTCCATGAGAATGAACACCATTTGCATTGATTGGAATAGAAATGGAGTCAAGAATTGACATGCATGCATGATTGATGAAGATATGAAACTTAAATGCATGAATTTAATGTATTGGAAGTAAGTTTGGTATAGTTTGGGTTTGCATGTGATTGATTCATGGGAATTGAGTTTCAATATGTGGTAATTTGGTGTCTATATCATGTTAGTACACATATATATGAAGTTTGAGCCGAAATCATGCATTTGGGGCCCTTGAATTCGATGTTGGAACTCAAGAACACAGTTCTGGGTTTTCCAGAATTTTGATGTCCGCTCGAGCGGGGTAATGGCCGCTCGAGCGGGAAAATCGTGCTCCCAGCATTTTTGCAGAGTTGGATGTCCGCTCGAGCGGGACATATCACGCTCGAGCATGGAATTTTGTAGACAGGCCTTCCGCTCGAGCGCCCTATTTAACGCTCGAGCGTAATTTTCATGCAACCAGTACTTTTGCAGGCCTTAAGGGTCCGCTCGAGCGGATAAGTTGACGCTCGAGCGGGGACCCTGTTTCCTGGAATTTTGTTTATGCGGTCTGTGTTTCGTTTTCCGTTCCCTTTCACTTGTAAGCACTCTTAGGCATATGTTAAACCTTGTAAACGAGTTATTGAGATAAAAATAAAGCCTAAAGAGGAATATGTGAATTAAAGAACGGATTGAACTGTTAGTGACCCTTTTGTACTCATGAAATGTGTAGGGTCAAGCTCCAAGGCGCATCCACAAGCCGATCACTGTGAGTAATATCAATATTTGAAAGCTTGTCAAATGTCCAATTGTTATTCCCCTATAAACTCTATAAGTTGTTAATTGGGATTGTGGACAAAAGTCTGACAGGAGTAAATGAATGGACCGAAGGTCGTTTTGATAGGAATAGACCGAAGGTCGTTTTTGTATAAATGGACCGAAGGTCGTTTTGATAAGAACGAATGGACCAAAGGTCGTTTTGATGTAAATGAATGGACCAAAGGTCGTTTTGACATGAATGAGTGGGCCAAAGGCCGCTTTGATATGAAAGAATGGGCCAAAGGCCGTTTGATATGAAAGAGTGGGCCAAAGGCCGTTTCGACAAAAGTGAATGGGCCGAAGGCCGTTTCGCCATGAATGGAAATCCGAATGGGCCAAAGGCCAGAATGTTAGGACTACAGTTACTTGATTTGAATGTTGTATAGACTTATACATATATATTCGCTAAATAGAATTATGAATTGGGCCCAAGGCCGTTTGGTGCATGTTGTTCTACGTATTGTTATATAACTGTCACGTTTGATATTATTCACTGGGCTATCGCTCACGCTCATTCATGTGTTTGTAGGTGAGCCAAGGGAAGTCCAAACCCAGCCCCAGTGAAGTCTGCTAGGAAAAATCCGAGTTTTGGGGAAGTCAGCCTTGCGTCTCACTCTTGAGACCTACCCTTGCCTTTTGCTATGTAATTATATCTTGTCTTGCCGGCAGGGACTTTATGTAAATATGTAATAGTCTGTCATAGGTTGACTTGTTTTGGATGATCCTGTTTGTAATGAATTTTGTGAAACTGTACTTTTGAACTGTGGGTTATTAACGTAACTGAATATGGTCTGTTGATGTGCATATAAGCACGGCTCTATGGACAAAGTTTTTATTCATTGCTTCCGTTTGGCCCCTTTACTCTGACAACTTATGTTTGTTTTGGTCTGAGGCCGTAAGTAATCTCAGGATTACTGGCCGGTTATGTCCTTAACCCATAGGAGCAGGTTCGGGTCATGACAGAGTGGTATCAGAGCACGAGTTAATAACTCACACACTTGTCCAAAAAGAGCAATAAGCGTCTAGATAAGATCTAGGATGCATTCATGTGATAAGTACGAGTTTAGAAGCATTGATTATATGCTTAAATGTTTTGTTATGAATAATTATATGCGTAAGTTGTGAACTACTTGCATTGCAAATTATCTGGAAATATGTGCTCCTTAGTGTATGCGTACTTGTGTACCTTTTGTATGAAATATAATGCAAGTTTAACCAGATGGTGAGAACCAGAGGTGATGAGTTAGAGGAATCCTCTACTGCCAGACTGGACAGAATGGAAAGACTGATTCAGGAAATGGCAGAAGCTTTGAGACAGCAACAGGAGTGGCAACAACAGTGGCAGCAACCACACCCGCCACCTCCACCTCCGGCACCACCCGTGCCAGATAATCAAAATGATGATCGGATAATCGCTCTCACCAAGGAGTTCAAGAAAATGAAACCACCACAGTTTCATGGTGGACTGGATCCTTTGAAAGCGGAAGCTTGGGTTCTTGGGATCGAAAAACTGTTTGAAGTATTTCCGTGCTCGGATACACAGAAAGTGCTTCTAACCACTTTTATGCTAGAAGATGAAGCGAGAAGATGGTGGATGTTGATGAGGGAAAACCACAGAGATATTGATTGGGCAAAATTTTTGGAAATCTTCTATGACAAGTACTTCCCGCAGTGTGTCCGGGATAGGAAAGTGGCAGAGTTCATGGAACTCAAACAAGACAGTATGACTGTAGCTGAGTATGAGGCCAAATTTACTGAGTTGGCCAGGTTTGCACCACATGTAATTGACACTGATTATAAGAAGGCAAGGCATTTTGAAGGTGGGCTCCGAAGTGACATCCTAGAGCGAGTGAATGTCCTGAAGTTGGAGACCTACATCGGGGTGCTTGACCGGGCCATCATATCAGAGGCTAATATAGCTAGACAAGCTAAGCCAACAACCGAATGGAGAGGCAACAAAAGACAAGGTTTCTTTTCGAAGAAGAAATTTCTGAAAAAGCAAAACACGGGCTCCTCAACTACTTCAAGTTCTTCCCGAGACACAGCTCCCATGTGCAACACTTGTAGCAAAAGGCACCGTGGAGTCTGTTACCGTGCATCGGGAGCCTGTTTTAAGTGTGGGAAACAAGGGCATATAGCCCGAGATTGTAATCAGAATAGTGAGAAGATAGCTGCTAGCTCCACTGCATCGGTCCCGAAGCCGGGAAACACTTTGAGATCTACTACTACTGGGGATACAGTGAGACAAGGGAGAGTTTTTGCACTCGTTCCGGGTGATACACGGAATGCCAACGCCGTTGTCTCAGGTACTATTTCAATATGTAATCAGGATGCCTTTGTATTAATTGATTCTAGATCGACGCACTCATTTGTGACATATGCATTTGCATCTAGACTGAAAAGACCCCTAGAATTGTTGCCATATTTGTTATGTGTGTCTGCTCCATCGGGGGAATCTGTGTTATGTGACTATATATATCGGTTTTGTGACATGCATATTGAGGATGCTACCCTGTATGTAGATTTGTTGCCCTTAAACTTTAGACACTTCGATGTAATTTTGGGCATGGATTGGTTAACCAAATATTGTGCCACTATAGATTGTGTGACAAAGAGGGTTGTGTTTAAACCCCCAGAACAGAAAAAGATTGTGTTTGTGGGAAATGGGGTAGTGCCTCCACCATATTTGATATCTGCAATGAAAGCATGTAAATTGATCAGGAAGGGGTGCCAAGGTTATTTGTGTTATGTATTGACTGAACAATCCGTGAATGTTGAATTGAATAATATTCCTATTGTTAAAGAATTCCCGGATGTGTTTCCGAATGAATTACCAGGGGAATTGGTAGACAGGGAGATCGAGTTTACCATTGAAACTATGCCGGGCACCCAGCCCATTTCTAAAACTCCCTACAGAATGGCTACTGCCGAAATGAAAGAATTAAAGGAACAGTTGCAAGACCTTCTTGATAAAGGGTTTATCCAGCCTAGCGCTTCGCCTTGGGGTGCACCAGTGTTATTTGTAAAGAAGAAGGATGGTACTCTGCGCCTGTGCATTGATTACCGGGAACTGAACAAGGTAACGATAAAGAACAAATATCCCTTACCCCATATTGATGACTTATTTGACCAGTTGCAGGGATCACAGGTGTTTTCTAAGATTGATTTGAGATCCGGGTATCATCAGCTAAAGGTTAAAGCAGAGGATGTTGAGAAAACGGCTTTCAGAACGAGGTATGGTCATTTTGAGTTTCTTGTTATGCCATTTGGAGTGACTAATGCTCCGGCAGCATTTATGGACTTAATGAATAGAATTTTTAAAACCTACCTTGATGAGTTTGTTGTAGTCTTCATCGATGATATTTTGATATACTCTAAAGATAGACTTGAACATGAACGTCATTTGAGGACTGTTTTACAAATACTTCGGGAAAGGAAATTATTTGCTAAACTAAAGAAATGTGAATTTTGGTTGGATGAGGTTGTTTTCTTAGGGCATGTGATCAACAAGGAAGGAATTTCAGTGGACCCGCAGAAAATAGAAGCAATTGTGAATTGGCCTACACCAACTAATGTGACAGAAGTTCGCAGTTTCATGGGCTTGGCCGGGTACTACAGGAGGTTTGTAAAGGACTTTTCGAAATTAGCTGTGCCTCTTACCCAATTGACATGTAAAGGACAACCATTTGAGTGGAATAGTGAAAGAGAATCAGCCTTTCATGAATTGAAGGCAAGATTGACCACTGAACCAATTTTGACACTACCTTCAGGTACGAAAAATTTTGTGATTTTCAGTGACGCATCTTATAAGGGTTTGGGCTGTGTGTTAATGCAGAACGGAAAGGTTATCGCTTACGCCTCCCGACAGTTGAGGCCACATGAGAAAAATTATCCAACACATGACCTAGAATTGGCCGCAGTTGTTTTTGCTTTGAAAATCTGGCGGCATTACTTGTATGGGGCAAAGTGTGAAGTCTACACGGATCATAAGAGCCTGAAATACTTCTTCACGCAGAAAGAGTTGAATATGCGTCAGAGAAGATGGCTAGAGCTGATAAAAGACTACGACCTAGAGATTCAGTACTATCCCGGGAAAGCTAATACAGTGGCTGATGCCTTGAGTAGAAAATCAACAGGGAGTATGGCTTGTTTGCTTACTGAACAAAGGGAGATTTTGCAAGACTTTGAAAAGTCTGAAATTGAAGTGGTGGTATGTGAATAGGGCGGATTGATAGCCGCTATTACAGCCGAACCGGCAATTGTTGATGAGATCAAGCAGAAACAGAAAGAAGATGAGTTCCTCAGAAAGGTGATTGATGAATTTGAAGTAAGCCCAAAGGCAGAGTTCAGCGTCGAGAATGGAATGTTGAAATTTCGAAACCGAATATGTGTCCCAGATATCCCGGAGCTAAGGAAGAGGGTTTTAGATGAAGCTCACATATCTGTATTTGCTATGCATCCGGGTAATAATAAAATGTATCGGGATTTGAAACAAACCTACTGGTGGCCTAAAATGAAGAAAGAGATTGCAGAATATGTGTCCAAGTGCCTCCAGTGTCAGCAAGTTAAGGCTGAACATCAGAAACCAGGCGGTCTACTTCAACCTTTCCCTATTCCTGAATGGAAGTGGGAACATGTGACTATGGATTTCGTTGTTGGCCTACCTCGGACTTCCCGAGGTATGGACTCTGTTTGGGTTGTAGTTGACAGACTGACCAAATCTGCACATTTTCTGCCTGTCAAAACTACATTTACTGCTTATAGATTGGCTACTATTTATGTTGATGAAATTGTCCGGTTACACGGAGTTCCGGTGTCCATTGTGTCAGATAGGGACCCGAAATTTGTATCTAGATTGTGGAAGAGTTTGCAGGAAGCTATGGGAACAGAACTAAGGTTCAGTACTGCATTCCACCCACAGACAGATGGGCAGTCAGAACGAACAATACGGACTTTGGAAGATATGCTTCGCATGTGTGCTTTGGATTTTCAGGGGAGTTGGGAAGACTATTTGCCACTTGCAGAGTTTGCTTATAATAACAGCTTCCACTCCAGCATCGGTATGGCACCATACGAGGCTTTGTATGATAGGAGGTGTAGATCACCTTTTTGTTGGACAGAGGTCGGGGACAGAGCTTTACTTGGGCCTGAGATTGTACAAGACACCTCTGAAAAGATCAAAACTATTCGGCAAAGGCTCAAAACAGCTCAAGACCGACAGAAGAGTTACGCAGACGTCCGGAGAAGACCTCTTGAGTATGAGGTCGGCGACCATGTGTTCATCCGTGTTTCTCCAATGAAAGGCCAAGTTAGGTTTGGGAAAAAGGGCAAGTTGTCGCCCCGCTATATTGGGCCGTTCCAGATTTTGGAAAGGCTTGGTCCAGTTGCCTACAGGGTTGCTTTGCCACCGGGATTTGAGCAAATCCACAATGTGTTTCATGTGTCAATGTTGAGGGGTTACCTCCGAGACCCGTTGCATGTGATTGATTATCACCGGGTTGCTATAGATGAAAACATGGAATATGCCGAATGGCCGGAAAGAGTTGTTGACCGACAAGTGAAAGAATTGAGAAACAAATCCATTCCAATGGTGAAAGTGGAATGGAAGGAACACTATGGGACAGATGCTACATGGGAAAAAGAGGAGGAAATGCGTCTACGCTATCCACACTTGTTTCCCGACGAAGGTAAATTAAGTTTGGAGGACCAAACTTCCTAAAGGGGGGAAGACTGTAATACCCCTGTTCCGTAGTATGCCAATTGGTCCTTAAATTGAGTATGATTACGTGTTTACCATGATTTTATGTGCCATTATGTGAATATATGTGATTTTGAAGTTTTATCTGTTCACCGTAGGAATATCTGTTTGAATAATCAGCTTTGGAAATTTAATTGAGGGCCTTATCGGCCACAGAACCCGGAATTGATTACGCCATTGTGATTGGCATAATTTTTAGAGCCTACGGTGAAATTTAATTGGAAAATTGATTCGGGCCAGATTAAATTGAATTATTTAATGGCATTGTGCTCAAATTGTTTAATATCTTAATTGTGGCTAGTGGGACTTCTTGTGTTTGAGCACTACACTTCTCATTCTCTCATATACCTTCATTTTTGGGCTGATCAAACTCTAAGAAAGGGGGGAGGTCGGCTGCTAGAGAGAGTGAGGGAGAAAGTTGTGTAATTTTTGGCCCAAGGCTACGAATTTGAAGTCCAACTCAAGAACTGACCATAGATTGAGCTTCTAGGTAAGTGATTGTTTATGAATTCTTGAGTTTGAACTTGTGATTTTGTGAATTAAAGGTTAATTGGTGATCAAGAACAAGAGTTGTACTCTAGTTGATGGAATTGAAGTTAAAATGCACATGCATGTATAGAATCACCATGGTTTTGCATAATCAAGCATGTATTGGGATGAATATAGAAATATGAGTGTTAAATCCTACATGCAAGCCTGTTTTTGTTGTGTTCCATGCGAATGAACACCATTTGCATTGATTGGAATAGAAATGGAGTCAAGAATTGACATGCATGCATGATTGATGAAGATATGAAACTTAAATGCATGAATTTAATGTATTGGAAGTAAGTTTGGTATAGTTTGGGTTTGCATGTGATTGATTCATGGGAATTGAGTTTCAATATGTGGTAATTTGGTGTCTATATCATGTTAGTACACATATATATGAAGTTTGAGCCGAAATCATGCATTTGGGGCCCTTGAATTCGATGTTGGAACTCAAGAACACAGTTCTGGGTTTTCTAGAATTTTGATGTCCGCTCGAGTGGGGTAATGGCCGCTCGAGCGGGAAAATCGTGCTCCCAGCATTTTTGCAGAGTTGGATGTCCGCTCGAGCGGGACATATCACGCTCGAGCGTGGAATTTTGTAGACAGGCCTTCCGCTCGAGCGCCCTATTTAACGCTCGAGCGTAATTTTCATGCAACCAGTACTTTTGCAGGCCTTAAGGGTCCGCTCGAGCGGATAAGTTGACGCTCGAGCGGGGACCCTGTTTCCTGGAATTTTGTTTATGCGGTCTGTGTTTCGTTTTCCGTTCCCTTTCACTTGTAAGCACTCTTAGGCATATGTTAAACCTTGTAAACGAGTTATTGAGATAAAAATAAAGCCTAAAGAGGAATATGTGAATTAAAGAACGGATTGAACTGTTAGTGACCCTTTTGTACTCATGAAATGTGTAGGGTCAAGCTCCAAGGCGCATCCACAAGCCGATCACTGTGAGTAATATCAATATTTGAAAGCTTGTCAAATGTCCAATTGTTATTCCCCTATAAACTCTATAAGTTGTTAATTGGGATTGTGGACAAAAGTCTGACAGGAGTAAATGAATGGACCGAAGGTCGTTTTGATAGGAATAGACCGAAGGTCGTTTTTGTATAAATGGACCGAAGGTCGTTTTGATAAGAACGAATGGACCAAAGGTCGTTTTGATGTAAATGAATGGACCAAAGGTCGTTTTGACATGAATGAGTGGGCCAAAGGCCGCTTTGATATGAAAGAATGGGCCAAAGGCCGTTTGATATGAAAGAGTGGGCCAAAGGCCGTTTCGACAAAAGTGAATGGGCCGAAGGCCGTTTCGCCATGAATGGAAATCCGAATGGGCCAAAGGCCAGAATGTTAGGACTACAGTTACTTGATTTGAATGTTGTATAGACTTATACATATATATTCGCTAAATAGAATTATGAATTGGGCCCAAGGCCGTTTGGTGCATGTTGTTCTACGTATTGTTATATAACTGTCACGTTTGATATTATTCACTGGGCTATCGCTCACGCTCATTCATGTGTTTGTAGGTGAGCCAAGGGAAGTCCAAACCCAGCCCCAGTGAAGTCTGCTAGGAAAAATCCGAGTTTTGGGGAAGTCAGCCTTGCGTCTCACTCTTGAGACCTACCCTTGCCTTTTGCTATGTAATTATATCTTGTCTTGCCGGCAGGGACTTTATGTAAATATGTAATAGTCTGTCATAGGTTGACTTGTTTTGGATGATCCTGTTTGTAATGAATTTTGTGAAACTGTACTTTTGAACTGTGGGTTATTAACGTAACTGAATATGGTCTGTTGATGTGCATATAAGCACGGCTCTATGGACAAAGTTTTTATTCATTGCTTCCGTTTGGCCCCTTTACTCTGACAACTTATGTTTGTTTTGGTCTGAGGCCGTAAGTAATCTCAGGATTACTGGCCGGTTATGTCCTTAACCCATAGGAGCAGGTTCGGGTCATGACAGAGTGGTATCAGAGCACGAGTTAATAACTCACACACTTGTCCAAAAAGAGCAATAAGCGTCTAGATAAGATCTAGGATGCATTCATGTGATAAGTACGAGTTTAGAAGCATTGATTATATGCTTAAATGTTTTGTTATGAATAATTATATGCGTAAGTTGTGAACTACTTGCATTGCAAATTATCTGGAAATATGTGCTCCTTAGTGTATGCGTACTTGTGTACCTTTTGTATGAAATATAATGCAAGTTTAACCAGATGGTGAGAACCAGAGGTGATGAGTTAGAGGAATCCTCTACTGCCAGACTGGACAGAATGGAAAGACTGATTCAGGAAATGGCAGAAGCTTTGAGACAGCAACAGGAGTGGCAACAACAGTGGCAGCAACCACACCCGCCACCTCCACCTCCGGCACCACCCGTGCCAGATAATCAAAATGATGATCGGATAATCGCTCTCACCAAGGAGTTCAAGAAAATGAAACCACCACAGTTTCATGGTGGACTGGATCCTTTGAAAGCGGAAGCTTGGGTTCTTGGGATCGAAAAACTGTTTGAAGTATTTCCGTGCTCGGATACACAGAAAGTGCTTCTAACCACTTTTATGCTAGAAGATGAAGCGAGAAGATGGTGGATGTTGATGAGGGAAAACCACAGAGATATTGATTGGGCAAAATTTTTGGAAATCTTCTATGACAAGTACTTCCCGCAGTGTGTCCGGGATAGGAAAGTGGCAGAGTTCATGGAACTCAAACAAGACAGTATGACTGTAGCTGAGTATGAGGCCAAATTTACTGAGTTGGCCAGGTTTGCACCACATGTAATTGACACTGATTATAAGAAGGCAAGGCATTTTGAAGGTGGGCTCCGAAGTGACATCCTAGAGCGAGTGAATGTCCTGAAGTTGGAGACCTACATCGGGGTGCTTGACCGGGCCATCATATCAGAGGCTAATATAGCTAGACAAGCTAAGCCAACAACCGAATGGAGAGGCAACAAAAGACAAGGTTTCTTTTCGAAGAAGAAATTTCTGAAAAAGCAAAACACGGGCTCCTCAACTACTTCAAGTTCTTCCCGAGACACAGCTCCCATGTGCAACACTTGTAGCAAAAGGCACCGTGGAGTCTGTTACCGTGCATCGGGAGCCTGTTTTAAGTGTGGGAAACAAGGGCATATAGCCCGAGATTGTAATCAGAATAGTGAGAAGATAGCTGCTAGCTCCACTGCATCGGTCCCGAAGCCGGGAAACACTTTGAGATCTACTACTACTGGGGATACAGTGAGACAAGGGAGAGTTTTTGCACTCGTTCCGGGTGATACACGGAATGCCAACGCCGTTGTCTCAGGTACTATTTCAATATGTAATCAGGATGCCTTTGTATTAATTGATTCTAGATCGACGCACTCATTTGTGACATATGCATTTGCATCTAGACTGAAAAGACCCCTAGAATTGTTGCCATATTTGTTATGTGTGTCTGCTCCATCGGGGGAATCTGTGTTATGTGACTATATATATCGGTTTTGTGACATGCATATTGAGGATGCTACCCTGTATGTAGATTTGTTGCCCTTAAACTTTAGACACTTCGATGTAATTTTGGGCATGGATTGGTTAACCAAATATTGTGCCACTATAGATTGTGTGACAAAGAGGGTTGTGTTTAAACCCCCAGAACAGAAAAAGATTGTGTTTGTGGGAAATGGGGTAGTGCCTCCACCATATTTGATATCTGCAATGAAAGCATGTAAATTGATCAGGAAGGGGTGCCAAGGTTATTTGTGTTATGTATTGACTGAACAATCCGTGAATGTTGAATTGAATAATATTCCTATTGTTAAAGAATTCCCGGATGTGTTTCCGAATGAATTACCAGGGGAATTGGTAGACAGGGAGATCGAGTTTACCATTGAAACTATGCCGGGCACCCAGCCCATTTCTAAAACTCCCTACAGAATGGCTACTGCCGAAATGAAAGAATTAAAGGAACAGTTGCAAGACCTTCTTGATAAAGGGTTTATCCAGCCTAGCGCTTCGCCTTGGGGTGCACCAGTGTTATTTGTAAAGAAGAAGGATGGTACTCTGCGCCTGTGCATTGATTACCGGGAACTGAACAAGGTAACGATAAAGAACAAATATCCCTTACCCCATATTGATGACTTATTTGACCAGTTGCAGGGATCACAGGTGTTTTCTAAGATTGATTTGAGATCCGGGTATCATCAGCTAAAGGTTAAAGCAGAGGATGTTGAGAAAACGGCTTTCAGAACGAGGTATGGTCATTTTGAGTTTCTTGTTATGCCATTTGGAGTGACTAATGCTCCGGCAGCATTTATGGACTTAATGAATAGAATTTTTAAAACCTACCTTGATGAGTTTGTTGTAGTCTTCATCGATGATATTTTGATATACTCTAAAGATAGACTTGAACATGAACGTCATTTGAGGACTGTTTTACAAATACTTCGGGAAAGGAAATTATTTGCTAAACTAAAGAAATGTGAATTTTGGTTGGATGAGGTTGTTTTCTTAGGGCATGTGATCAACAAGGAAGGAATTTCAGTGGACCCGCAGAAAATAGAAGCAATTGTGAATTGGCCTACACCAACTAATGTGACAGAAGTTCGCAGTTTCATGGGCTTGGCCGGGTACTACAGGAGGTTTGTAAAGGACTTTTCGAAATTAGCTGTGCCTCTTACCCAATTGACATGTAAAGGACAACCATTTGAGTGGAATAGTGAAAGAGAATCAGCCTTTCATGAATTGAAGGCAAGATTGACCACTGAACCAATTTTGACACTACCTTCAGGTACGAAAAATTTTGTGATTTTCAGTGACGCATCTTATAAGGGTTTGGGCTGTGTGTTAATGCAGAACGGAAAGGTTATCGCTTACGCCTCCCGACAGTTGAGGCCACATGAGAAAAATTATCCAACACATGACCTAGAATTGGCCGCAGTTGTTTTTGCTTTGAAAATCTGGCGGCATTACTTGTATGGGGCAAAGTGTGAAGTCTACACGGATCATAAGAGCCTGAAATACTTCTTCACGCAGAAAGAGTTGAATATGCGTCAGAGAAGATGGCTAGAGCTGATAAAAGACTACGACCTAGAGATTCAGTACTATCCCGGGAAAGCTAATACAGTGGCTGATGCCTTGAGTAGAAAATCAACAGGGAGTATGGCTTGTTTGCTTACTGAACAAAGGGAGATTTTGCAAGACTTTGAAAAGTCTGAAATTGAAGTGGTGGTATGTGAATAGGGCGGATTGATAGCCGCTATTACAGCCGAACCGGCAATTGTTGATGAGATCAAGCAGAAACAGAAAGAAGATGAGTTCCTCAGAAAGGTGATTGATGAATTTGAAGTAAGCCCAAAGGCAGAGTTCAGCGTCGAGAATGGAATGTTGAAATTTCGAAACCGAATATGTGTCCCAGATATCCCGGAGCTAAGGAAGAGGGTTTTAGATGAAGCTCACATATCTGTATTTGCTATGCATCCGGGTAATAATAAAATGTATCGGGATTTGAAACAAACCTACTGGTGGCCTAAAATGAAGAAAGAGATTGCAGAATATGTGTCCAAGTGCCTCCAGTGTCAGCAAGTTAAGGCTGAACATCAGAAACCAGGCGGTCTACTTCAACCTTTCCCTATTCCTGAATGGAAGTGGGAACATGTGACTATGGATTTCGTTGTTGGCCTACCTCGGACTTCCCGAGGTATGGACTCTGTTTGGGTTGTAGTTGACAGACTGACCAAATCTGCACATTTTCTGCCTGTCAAAACTACATTTACTGCTTATAGATTGGCTACTATTTATGTTGATGAAATTGTCCGGTTACACGGAGTTCCGGTGTCCATTGTGTCAGATAGGGACCCGAAATTTGTATCTAGATTGTGGAAGAGTTTGCAGGAAGCTATGGGAACAGAACTAAGGTTCAGTACTGCATTCCACCCACAGACAGATGGGCAGTCAGAACGAACAATACGGACTTTGGAAGATATGCTTCGCATGTGTGCTTTGGATTTTCAGGGGAGTTGGGAAGACTATTTGCCACTTGCAGAGTTTGCTTATAATAACAGCTTCCACTCCAGCATCGGTATGGCACCATACGAGGCTTTGTATGATAGGAGGTGTAGATCACCTTTTTGTTGGACAGAGGTCGGGGACAGAGCTTTACTTGGGCCTGAGATTGTACAAGACACCTCTGAAAAGATCAAAACTATTCGGCAAAGGCTCAAAACAGCTCAAGACCGACAGAAGAGTTACGCAGACGTCCGGAGAAGACCTCTTGAGTATGAGGTCGGCGACCATGTGTTCATCCGTGTTTCTCCAATGAAAGGCCAAGTTAGGTTTGGGAAAAAGGGCAAGTTGTCGCCCCGCTATATTGGGCCGTTCCAGATTTTGGAAAGGCTTGGTCCAGTTGCCTACAGGGTTGCTTTGCCACCGGGATTTGAGCAAATCCACAATGTGTTTCATGTGTCAATGTTGAGGGGTTACCTCCGAGACCCGTTGCATGTGATTGATTATCACCGGGTTGCTATAGATGAAAACATGGAATATGCCGAATGGCCGGAAAGAGTTGTTGACCGACAAGTGAAAGAATTGAGAAACAAATCCATTCCAATGGTGAAAGTGGAATGGAAGGAACACTATGGGACAGATGCTACATGGGAAAAAGAGGAGGAAATGCGTCTACGCTATCCACACTTGTTTCCCGACGAAGGTAAATTAAGTTTGGAGGACCAAACTTCCTAAAGGGGGGAAGACTGTAATACCCCTGTTCCGTAGTATGCCAATTGGTCCTTAAATTGAGTATGATTACGTGTTTACCATGATTTTATGTGCCATTATGTGAATATATGTGATTTTGAAGTTTTATCTGTTCACCGTAGGAATATCTGTTTGAATAATCAGCTTTGGAAATTTAATTGAGGGCCTTATCGGCCACAGAACCCGGAATTGATTACGCCATTGTGATTGGCATAATTTTTAGAGCCTACGGTGAAATTTAATTGGAAAATTGATTCGGGCCAGATTAAATTGAATTATTTAATGGCATTGTGCTCAAATTGTTTAATATCTTAATTGTGGCTAGTGGGACTTCTTGTGTTTGAGCACTACACTTCTCATTCTCTCATATACCTTCATTTTTGGGCTGATCAAACTCTAAGAAAGGGGGGAGGTCGGCTGCTAGAGAGAGTGAGGGAGAAAGTTGTGTAATTTTTGGCCCAAGGCTACGAATTTGAAGTCCAACTCAAGAACTGACCATAGATTGAGCTTCTAGGTAAGTGATTGTTTATGAATTCTTGAGTTTGAACTTGTGATTTTGTGAATTAAAGGTTAATTGGTGATCAAGAACAAGAGTTGTACTCTAGTTGATGGAATTGAAGTTAAAATGCACATGCATGTATAGAATCACCATGGTTTTGCATAATCAAGCATGTATTGGGATGAATATAGAAATATGAGTGTTAAATCCTACATGCAAGCCTGTTTTTGTTGTGTTCCATGCGAATGAACACCATTTGCATTGATTGGAATAGAAATGGAGTCAAGAATTGACATGCATGCATGATTGATGAAGATATGAAACTTAAATGCATGAATTTAATGTATTGGAAGTAAGTTTGGTATAGTTTGGGTTTGCATGTGATTGATTCATGGGAATTGAGTTTCAATATGTGGTAATTTGGTGTCTATATCATGTTAGTACACATATATATGAAGTTTGAGCCGAAATCATGCATTTGGGGCCCTTGAATTCGATGTTGGAACTCAAGAACACAGTTCTGGGTTTTCTAGAATTTTGATGTCCGCTCGAGTGGGGTAATGGCCGCTCGAGCGGGAAAATCGTGCTCCCAGCATTTTTGCAGAGTTGGATGTCCGCTCGAGCGGGACATATCACGCTCGAGCGTGGAATTTTGTAGACAGGCCTTCCGCTCGAGCGCCCTATTTAACGCTCGAGCGTAATTTTCATGCAACCAGTACTTTTGCAGGCCTTAAGGGTCCGCTCGAGCGGATAAGTTGACGCTCGAGCGGGGACCCTGTTTCCTGGAATTTTGTTTATGCGGTCTGTGTTTCGTTTTCCGTTCCCTTTCACTTGTAAGCACTCTTAGGCATATGTTAAACCTTGTAAACGAGTTATTGAGATAAAAATAAAGCCTAAAGAGGAATATGTGAATTAAAGAACGGATTGAACTGTTAGTGACCCTTTTGTACTCATGAAATGTGTAGGGTCAAGCTCCAAGGCGCATCCACAAGCCGATCACTGTGAGTAATATCAATATTTGAAAGCTTGTCAAATGTCCAATTGTTATTCCCCTATAAACTCTATAAGTTGTTAATTGGGATTGTGGACAAAAGTCTGACAGGAGTAAATGAATGGACCGAAGGTCGTTTTGATAGGAATAGACCGAAGGTCGTTTTTGTATAAATGGACCGAAGGTCGTTTTGATAAGAACGAATGGACCAAAGGTCGTTTTGATGTAAATGAATGGACCAAAGGTCGTTTTGACATGAATGAGTGGGCCAAAGGCCGCTTTGATATGAAAGAATGGGCCAAAGGCCGTTTGATATGAAAGAGTGGGCCAAAGGCCGTTTCGACAAAAGTGAATGGGCCGAAGGCCGTTTCGCCATGAATGGAAATCCGAATGGGCCAAAGGCCAGAATGTTAGGACTACAGTTACTTGATTTGAATGTTGTATAGACTTATACATATATATTCGCTAAATAGAATTATGAATTGGGCCCAAGGCCGTTTGGTGCATGTTGTTCTACGTATTGTTATATAACTGTCACGTTTGATATTATTCACTGGGCTATCGCTCACGCTCATTCATGTGTTTGTAGGTGAGCCAAGGGAAGTCCAAACCCAGCCCCAGTGAAGTCTGCTAGGAAAAATCCGAGTTTTGGGGAAGTCAGCCTTGCGTCTCACTCTTGAGACCTACCCTTGCCTTTTGCTATGTAATTATATCTTGTCTTGCCGGCAGGGACTTTATGTAAATATGTAATAGTCTGTCATAGGTTGACTTGTTTTGGATGATCCTGTTTGTAATGAATTTTGTGAAACTGTACTTTTGAACTGTGGGTTATTAACGTAACTGAATATGGTCTGTTGATGTGCATATAAGCACGGCTCTATGGACAAAGTTTTTATTCATTGCTTCCGTTTGGCCCCTTTACTCTGACAACTTATGTTTGTTTTGGTCTGAGGCCGTAAGTAATCTCAGGATTACTGGCCGGTTATGTCCTTAACCCATAGGAGCAGGTTCGGGTCATGACAGAGTGGTATCAGAGCACGAGTTAATAACTCACACACTTGTCCAAAAAGAGCAATAAGCGTCTAGATAAGATCTAGGATGCATTCATGTGATAAGTACGAGTTTAGAAGCATTGATTATATGCTTAAATGTTTTGTTATGAATAATTATATGCGTAAGTTGTGAACTACTTGCATTGCAAATTATCTGGAAATATGTGCTCCTTAGTGTATGCGTACTTGTGTACCTTTTGTATGAAATATAATGCAAGTTTAACCAGATGGTGAGAACCAGAGGTGATGAGTTAGAGGAATCCTCTACTGCCAGACTGGACAGAATGGAAAGACTGATTCAGGAAATGGCAGAAGCTTTGAGACAGCAACAGGAGTGGCAACAACAGTGGCAGCAACCACACCCGCCACCTCCACCTCCGGCACCACCCGTGCCAGATAATCAAAATGATGATCGGATAATCGCTCTCACCAAGGAGTTCAAGAAAATGAAACCACCACAGTTTCATGGTGGACTGGATCCTTTGAAAGCGGAAGCTTGGGTTCTTGGGATCGAAAAACTGTTTGAAGTATTTCCGTGCTCGGATACACAGAAAGTGCTTCTAACCACTTTTATGCTAGAAGATGAAGCGAGAAGATGGTGGATGTTGATGAGGGAAAACCACAGAGATATTGATTGGGCAAAATTTTTGGAAATCTTCTATGACAAGTACTTCCCGCAGTGTGTCCGGGATAGGAAAGTGGCAGAGTTCATGGAACTCAAACAAGACAGTATGACTGTAGCTGAGTATGAGGCCAAATTTACTGAGTTGGCCAGGTTTGCACCACATGTAATTGACACTGATTATAAGAAGGCAAGGCATTTTGAAGGTGGGCTCCGAAGTGACATCCTAGAGCGAGTGAATGTCCTGAAGTTGGAGACCTACATCGGGGTGCTTGACCGGGCCATCATATCAGAGGCTAATATAGCTAGACAAGCTAAGCCAACAACCGAATGGAGAGGCAACAAAAGACAAGGTTTCTTTTCGAAGAAGAAATTTCTGAAAAAGCAAAACACGGGCTCCTCAACTACTTCAAGTTCTTCCCGAGACACAGCTCCCATGTGCAACACTTGTAGCAAAAGGCACCGTGGAGTCTGTTACCGTGCATCGGGAGCCTGTTTTAAGTGTGGGAAACAAGGGCATATAGCCCGAGATTGTAATCAGAATAGTGAGAAGATAGCTGCTAGCTCCACTGCATCGGTCCCGAAGCCGGGAAACACTTTGAGATCTACTACTACTGGGGATACAGTGAGACAAGGGAGAGTTTTTGCACTCGTTCCGGGTGATACACGGAATGCCAACGCCGTTGTCTCAGGTACTATTTCAATATGTAATCAGGATGCCTTTGTATTAATTGATTCTAGATCGACGCACTCATTTGTGACATATGCATTTGCATCTAGACTGAAAAGACCCCTAGAATTGTTGCCATATTTGTTATGTGTGTCTGCTCCATCGGGGGAATCTGTGTTATGTGACTATATATATCGGTTTTGTGACATGCATATTGAGGATGCTACCCTGTATGTAGATTTGTTGCCCTTAAACTTTAGACACTTCGATGTAATTTTGGGCATGGATTGGTTAACCAAATATTGTGCCACTATAGATTGTGTGACAAAGAGGGTTGTGTTTAAACCCCCAGAACAAAAAAAGATTGTGTTTGTGGGAAATGGGGTAGTGCCTCCACCATATTTGATATCTGCAATGAAAGCATGTAAATTGATCAGGAAGGGGTGCCAAGGTTATTTGTGTTATGTATTGACTGAACAATCCGTGAATGTTGAATTGAATAATATTCCTATTGTTAAAGAATTCCCGGATGTGTTTCCGAATGAATTACCAGGGGAATTGGTAGACAGGGAGATCGAGTTTACCATTGAAACTATGCCGGGCACCCAGCCCATTTCTAAAACTCCCTACAGAATGGCTACTGCCGAAATGAAAGAATTAAAGGAACAGTTGCAAGACCTTCTTGATAAAGGGTTTATCCAGCCTAGCGCTTCGCCTTGGGGTGCACCAGTGTTATTTGTAAAGAAGAAGGATGGTACTCTGCGCCTGTGCATTGATTACCGGGAACTGAACAAGGTAACGATAAAGAACAAATATCCCTTACCCCATATTGATGACTTATTTGACCAGTTGCAGGGATCACAGGTGTTTTCTAAGATTGATTTGAGATCCGGGTATCATCAGCTAAAGGTTAAAGCAGAGGATGTTGAGAAAACGGCTTTCAGAACGAGGTATGGTCATTTTGAGTTTCTTGTTATGCCATTTGGAGTGACTAATGCTCCGGCAGCATTTATGGACTTAATGAATAGAATTTTTAAAACCTACCTTGATGAGTTTGTTGTAGTCTTCATCGATGATATTTTGATATACTCTAAAGATAGACTTGAACATGAACGTCATTTGAGGACTGTTTTACAAATACTTCGGGAAAGGAAATTATTTGCTAAACTAAAGAAATGTGAATTTTGGTTGGATGAGGTTGTTTTCTTAGGGCATGTGATCAACAAGGAAGGAATTTCAGTGGACCCGCAGAAAATAGAAGCAATTGTGAATTGGCCTACACCAACTAATGTGACAGAAGTTCGCAGTTTCATGGGCTTGGCCGGGTACTACAGGAGGTTTGTAAAGGACTTTTCGAAATTAGCTGTGCCTCTTACCCAATTGACATGTAAAGGACAACCATTTGAGTGGAATAGTGAAAGAGAATCAGCCTTTCATGAATTGAAGGCAAGATTGACCACTGAACCAATTTTGACACTACCTTCAGGTACGAAAAATTTTGTGATTTTCAGTGACGCATCTTATAAGGGTTTGGGCTGTGTGTTAATGCAGAACGGAAAGGTTATCGCTTACGCCTCCCGACAGTTGAGGCCACATGAGAAAAATTATCCAACACATGACCTAGAATTGGCCGCAGTTGTTTTTGCTTTGAAAATCTGGCGGCATTACTTGTATGGGGCAAAGTGTGAAGTCTACACGGATCATAAGAGCCTGAAATACTTCTTCACGCAGAAAGAGTTGAATATGCGTCAGAGAAGATGGCTAGAGCTGATAAAAGACTACGACCTAGAGATTCAGTACTATCCCGGGAAAGCTAATACAGTGGCTGATGCCTTGAGTAGAAAATCAACAGGGAGTATGGCTTGTTTGCTTACTGAACAAAGGGAGATTTTGCAAGACTTTGAAAAGTCTGAAATTGAAGTGGTGGTATGTGAATAGGGCGGATTGATAGCCGCTATTACAGCCGAACCGGCAATTGTTGATGAGATCAAGCAGAAACAGAAAGAAGATGAGTTCCTCAGAAAGGTGATTGATGAATTTGAAGTAAGCCCAAAGGCAGAGTTCAGCGTCGAGAATGGAATGTTGAAATTTCGAAACCGAATATGTGTCCCAGATATCCCGGAGCTAAGGAAGAGGGTTTTAGATGAAGCTCACATATCTGTATTTGCTATGCATCCGGGTAATAATAAAATGTATCAGGATTTGAAACAAACCTACTGGTGGCCTAAAATGAAGAAAGAGATTGCAGAATATGTGTCCAAGTGCCTCCAGTGTCAGCAAGTTAAGGCTGAACATCAGAAACCAGGCGGTCTACTTCAACCTTTCCCTATTCCTGAATGGAAGTGGGAACATGTGACTATGGATTTCGTTGTTGGCCTACCTCGGACTTCCCGAGGTATGGACTCTGTTTGGGTTGTAGTTGACAGACTGACCAAATCTGCACATTTTCTGCCTGTCAAAACTACATTTACTGCTTATAGATTGGCTACTATTTATGTTGATGAAATTGTCCGGTTACACGGAGTTCCGGTGTCCATTGTGTCAGATAGGGACCCGAAATTTGTATCTAGATTGTGGAAGAGTTTGCAGGAAGCTATGGGAACAGAACTAAGGTTCAGTACTGCATTCCACCCACAGACAGATGGGCAGTCAGAACGAACAATACGGACTTTGGAAGATATGCTTCGCATGTGTGCTTTGGATTTTCAGGGGAGTTGGGAAGACTATTTGCCACTTGCAGAGTTTGCTTATAATAACAGCTTCCACTCCAGCATCGGTATGGCACCATACGAGGCTTTGTATGATAGGAGGTGTAGATCACCTTTTTGTTGGACAGAGGTCGGGGACAGAGCTTTACTTGGGCCTGAGATTGTACAAGACACCTCTGAAAAGATCAAAACTATTCGGCAAAGGCTCAAAACAGCTCAAGACCGACAGAAGAGTTACGCAGACGTCCGGAGAAGACCTCTTGAGTATGAGGTCGGCGACCATGTGTTCATCCGTGTTTCTCCAATGAAAGGCCAAGTTAGGTTTGGGAAAAAGGGCAAGTTGTCGCCCCGCTATATTGGGCCGTTCCAGATTTTGGAAAGGCTTGGTCCAGTTGCCTACAGGGTTGCTTTGCCACCGGGATTTGAGCAAATCCACAATGTGTTTCATGTGTCAATGTTGAGGGGTTACCTCCGAGACCCGTTGCATGTGATTGATTATCACCGGGTTGCTATAGATGAAAACATGGAATATGCCGAATGGCCGGAAAGAGTTGTTGACCGACAAGTGAAAGAATTGAGAAACAAATCCATTCCAATGGTGAAAGTGGAATGGAAGGAACACTATGGGACAGATGCTACATGGGAAAAAGAGGAGGAAATGCGTCTACGCTATCCACACTTGTTTCCCGACGAAGGTAAATTAAGTTTGGAGGACCAAACTTCCTAAAGGGGGGAAGACTGTAATACCCCTGTTCCGTAGTATGCCAATTGGTCCTTAAATTGAGTATGATTACGTGTTTACCATGATTTTATGTGCCATTATGTGAATATATGTGATTTTGAAGTTTTATCTGTTCACCGTAGGAATATCTGTTTGAATAATCAGCTTTGGAAATTTAATTGAGGGCCTTATCGGCCACAGAACCCGGAATTGATTACGCCATTGTGATTGGCATAATTTTTAGAGCCTACGGTGAAATTTAATTGGAAAATTGATTCGGGCCAGATTAAATTGAATTATTTAATGGCATTGTGCTCAAATTGTTTAATATCTTAATTGTGGCTAGTGGGACTTCTTGTGTTTGAGCACTACACTTCTCATTCTCTCATATACCTTCATTTTTGGGCTGATCAAACTCTAAGAAAGGGGGGAGGTCGGCTGCTAGAGAGAGTGAGGGAGAAAGTTGTGTAATTTTTGGCCCAAGGCTACGAATTTGAAGTCCAACTCAAGAACTGACCATAGATTGAGCTTCTAGGTAAGTGATTGTTTATGAATTCTTGAGTTTGAACTTGTGATTTTGTGAATTAAAGGTTAATTGGTGATCAAGAACAAGAGTTGTACTCTAGTTGATGGAATTGAAGTTAAAATGCACATGCATGTATAGAATCACCATGGTTTTGCATAATCAAGCATGTATTGGGATGAATATAGAAATATGAGTGTTAAATCCTACATGCAAGCCTGTTTTTGTTGTGTTCCATGCGAATGAACACCATTTGCATTGATTGGAATAGAAATGGAGTCAAGAATTGACATGCATGCATGATTGATGAAGATATGAAACTTAAATGCATGAATTTAATGTATTGGAAGTAAGTTTGGTATAGTTTGGGTTTGCATGTGATTGATTCATGGGAATTGAGTTTCAATATGTGGTAATTTGGTGTCTATATCATGTTAGTACACATATATATGAAGTTTGAGCCGAAATCATGCATTTGGGGCCCTTGAATTCGATGTTGGAACTCAAGAACACAGTTCTGGGTTTTCTAGAATTTTGATGTCCGCTCGAGTGGGGTAATGGCCGCTCGAGCGGGAAAATCGTGCTCCCAGCATTTTTGCAGAGTTGGATGTCCGCTCGAGCGGGACATATCACGCTCGAGCGTGGAATTTTGTAGACAGGCCTTCCGCTCGAGCGCCCTATTTAACGCTCGAGCGTAATTTTCATGCAACCAGTACTTTTGCAGGCCTTAAGGGTCCGCTCGAGCGGATAAGTTGACGCTCGAGCGGGGACCCTGTTTCCTGGAATTTTGTTTATGCGGTCTGTGTTTCGTTTTCCGTTCCCTTTCACTTGTAAGCACTCTTAGGCATATGTTAAACCTTGTAAACGAGTTATTGAGATAAAAATAAAGCCTAAAGAGGAATATGTGAATTAAAGAACGGATTGAACTGTTAGTGACCCTTTTGTACTCATGAAATGTGTAGGGTCAAGCTCCAAGGCGCATCCACAAGCCGATCACTGTGAGTAATATCAATATTTGAAAGCTTGTCAAATGTCCAATTGTTATTCCCCTATAAACTCTATAAGTTGTTAATTGGGATTGTGGACAAAAGTCTGACAGGAGTAAATGAATGGACCGAAGGTCGTTTTGATAGGAATAGACCGAAGGTCGTTTTTGTATAAATGGACCGAAGGTCGTTTTGATAAGAACGAATGGACCAAAGGTCGTTTTGATGTAAATGAATGGACCAAAGGTCGTTTTGACATGAATGAGTGGGCCAAAGGCCGCTTTGATATGAAAGAATGGGCCAAAGGCCGTTTGATATGAAAGAGTGGGCCAAAGGCCGTTTCGACAAAAGTGAATGGGCCGAAGGCCGTTTCGCCATGAATGGAAATCCGAATGGGCCAAAGGCCAGAATGTTAGGACTACAGTTACTTGATTTGAATGTTGTATAGACTTATACATATATATTCGCTAAATAGAATTATGAATTGGGCCCAAGGCCGTTTGGTGCATGTTGTTCTACGTATTGTTATATAACTGTCACGTTTGATATTATTCACTGGGCTATCGCTCACGCTCATTCATGTGTTTGTAGGTGAGCCAAGGGAAGTCCAAACCCAGCCCCAGTGAAGTCTGCTAGGAAAAATCCGAGTTTTGGGGAAGTCAGCCTTGCGTCTCACTCTTGAGACCTACCCTTGCCTTTTGCTATGTAATTATATCTTGTCTTGCCGGCAGGGACTTTATGTAAATATGTAATAGTCTGTCATAGGTTGACTTGTTTTGGATGATCCTGTTTGTAATGAATTTTGTGAAACTGTACTTTTGAACTGTGGGTTATTAACGTAACTGAATATGGTCTGTTGATGTGCATATAAGCACGGCTCTATGGACAAAGTTTTTATTCATTGCTTCCGTTTGGCCCCTTTACTCTGACAACTTATGTTTGTTTTGGTCTGAGGCCGTAAGTAATCTCAGGATTACTGGCCGGTTATGTCCTTAACCCATAGGGGCAGGTTCGGGTCATGACAGTCAATGTCAATTGGAACAACATCAGTAATGTTTTCTTGTTGGAACACATCATTATTTTCTGAAGAATCTAATAATTCTCCATCACTAGTGTCTAGAACATCAAAGACACCCCTATGTTGCACCCTTTGCACGACATTCCAAGGTTCACCCAATTTGGTATCATTCAGATAGAAGACTTGATTAGCTTGACTAGGTAGGATAAATGGGTCAGATTGGTACCACCGACTTGTGACGTCAATGCTTGTGCAATATGTATCAAATCGTATTGTTCTGTTTCTACCAGTGTTACTGGTGTTATACCATTCACACTGGAACAAAACAACCTTTTTATCACATATGTAGTCAAATTCTAACACCTTGCACAAGTGACCGTAGAAGTCATGCAATTTTCCTTCATGATCCCCTTGTATAAGCACACCACTATTCTGACTCGTATGACGATTGTCTAGATCTCGAGTATGGAACCGGCTGCTATTGATTATGCAAACTGAGTACTCTTTCACAAGCAAATTAGGACCATTTGCTAATGACCACAATTCATCAGTTGCCTCTGATGACTCTTCCATTCTCAATCTATTTATCTACAATTACATGTAACAAACAATAAGTAAATAATTTATGAATAACGACATTTTATAAAACTTTAATTTTGTTTAAGTTGTAAATGTTGAAAAATTATAAATGTTTTACCCTCTCTTTGAACCACTTGGGAAATTCTTGTCATTGTATATGGGTTATGTCATGTCCAGCTTGAGTTTGTAATAGATTTTTGTGTTTCCTACTCAAAAAAAAAAGTGATTACTACATAGTTCCGAAAACACATACTCCAAATACTTTTCAATCTCTGGGCTATTGTGCAACACAAACCAATGAGCAATATCACGAATTTCTTGAGACATTTCAGCATCTCGTGTGATTAGACTAATTGGACGTGCAGTTTCTGTGAATATTGTCAACCCTTGTTGACGTTCACCGCGATCTTCATTCCGTTCTGGTCGATTATGCACAGTTTCAATCCCAGCAACATACATTGAACAAAAAGTAATGCACTCTTTGATAATGTAGGCCTCGGCAATTGAACCTTCTGGTCGAGCTCGATTGGTCACATATTTTTTTAATGCTCCAAGAAACCTTCAAGAGAGAACGAATTAGGAGTATAATTACATATGCAACACACTTACGCAAATCTCATTTACAAGTATAAGTGTAAAAAATACCTTTCAATTGGGTACATCCATTGATATTGTATGGGTCCTCCAAAAATAGCCTCACAAGGCAAATGAATAGCCAACTGGATCATCACATCAAATAAGGCTGGAGGAAAGATCTTTTCAAGCTTACATAAAATGTGTATTATACGTTCCTCTAATTTCTCCAGTTCGCTCCGCCTTAGTGTCCTAGAGCATAGGTCTTGGAAGAAATTGCCTAACTCAAAAAGTGATGTGCTAATTTCTTTATCCACGTAACCACGCATTCCAATGGAAAGAATTCTTTGCATCAATACATGGTAGTCATGGCTTTTTAGGCCTGTTAGTCTACCATTTCTTGCATTCACTGATTTGGATATGTTTGCCGCATATCCATCTAGATACTTGACAGTTTTTAAAAATTCAAAGAAACCCTCCCTCTCTGCAGGTGTCAATGAAAAGCTTGCCCAAGGCTTGACATATGACCCATTGGGTCGTTGTGTTAGCCATAGCTCTTTCCATATACCCATATCTTCCAAGTCTAACCGTGCCTTGTCTGTGTCCTTGTTCTTTCCATCAATGCCTAACATAGTTCCAAAAACATTTTCACTAAAATTTTTCTCCACATGCATGACATCAATGTTATGTCGAAGTTTTCGCTTCTTCCAATAGGATAACTCATACAAAATGCTTACCTTTGTCCAATTAGGTGCTTGACGGGGCCTTTTTCTATTACTTGGATGCTTTCCATATATGACACCTGTCACGTTGTCCAACTGGTCATGTATCTTTTTCACCGGCAACTCCAAAGATCTCTTCCATTTCTCAATCTTACCATTGTAAGCCCTACTCTTTCGCCTTTCTAGGTGGTCCTCAAGCAAGTAATATCGATGGTTAGTGTACCCCATCTTACTTCTCAAAGATTCAAAATACGATTCAAAATACGGTTCATCATTGCAAGTGTTCTCTACCCAGATATGTCACCAAATGCAGACCAATCATGTATTGTCCACAACAAAGCTGCATGCATTCGAAAAGTCTCATTGGTGGAGGCGTCGTAAGTTAATGCACCATTTGTCCATAAATCACTCAACTCATCTACCAATGGTCGCATGTAGACGTCAATATCAATCCCTAGTTAAGATTCTCCGGGAATAAGTAATGACATCAAACAAAATGGATCCTTCATAACCAACCAAGGAGGCAAGTTGTATGGAATGAGTATGACGGGCCATAAACTATAAGAGTTGTTCATGTTCCCAAAAGGGTTAAACCCATCAACGGCCAACCCTAGCCTCACATTTTGAGGCTCCAAGGCAAACTCGGGATGTTGTGCATAGAACTCCTTCCACTCATCACTGTCAGCAGGATGCCTCAATATCTCGTCGTCCATTCGTTTGTCTTTGTACCATCTCATGTCCTCATCCCTCTTCCTTGACATATATAATCTTTTCAACCTTGGTATCAAAGGAAAGTACCGCAATACTTTATGAGGGATCTTCTTACCCCTTCCACGATTGATCTTGTATCTAGACGTCTTACAAGTCGGACATTTATCTAATGTTGCATTCTCCTTCCAAAATAATACACAATCATTTATGCAAGCATGAATGAGCTCATATGACAAGCCCAAGTCATGTAGTATTTTCTTAGCTTCATAAGTTGACTTTGGAACTAAATTTTCTTTCGGTAAAAGTTTGCTTAAAAACTCTAGTATCATATCAACTAACTTATTGCTCCAATGATTTGTTACCTTCATATTAAGCACCTCAATCACAAACTTCAACAAAGTATAATTTTTACAATTTGGGAACAACTTACGCTTGGCATCAGTCAATATATGATCAAAAGTTCTCACTTCCTCTCCTTGGGTTGTATCAGTCGATTCCCCTCTTATTCGATCTTCTACTAAGGCTTCAATACCACCTACAATTTCATCACCATCAAGTCGCATCTCGTCATCATGGTAAGACTCGTTTGAAACACGGGATTCCCCGTGCTGGTGCCATATAGTGTAAGTTTGCATAATCCCATATTGGAGCAAATGAATTTTCACATTTTGAAGATTTTGTCTATAAACATTCACACTTTATACATAGGCACAAAATATTACCATTCTGGTCTAAAACCCCCATTGCAAATTGAAGAAATAACTTGACACCATCATTATATGGTTTACTCATCCTTTCATCAACAGTCCTATCTAGGGCAATCTAACTTTTATCCATGTCTGATCACAAATGAAAGATTAGGAACAAAAAAGATCATTATTGATTTTAACACATCTTTACCAAAAAAGATCATTAAAAAATCAAGAAAAATCACCAAGTGTATAGTGTTCTATAATCTTCAAATTAAATTAAACAACTAATCAAACCGAATACTAACAAGAGAAAATATATATTAGAGAGCAGAGGCTGGTGTGAGGATAAATCGAAATACAAGATTAGTTGTTGTTTTATATTATTTTTTGTAACAATGATGTCAGATTTTCCTCGGGCATAGGCATGCCAAAGTTTTTCAAAGGTGTATTTCTTTGCACGGACAGAACACCATTAGATACAAGCTTAACAGTTCACAATTTGATGAGGGGAAATGTTCTCCGTAAATGATATTTAATGTGCAAGCATGGTGCAAAAGAAACTGTGAAGCACCATTTGTTGCATTTTAGAATGGCTAAACTGTGAAGCACCAGGTACGCCTGGCCTATTAGCATTAGGCTTTTGGTGAATTTTTCTGCTTCTACTATGCTGAAATTAGAATGGCTTATATTTTTGCAGTGAACTTCAGTGAGATTATGGACAAGGGAGATAAAATGTTTTTCCACACTTAACTCTATTTACCCAAGATACCTTTCATACTAGTTGCATGATATTTTCACAAGTAGACTCCTTAATTACACAGATGAAGAAATGTCTAGAATTAGTTCATAACACCACTCTATTAGATTTGCTTTCCTACCATACCACCTTAAAGTTTTACATCGTGGACTTTTGGCAAGAAGTGGAGGAAAAGAGTAAAACTTCACTCTGTTATTACATGCTTAAGTCGACTTCATAAGAGGAGTACATACATATTACATCATCTGAACAACATTCACTCTTCACAACATCACTCTTCAACTACAAGATTAAATATATTTCTAGAGACTACCCAATGACACAAACCCAAGACTAATATATTTCTAGACTACCCTATTGACACTATATATATATAACTTTAACGAAAGAGGAACATGTTAGACATAGAAAACAGAGGAACATGTTATATATATATAAAATATTAGACACAGAAAGCAGAGGTTGCGGAAGTTATACATATATACTAGAATATAGTGGAAAAGCTAAACAGTTGTCTGGTCCTGTATGGCATTGGTAACTGTACAAACCTTAAACTGATAGAGAGAGAGAGAGAGAGAGAGAGAAGGGTGGAAGTAGAAGGCAATTCCATTGTTGTTGGAGATATTTAAAGAGAAAGATCAAACAAAACAAATACTAGTATTGTAGAGAAAAATGGTTCATCATCTAGTGGCTCTACGATCATCACTGGTTCTTCTTCAATCACATTCTTCCCCTATCCACTTCCCCAGGTACACCCCTATATTACTATTTTTCTTGCATTTTCCTTCCTCTGTTTGGTTTCAGAGAAAAAAAACACACCCCCTAAAAAAGGAGGAGAAATTGAATTACTGAATCTTTATATCTTAATTTCCTAAGCGAAAAATAGCTCTAGTGGAAGGAATTACAGAGTAGATTGGGATGATTTTGGTGTTTGGGGTCCCCTGATATTTGGATAAACCTAAACCTACAAAAGTTTCAGTTTTTAACAATATATCCAAGAAAAAAAAAAATCTGAAAATAAAATGTGTGGATGAGATTTATTCAATGTGATCACACCACTCCAAGTTTGAATTTACACTTTACCATTTCATTTTCAGGCTACAATTTTCCCAGTATGCAAACAGAAAATATTTTTTTTGTCTTAGATGTATGCAACAAGTTTTGTGTTCTATTGGCAAATCTTGAAGAAAAAAAAAATTTGAATTAAGTTTAATCATCAACAAAACTGTACAGGTATTTCTAGCTCTTGTTGTATCTCTTTTTACGGCATTTTTTTTTCTTTCTCATTACAGATTATATACATATATAGATATTATATGTATATAGAGCATATATATCAGAGAAAGAAAATATTAGACACAGAGTGTAACAACCCCAACTTCTAATTAACGTTAATCCATGATTAATTATGCCTAATTAGCAATTGAGGTGAATTTTGCATTAAACTGCATGTGTGTGATGTATTGTTTGTGTCTATATCTGTTAGGCATAGAAAGATCTGTTCACGTTTTAGTTTCGGTTTGCGAATTGAAAGCCTTATCGGCGTCCAAATCAGAAATTGACTTGATTTATGTGCTAGTTAGGATTTATAGAATTTTATGGTAGGTTTAATTAAAATTCGATTCAGAACGATTAAATTAGAATAAATGAGGTTAAATTACATTAGTTTGAGTTTATTTCATTCTCGCCATTAGTGGGCCACTTTCAAAAGTTTTGTTTGAGGCTTAATTCATACACTTTGATTCCCCACTCTTCTCCATCCACAAGACCAAACCGAGAGAGAGAGGGAGAGTAGGAGAAAAGTTTTGATTCAACAAGAGTTGGCTTTGGAAGTTAGAAGAATTAAAGAGAACTTGCAAAATTGAGTTAGCATACTTGGAATTCGAGACTTAAGGTGGGAAATTCATTCTTTTAGTTGTGGATTTAAGTTGTTCATGCATGAATTCAAGTAAATTGAGCTATAAGATGTGAGAATCAAGCTTAAGGAGTAGGGAAGTAGATCAATCCACGCATGCATGCATGTTTCATAGCATTTTGAAGATTGATTTTCAAGAATTCCTTCATGCATGCATTGAGTTCACTCTAATTTTGGAAACACAATGAGTTTCATGTTATTTAGTAGCATTTGATCATGTTTTGGAGAGCCTTAGCTCAAAAATGTACATGCATGTTATGTTCATGAATTAATTTCAAGTTTCAAGTTGAATGTTGTTCAATTGGCATACTTCTGGGCTTTGATTTTGTAAAATGATCTTCAAAACATGTTGTTTTATGAGTTTTCATGTATTTCCTCAAGTTTTGGGCCCAGAAAATTGAGTTTGTTGCATTTGGGGTTGAATTTGAGCTTGGTGATCAAATCTGGAAATTTCAGAAATTTGATCCACGCTCGAGCGTTGTAATAATCCTCACCCCTGTTTACCGATAAACTACTGATTGCTGCTAAATGGAGACTGATTATGATAAGTAATTGAATCAACTGAAATACTGAACAGACTGACTGAAATCTGAAACTGATTGATTGACTGTATCTGTTTAAATGCATTATCTATCTGTTGCATGTTTGATTATCTGTTCACATTCTATGTTTTAAATTGCTAATTAAAGGCCTTATCGGCGGCCGAATCTGAAATTGATTAGTGTCTTAAGATCAGTAGAATTAATGTGATTTTATGGTATATTTATCTGAAATTTGATTTAGTATAATTAAAATAGATTAAAATAAGCTAATTACATAGTTTGACTTAATTACCTTAGTGCTATCTAGTGGGCCACTTATTTGACACTTTAGAGGCTCATTCTTAGGCATTACAAAACATTTGTTCAGCCCTTTTGATGTTCATAACCGATCAAGAGAGGAGAGTGAGAGGTTTGGAGTGAATTCAACTTGACTTTGTGCATTGGCTTGAAGAATTGGAATATAGGTTGTAAATTAAGCTTCCTCACCTTGTATTTGAGGACCTAGGTAAGGAATTTACCCTCTTAATTGTGTCTTTAAATTGATTCTTGCATGGTTCTTGCCAAATTGAAGAGCTAAGTCATGAATTAGTTCTAGCATGTTGAGTTGTAGCTCTAATCTTGCATGCATGTTTGTATTGTTGAGTTTTAAGTTGTTTTCATGGCAAAATGTTACATGCATGCTCATAATTATGTTTAAGTCCATGATTTCATCTTGGTTTGAAAAGAATCGGCTCATTAGAGCATGTATTGAAGTTTTGAATTGATTTAAACTCATGCGTGTTTGCATGTTCATCATGTTCATGAAAATTGGTTTGAAATTGAGTTGTTTGAAACACCCTTGGGCTTTGATTTTACACTTGAGCTTTGGAATCATGTTAAATTATGAGTTTTGGAATGTTTTCTGGAAAATTGGCCCAAGAGGATTGGAATTTGTGCATTTGAACTTGGTTTTGAGCTTGGAAGTTCAAATCTGGAAATTCCAGATTTTGAACACCCGCTCGAGCGGGGAAAGTGGCGCTCGAGCGGGAAATTCGTGCTCCCAGTACTTTGCACTGTTTTGACGTCCGCTCGAGCGGAATAATTGACGCTTGAGCGGGACCTTATGTATTACGCTCGAACGGCTATCGAGCACCCATCGAGCGTGCTTTCCACCTATCCAGTACTTTTGCCCTGTTTTGTAGAACGCTCGAGCGGGAAAGTATACGCTCGAGCGGATACCTTTGTCTGCATGTCCGCTCAAGCGGGACCTCTGTTTTCTGAAAATTCTGAAAAATGTTTTAAAGTGCATATTTGCATCCTCATTTCATCCTAGGCATTCTTAGGCCTAGTTTAAGGCACCTTAATGAGGATATAGATGTAGAACACACCGAGGCAAATTAGGGATTAGGTTATTATCTTTCCCAACTGTGTAGCTTAGTGTGTGTTCGTCCTGTAAACTGTGTAGGGTTGGCGACTGGAGATGCGCTCTAGCTTAACTGTAGCCCAAAACTCTGTGAGTAACAACTGTGTAAAGATATGTTCAAAGATGAATATTTTCTGACTGTTAACTGAACTGCTTTCTGAACTATTATTATTAACTGAATGAATGTATATCCTATATTCTGAACTGTATTGTGGCATCCTTAGCAACTACTGTTTACTGTTCCTGCTACTGTTACAGAGATCTCTGTCGGTTCCCATGTGGAACCACTACTGTTTACTGTTATGATGGCCATCATTGACTGTTTGGTCTTTTAAGACCTACTGTTTACTGTACTGCTATGCTAATGGATGTACCACATATGACTATTACGACTGAATAATTGAAATGCTGATTTAATGAACTGTTTTCATTACTGTAAGGGCATTCATTCTTAACCTCTTTACGCATTATGTTATTCACTGGGCTTTAGCTCACTTTATATATATATATATATGTAGGTGTACAGGCACCAGACCGGAGCTAAGAGCGTGGGTTAGACTCCCTTTTTGTCAAGCCAACCACTGTGCCTCACTGCGAGGTTCCGAGCCTGCCAAGCTATGGCTTAGGGGTGTTTTAATTTCCCCCGTCTGTCTCTGTACCTGTTTTGTAATAACTGCATAGACTGATAGCACTGTACTGTACTGTTTAATAGGGATTAAGTCCCTGTTCTGATCGACTGTAAATGTTGTGCATACTGTTCTGTGCTGTTCATGTATATACGTATGAAAAATCTTTTTGCATGCAAACTCACAGCTCATTAGACATTGCTTATTTACTGTTTTGGCTTCCGCCATACCCCTGTACTCTGTATTACTGTCTTACTGTTAAACAGGCCTTCGGTAATCTCGGATTACTGGCCGGCTACGATGCTAAACCCATAGGGGCGGGTTTGGGTCGTGACAAGCGTTCACTCTGAGTACATGCACTTCTGCTCGAGCAACGATGTTTATGCTTGAGCGTGAAATGCATATACCCAAAAGTTCTTGTGTTTTACAGTCCGCTCGAGCGAGGTTCTGAGTCTCACGCTCGAGCGTAGGTCGAGCGCCCGTCGAGCGTGAAAATCATGCATCCAGTACTTTTTCAAGAGTTTACAGTCCACTCGAGCAGGGAAAGTCACGCTCGAGCGGAGCTTCATTGTCTGCATGTTCGCTCGAGCGTGGACCTTATTTTCAGCAAGTTTTAAGAAATGTTTTCCAATGCATTCTTGCATCCTCATTCCACCCTAGGCATTCCTAGGTCATGTTTAAGACTCCATAATGAGGATTAAAGGTTAGAAACACACTAAGAGCAAACGACATAAGTTATATACAATTCGAACGTGTGTTTCAAGTATGTATCTGTTATGCGTCATGTAGGTCACGTGCCGCGTACCGTTTGACCAATCTACACCGTCTGTCTGTCTCAAGGCCAACTGTGAGTAATAACGTAGTAAAGTTATGTTTAACTGTGTTTATTTTCTGTGTGATAAAATAAGATCTATTTTCTAAAGTGCTATGTTCTGTACAATGAATGACTGTCCAATTTCTGATATGTGTTCGTGACATCCTTAGCATCATGTGATATGTGTTGGCTGTTACCCGGTATCGGAGGTTCCATCATGGAACTTAATCTGTCTGCACTCTGTTACCCCTACCGGAGGCTCCATCATGGGGCTCAGCATATTTATTCTCTATTACCTGGATCCGGAGGTTCCTTTATGGAACTGGTTATGCGTAACCCTCACGTGTCTGCATCTGTTCTGTATCTGCTCTGTTAATGCTAATGGATGTATCACGTATACTTAAGCATACCTCACGATTTCTGTATATGATCTGGACAAATTATGAATTTGATACGAAATTGAATTATGATTTCTAAATCTGTACGGACTCATTCATTGAAACCCCTTTACTCGTTCATTGAATTTGATACGAAATTGAATTATGATTTCACTGAGCTTTCACTCACAGTTTATATTATGTATGTAGGTGAGCCGGCGCACGATTAGGGCCAGAGTTAACGGCCTTCATTCCTGTTTTTGTCAGCCAACCATTGTGCCTCCCAAGGAGATTCCGATCGAAATCTAGTTACATGGCTATTTTTGTACTTATGTTAGTCTCTGTCTGTTTTGTAAAGTTGGGTCCTGGGAATTACACTTTTGTAAATGTTTTGTAAATATTGATGTCCTTCGACTGAGACGCTTATGAATATGCAAGTTTTTGAAATCTTCTGTCCCATGTATGTTATCACAGCTTATTGGACCTTGTCCATTTGTATAATTGCTTTTGCAGCCCCTTACTATGTGCTTATCTGTTAAGAGGCCTTTGGTAATCCACGGATTACTGGCCGGTTACGATGCTAAACCTACAGGGACGGGTTTGGGTCGTGACAGAGTGGTATCAGAACATGTGTTCTACCGCACACAGAGGTCCATATGAGCTTAGGATGTCCTAGTAAGAGTTAGAGGCATTCCATCTGTATGTGTGAGTGTGTGGTAATCCAAATGAATGTAAAAACTGTATGTAAATTTGAGCAAATGAATTGAAAGAAACGAATAAGATTATGCCTATGTTTATTACCGTTTGATGTCTCTATAGTAACATGGAGAATGCAAGGGGAAGTGATGTAAATGAATCTTCAGAGGCTCGCATGGGCCGAATGGAACAAATGCTTGCAGCATTGACTGAAACTTTGTCACAACAGCAAAGACAACAACCTTTGTCCCCTCCATCTCCGCCGGCACAAGCTGAAGCAGATAATAATGACATCATCAACTTGACACAGAAATTCATGAAAATGAAACCGCCGACATTCTATGGTGGAATTAAACCGTTGAAAGTGGAGACGTGGTTACTTGAAATGGAAAAGCTATATGAGGTGTTCCCTTGTTCTGAAATCCAGAAAGTTCTCCTAACTACCTATACTCTGAAGGATGAAGCCCAAAGGTGGTGGTTACTGATTTGAAGTGGCAATGGGAATATGACGTGGGCACAGTTTAATGCGATCTTCTATAATAAATATTTTTCCCAATGTTTCAGGGATCGAAAGGTGTCTGAGTTTCAAGAACTTAAACATGGAAGAATGTCTGTAGCAGAGTATGAAGCCAAATTCACCGAACTGGCACGGTTTGCTCCACATATGGTGTATTCTGATTACAAGAAAGCACGAAAATTTGAAGGTTGACTGGATTTAGAGGTGTTTGATCGGGTAGGCATATTGAAATTGCCTACTTATGTGGAAGTTTTAGACAGATCCTTAATGGTGGAAGCCACCATAGCCACTATGAAACAAAGTAAGACCCCAGCAGCTATACAAACGGATTGAAAAAGAAAGAGGTCTGGGTTTGGTTTTAGAAGAGGCCGGTCTTTTGTCAGTAAGAAGCAAAACACGGGGTCTACAAGCAGCTCGAGTCAGAGTAGTGGGTCTATCCTGGTCTGTTCTGATTATGGTAGAAGGCATAGGGGTGTGTGCTACCGAGTATCCGGTGCTTGGTTCCGATGTGGCCAGTCAGGTCATGTAGTGAAAGATTGCCCACTCAGGTCTGAGAATACTAGCCGTCCTACGGCAAGTTCAACTGGATCCGTTTCTACAGCCAAAACAAATACAGAAGCAAATACTGGGAAAGAACCTCTGAGACAGGGTCGAGTGTTTGCCTTAGTGCCTGGTGACATACAAAACACCTATACTGTGGTGTCAGGTACACTCTCTGTATGTTCTCAAAATGCATGTGTACTGATAGATTCTGGTTCTACACATTCCTTTGTATCGCATGCTTTCTTTCGAAAATTGACTAGACCATTAGAACTTATGACATATGTGTTATCTGTATCTACGCCGTCTGGGGGTTGTATGATATGTGCTCATGTTTATCCAGCATGTGATATTATGATTGGCGATATGATGCTTTATGTTGACTTATTGCCCTTGAACATTGATCATTTTGATTGCATTTTGAGAATGGACTGGTTGACTAAACATTGTGCTACCATTGACTGTGCAAGTAAATCTGTTGTGTTTAGACCACCGGGTATGCCTGAATTTACTTTTACTGGGAATGGGGTAGTTCCTCCCCCATATCTGATTTCAGCTCTGAAAGCTAGAAAACTGCTTAGGAAGGGATGTAGGGGTTACTTGTGTTGTATACTGACTGCATCATCTGACGAAACTAATGTAGAAACTATCCATGTTGCTTGTGAATTTCCTGATGTGTTTCCGAATGACTTACCTGGGGACTTAGTTGATAGAGAAATTGAATTCACTGTTGGGGTGTTTCTGGGAACACAACCTATTTCCAAGACCCCCTATAGAATGTCTACATCAGAATTGAAAGAATTAAAAACTCAACTTCAGGAGTTGTTGAATAAGAAATTTATCTGTCCGAGCACTTCACCTTGGGGTGCTTCAGTCTTGTTTGTCAAAAAGAATGATGGATCTTTGAGGTTGTGTATAGACTATCGAGAACTGAACAAAGTGACTATCAAGAACAAATACCCTTTGCCCCGAATAGATGGCTTGTTTAACCAACTTCAGGGTGCCCAAGAATTTTCCAAAATTGACCTCAGATCTGGGTATCACCAGTTAAAGGTTAGGGCTGAAGACATAGAGAAAACTGCATTCAGAACTAGATATGGACATTATGAATTTTTAGTAATGCCGTTTGGGGTGACCAATGCACCTGCTGCCTTCATGGATCTTATGAATAGAGTGTTTAAATCATTTCTGGATGAATTTATTATTGTGTTTATTGATGATATCCTAATTTATTCCAAAAGCAGGGAAGAACATGAGAACCATTCGAGAATTGTCCTACAGACTTTAAGAGAAAAGAAATTATATGCTAAATTGTCCAAATGTGAATTCTAGCTTGACAGTGTGGCATTTTTGGGCAATGTAATCAACAAGGATGGTGTTTCTGTTGACCCTTAGAAAATTGAAGCTATTGTGGACTGGCCTAAACCGACAAATGTGACAGAGATTAGAAGTTTTTTGGGACTTGCAGGTTACTACAGGAGATTTGTAAAAGACTTTTCCAAGCTTGCCATGCCATTGACCCAGTTAACTCAGAAGAATGTGTCATTTGATTGGAACGAACAAAGAGAGGCAGCCTTTCAAGAGTTGAAAACCAGGTTAGTGACTACACCAATTTTAACTTTGCCCAATGGTACTGATGGGTTTCAAGTTTACAGTGATACTTCTTAGAAAGGTTTGGGGTGTGTATTAATGCAAAACGGAAAAGTGATTGCCTATGCTTCTAGACAACTCTGACTTCATGAAAAGAATTACCCGATACACGATCTTGAATTAGCAGCTGTGGTGTTTGCTTTGAAAATCTGGCATCACTACTTGTATGGGGTAACTTGTGAGGTGTATACCGATCATAAAAGTTTAAAATATTTTTTCACCCAAAAGGAATTGAACATGAGACAGAGGCGATGGTTAGAGTTAATAAAAGATTATGACTTGCAGATTTAATATCACCCAGGGAAAGCTAATACCGTAGCAGATGCCTTGAGCCGAAAATCCAGTGCAAATTTGTCATGTTTGCTGTCCAATCGAAAAGAACTTCTAGATGACCTGGAACAGAAGGAGATTGAGATTGACGTGCGAGAACAAGGTGGGATTTTAACTGTTATTTCCGCTCAACCTACAATTCTTGACGAGATCAAACAAAAATAATGCGAAGATGAATACTTGAAAAAGATCATAAAGGAATTTGATTCAAAGCCAAGGCCGGGATTTGTGTTTGAGAATGACGTGCTGAAATTTCAAAACCGTCTTTGTGTACCCGATTTTTGTGATTTGAGAAAACGTGTGATGACCGAAGCTCACAGCAGTAAGTTTGCCATGCACCCGGGGAATACAAAAATGTATCACAATTTAAAACAGAGTTTTTGGTGGCCTGGAATGAAAAAGAGTATTGCTGATTTTGTGGCTAGATGTCTACATTGCCAACAGGTTAAAGCTGAACATCAACGACCTGTTGGTTTGCTACAACCACTTCCAATACCGGAATGGAAATGAGAGCACATTACCATGGACTTCATTGTGGGATTGCCTCGTTCTTCCCGAGGTATGGACACTATTTAGGTTATAGTTGACCGTTTAACTAGGTCTGTTCATTTCCTACATGTTAAATCTGTTTACAATGCTGACAAATTGGCCACTATTTTTATGACTGAAATTGTGAGATTGCATGGAGTGCCAGTATCTATTGTGTCTGATAGGGACTCAAAGTTTGTGTCGAGATTTTGGCAGAGTTTGCAACAGGCTTTGGGGACTGAACTGAGGTTGAGTAGTGCCTATCACCCACAGACAAATGGGCAAACTGAACGAACCAATCAGACTCTAGAAGACATGCTTAGAATGTGTGTATTAGACTTCCAAGGAAGCTGGGAGACCTATTTTCCATTAGCTGAATTTGTGTACAACAACAGTTACCATTTAAGCATTAGAATGGCTCCTTACGAAGCTTTATATGGAAGAAAATGCCGTTCTCCGATATGTTGGACTGAAGTAGGTGATAGACCTTTGTTAGGATCGGAACTTGTGCAAGAAACAACCGAGAAGGTGAAACTGATCCAGCAGCGTCTGAAAACTGCACAGAGTCGGCAGAAGAGCTATGCTGATGTCCGAAGAAGAGATAGGGAATATGAAGTTGGGGACCATGTGTTCATTAAAGTGACCCCGATGAAGGGTCAAACTCGATTTGGTGTTAAGGGCAAATTGGCGCCAAGGTATGTTGGACCTTATAAAGTCCTTGAAAAGATCAATCCAGTATCGTATCGGGTAGCTTTACCACCGGTAATGGAGCATATGCACAATGTATTTCACGTATCGACGCTTCGAGAGTATTTGAGAGATCCGCTCCATGTCATTGAGCCAACACATATGCTTTTGAAAGATGATTACACCTATAAGGAAAGACCTATCCAGATTGTGAATCGCAGGATCAAAAGATTGAGAAACAAAGAAATACCGTTGGTAAAAGTTGATTGGCAAAACCACTTATGCAACCTGGGAAACCGAAGAAGACAAGATGAAGAGATATCCAGATTTGTTCCCATTGGACCCAATGTTGTTCCAGAATGAAGGTAATTCGAGTTTGGAGGACCAAACTCTTTTAAGGGAGGAAGACTGTAACAACCCCAACCTCTAATTTACGTTAATCCATGATTAATTATGCCTAATTAGCAATTGAGGTGAATTCTGCATTAAACTGCATGTGTGTGATGCATTGTTTGTGTTTATATCTGTTAGGTGTAGAAAGATCTGTTCACGTTTTAGTTTCGGTTTGCGAATTGAAAGCCTTATCGGCGTCCGAATCAGAAATTGACTTGATTTATGTGCAAGTTAGGATTTATAGAATTTTATGGTAGGTTTAATTAAAATTCGATTCGGAACGATTAAATTAGAATAAATGAGATTAAATTACATTAGTTTGAGTTTATTTCATTCTTGCCATTAGTGGGCCACTTTCAAAAGTTTTGTTTGAGGCTTAATTCATACACTTTGATTCCCCACTCTTCTCCATCCACAAGACCAAACCGAGAGAGAGAGAGAGAGAGAGGGAGAGTAGAAGAAAAGTTTTGATTCAACAAGAGTTGGCTTTGGAAGTTAGAAGAATTGAAGAGAACTTGCAAAATTGAGTTAGCATACTCAGAATTCGAGACTTAAGATGGGAAACTCATTCTTTTAATTGTGGATTTAAGTTGTTCATGCATGAATTCAAGTAAATTGAGCTATAAGATGTGAGAATCAAGCTTAAGGAGTGGGGAAGTAGATCAATCCACGCATGCATGCATGTTTCATAACATTTTGAAGATTGATTTTCAAGAATTCCTTCATGCATGTGTTGAGTTCACTCTAATTTTGGAAACACAATGAGTTTCATGTTATTTAGTAGCATTTGATCATGTTTTGAAAAGCCTTAGCTCAAAAATGTACATGCATGTTATGTTCATGAATTAATTTCAAGTTTCAAGTTGAATGTTGTTCAATTGGCATACTTTTGGGCTTTGATTTTGTAAAATGATCTTCAAAACATGTTGTTTTATGAGTTTTCATGTATTTCCTCAAGTTTTGGGCCCAGAAGATTGAGTTTGTTGCATTTGGGGTTGAATTTGAGCTTGGTGATCAAATCTGGAAATTCCAGAAATTTGATCCACGCTCGAGCGGGGAACTTCACGCTCGAGCGTACACTCTGAGTACATGCACTTCCGCTTGAGCGACAATGTTTATGCTCGAGCATGAAATGCATATACCTAGAAGTTCTTGTGTTTTACAGTCCGCTCAAGTGAGGAAATCCACGCTTGAGCGAGGTTCTGAGTCTTACGCTCGAGCGTAGGTCGAGCGTGAAAATCATGCATCCAATACTTTTTCAAGAGTTTACAGTCTGCTCGAGCAGGGAAAGTCACGCTCGAGCGAAGCTTCATTGTCTGCATGTCCGCTCGAGCGTGGACCTTATTTTCAGCAGGTTTCAAGAAATGTTTTCCAATGCATTCTTGCATCCTCATTCCGTCCTAGGCATTCCTAGGCCATGTTTAAGACTCTATAATGAGGATTAAAGGTTAGAAACACACTAAGAGCAAACGACATAAGTTATATACAATTCGAACGTGTGTTTCAAGTATGTATCTGTTATGTGTCATGTAGGTCACGTGTCGCGTACCGTTTGACCAATCTACACCGTCTGTCTGTCTCAAGGCCAACTGTGAGTAATAACGTAGTAAAGTTATGTTCAACTGTATTTATTTTCTGTGTAATAAAATAAGATCTGTTTTCTAAAGTGCTATGTTCTGTACAATGAATGACTGTCCAATTTCTGATATGTATTCGTGACATCCTTAGCATCATGTGATATGTGTTGGCTGTTACCCGGTATCGGAGGTTCCATCATGGAACTTAATCTGTCTACACTCTGTTACCCGTACCGAAGGCTCCATCATGGGGCTCAACGTATTTATTCTCTGTTACCCGGATTCGGAGGTTCCTTTATAGAACTGGTTATTCGTAACCCTCACGTGTCTGCACATGTTCTGTATCTGCTCTGTTAATGCTAATGGATGTATCACGTATACTTAAGCATACCTCATGATTTTTGTATATGATCTGGACAAATTATGAATTTGATACGAAACTGAATTATGATTTATGAATCTGTACGGACTCATTCATTGAAACCCCTTTACTCTGTTATTGTTCACTGAGCTTTCGCTCACAGTTTATATTATGTATGTAGGTGAACCGACGCGTGATCAGGGCTAGAGTTGACGGCCTTCATTTCTGTTTTTGTCAGCCAACTATTGTGCCTCCCAAGGAGGTTCCGATCGAAGTCTAGTTACATGGCTGTTTTTGCACTTATGCTAGTCTCTGTCTGTTTTGTAAAGTCGGGTCCTGGGAATTACACTTTTGTAAATATTGATGTCCTTCGACCGAGACGCTTATGAATATGCAAGTTTTTGAAATCTTCTGTCTCATGTATGTTATCACAGCTCATTGGACCTTGTCCATTTTGTATAATTGCTTCCGCAGCCCTTTACTATGTGCTTATTTGTTAAGAGGCCTTGGTAATCCACGGATTACTAGCCGGTTACGATGCTAAACCTATAGGGGCAGGTTTGGGTCGTGACACAGAGCATCGAGAGAGAGAGAGAGAGACTAACAGCAATGTGTGAATCGATGAAATATAGCAGCAGCGGTGAGGAACTGTGTGTGAATGAGTATAAGGTGTGTGTGTGTGTGTGTGTGAAATTAGGTTTGATGGAGAAATTATTGTGTGTGTCCGTTTTTTTTTTTTTTTTTTATGCGGATTAGGTGAGAAGAAGAACTCTGCGCGCCAATACATTTTTATTTCCCTCTAAAATATTTAGCAACTAAATCATTTATTGGTGACAAAATTATTTCTTCACCAAAGATAAAAATATTGGCCACAAAAATAGTTTTGTCACTAAATGATATTAAAATATTAAAAATTATTGGTGATAAAAATATATTCGTCATTAATAATTTTATAATTGGTGACCAATTTTTTCATCACCAAAAGTCTCAAAATTTTAGTACCCTTCGAAAAACTTAGTGGGAAAACCTTTGGTGACAAAAAAAATATAAATAATGACGAAAAATAATTTCGTCACCTAATTTTTTAATTATGTATTTAGATTGGTGACAAAATTTTGTTTTTGTCTCTAAAAATGGTATATTTGGAGACAATATTATTTTCGTCATTAAAAATACGTATTTCGTGACAAAATTTATTTTCGTCATTAGTTTTCGTCTCTAAAGACTATTTTTGTTGAAGTGTACATTCCTAATCTCATTGAAATCCCCACCAAGACACCAGGGTTTTGGGAAAGAATTTTTCAAATTTAATAGGGTCACCCATAATTTCCTTCTCCTTATTACATCATTGGAAGCATAAGTGTTAACAATTACATAATCAAATGAGTTGTGAATCTTACCTGATAGTAGAATGAAATTTCTACTGCTGCAACATTCTAAGAGTTGGAAAACTTCTGGGTCCTAGATGCAAAGTAATCTACCTGCTAGTCCTACAGCATCCATAGACATGAACTCCATCTTATCTCTAGGCCAAATACTTTTCACAAACAAACTAGTAGTGCTTGATTGTTTTGTTTCTTGAAGCAAAGCCATATCTATTGCCCTATCAAACAAAAGCTTTCTAATTTTTCTTCTCTTTTCAGGCCTTCCTACTCCTCTGATATTCCAGCTTAGTTTCTTCATTGGAAACAAATAAGCACCAGATTTCACCCATTAGGAAACTGATTATTCATAATACCAGTCCCTTTACCCAATCTCTCCTTATCTTGCTCCTCCATGTGTGTTAATTTCTTAATGACCTCAAGTTCCTACCCCTTATAATCAAAACCCAATCTTTTCTCTACTTGCAATGTTGCATGAGCCTCTTGAAGAATGTACCTTGCAGAAGAGGGTTGCTTTAATTCTGGATTATGGTTGGATGAATTAGGTTTAGCTATTGATCTTGAACTTGTTCCTTTGATGGTGCCTTTGCTTGGTCCTGCACCTATATGTCCCATTCTTCTAGCAAACCCAGAGAACCTACCTGCTAGCAAAGATTGTTTGATCCCATCACTTCTGTTGCCTTTTCTTTTTTGCCTTTCTTAAATCGGTTCCTAATGGAGCCTGAAATGGATGGGCTGATTGTGATACTATCCTTTGACTAAGAACTCACTCATGCTGCTCCACACACTAGCTTCGTAGATGGAATATTTAATCCAACATTAGAGGGCCTAATGGGCTGCAGACCCAAATGGGCTAATTTAGTGGGTAGCAATCCAGAATGATCATGACCCAAGTCTACCTCAAGACAAATGCCAGGTCTATCCTTAAGAGGCTCACTTAGACTATTGATAAAGCTTGGAATATTTAATCCAACACTAGAGGGCCTAATGGGCTGCAGACCCAAATGGGCTAATTTAGTGGGTAGCAATCCAGAATGATCATGACCCAAGTCTACCTCAAGACAAATGCCAGGTCTATCCTTAAGAGGCTCACTTAGACTATTGATAAAGCTTGGATTGAGGATCTGAACATCTACTGAAGGGGCTACAGAAGCTCCTTTTTGAGGGCCATGATTGCACTCTGCACTCTATTGCAAATTTCCCACAGCTAGCTGCTCTTCAGCACCTTTTTGAGCAACCTGATTGCACCATTGCTTCTATTGTAGGCATACTGCTGGAAATGATGATTCTACCACAATATGCCTTCTTCATTTGAATTTCCCGCGCAATCTATAGTCTCTGCCACGGCTGATGCATTGCTCTAACTGCCATCTACAGCCAGTTCATCCCTAGCCTTCATTCTAGATGTCATAACCTCATCGGCCACATCAGACTCTCCTGCCACTTCATCTTCCTTGACATCATCTTCTTCCTCTGAGGAGTTGTGTTGAATAAGTTGGAGTACACCATTAACTTTGGAGCAAACAACTTCAACTAGTTCCTTAGAAGGCATTTCTTTAGAACTGATGCTAACATCCTCTGCAGTCTGTTCTTCAAAGACTCTTATGAGATAAACTCTTCCTTCGCACTCCAGGTTGATGTTTGTACTTATCGGATCCATAACATTTGTAACTATTTTGAATCTTCCACATCAAAATGATTTGGGTGTACCGATATCACCATCTAAGAATACCAGCTCCCCCCATAATCTTCCTATCTCTCTAAAGGTATTTAAGTTCCATAGATTATGGGGTACCCCGTAGCAAATGATCCAAACATGCCTCTCTTGCTGAAGATGCATACTTGGTCTCCACTCTGTGATGTACTCACACCAGTCATGGAACCAATCCACAATCAGACTTTTTGCTCATCAAGTCTTCTTTGGAGGGGAATGAAATAAACACATCTCGCCCTCCTTCTTCTCTTACCAGCACATTCTGCTCTCCTCTTTTTATGAATTTGTTTTTCACTTGCAAAATAGTATGATCCATTCTGAGGTCTCGTTTGGGGACTTACCTTTTTAGCTAAAAAGCCAAAAAGTTACCTTTTTAGCCAAAAAGCCAACAACTCATACCAAAATGTCAAAGATTTTCTTTTCTCTCTACTTTTTGCACATCTTTTCGTAATTAGCCAAAAAATCATCCCAAACATATAAGTTTTTTTTACCTACTTTTTTAGCTAAATAGGCAAAAAGTTACTAAATTAGCCTGTTCCCAAACAAGGCTTCATAATCATGCTCTCATAGAGCCACCCATTGCCTATCTCTTCTACTCTGATAGTTGTCTTCAGTGTAGATCTGGGTTGATCTCCTTTGATAACCTCTGCGAATGACCTTCCATCTGTGCCGTGCTTCCATATATTGCTGTTTGCCATAGTTAATATGTTCCTTGTCATCATTTAGTCATTGTTCCATTGTTGTTTTCCTATCCCTTCCATATATTGTTGTTCCACCACTACCGTCGTTATTCAGATGTTGTTATCATTCACCAATTATCTTCACTATCGTCGTATATTTACACTTGATTTTCGCCGATCTACACTTTACTGTCATAGATCTACACTTCATCGCCGATCTACACAACCATCATATTACCACCGCCTCCTTTGTTTCAAATTCAGATTTATTTTTCAGTGATAAATTTATCAGTTTCTCTTGTTCTTTGTGGATGTGGAAGAGGATTGTGGATTCTTGTAAATGAGTGAGTAATATGAGTATTGATGATGGATATTAATGAATAAATTTATAGTAATAAATTTATCAGTCTAAACAATAAATTTACACTGATAAATCTATGAATCAAAACATGTAAATAAATGTCTAATTAATAGGACCGACCTGTAACTGCCTGTAAAATAAACCACAATTCTTCCAACTGTAAGGCCCATTCGGCAATTTTATTTATTTATTTTTATTTTTTAGTCTAGGAGAAGAATTTCATTTATCATGAAAGCTATTCGGAAATAGTCTAGTTAAAAAAATACCAAAAAAATTAATAATTTCTAAAATGATATGCAAAAGATCAAATATTCATTTTTATATTTTTTTGTTTGGTACACATTTTTTCAAAATTTTTTACATTTAATATTTTAATTAAAAAATACTCAAAAAGTCAATTGTGAAACAAACCAACTTAAAACAAACACATGCACATACCAAACCAACTTATAAACAAACACATACACATAGATGCAAGCACATACACCTCCATTGACTCTTGCAGTGTACTCATTCATGAAACCACAATGACCCAAAAAACACATGCTCATAATATGATACGAAACGGCAAATTCTTATATATTTATTTAAATAATTCTATATGTTGTTGTAGTACTTTTTAAATGAGAAAAGTTAGATATCATAAAAAAAAATTCATGAAAATAATTATAAAAGATTTATGATATTTGGATTACCTTGATAGTGTGTGGTGCTTTATTCATAAAGTTTTCATGATTATTTTCATGAAAGGTTTTTCATGATACCTAGCATTGCTATTTTTAAATATATATTTTTGCAATGTTGTGGTAAATTAAACTGTTTTCCAAGCTCAATTTCGTAAGAAAAATGTTAGTATGAAAATTTGTTCATGAAAATGATTATGAAAGATTTGTGACCTTTAAATTACCTTGATTAGTGTGTGGTGCTTTATTCTAAGTGTAATTCAAAGATCACAAATTTTTCATGATCATTTTTATGAAAAACTTTTCATGATACCTAATATTGTTGATTTCGTAAAACACATGGGAAGAGAAAGTCAACTATAACATTTTGTCATGGTTGACTTCCTCCCTCTATGAAGGAGTCTCTTTACAATCCAAATTCTCCAGTGTAGAGAAAGAGAGATAGAAAGAAAAGACTAACCACCACTAAGAGATGAGAAAATTAAAGTTGATCATAGCAATGAAAGGCCACCCGTGTACAGGCAAAACCACCATGGCCCAGAAATTGGCAAAGGCATTAAACTGCCCTCTCCTTGCCGATGATGATGTCCGCCGTTGCATTGCCCAGAAGGATCTTCCACCGGCTCCACCAACCACCACTACCACCACCACTGAAACCGAACGCCTCAACAACCTATCCTTCGGCATCCTATGCGAAATCGCTTCTATCCAACTACGAATGGGGCATCAACTCATCATCGATTCATCTCTCCACCATGAAGCCCATCTAGAAAAGCTGCTCCAACTGTCGGCATCTACAAAGGCCCGCTTAGTCATCGTCGAGTGCATTCCACGAGACAGGTACGAATGGAAGCAGTGGCTCGAACATCGATCCGAATCAGAAGAAATGCCATTTTGGTACAAGCCCTCAACATGGGATGATCTTAATAGTATCTTGTTGGAACTCTACAATAACTCTGACTATGACATGAAACATGTGCCGAAGCTTGTAATCGACACCACCGAATATGTCAAGGATAGCAAGCTCCCCGATGCAGTGCAGTACATTGCAGCAGCGCATCATCAAACCAATGTCTGCTTGGATTTCCATGAATGGGTGAGAAGAAACAACGGCCTGAATAAAAAACCACTACTAGACACAAAAACAAATGAGGATGATGATGATGAGGGACAAGAATGGCTAGAAGAAGAGGTAGATGCCCACTATCATGAATTCACTCTATCTTACGCCAATGAAAATTCTGTCACTGACATTACTTGTGGGGGATGCCTACAACCCATCTCTGATTCCGATCAAGTCTACTACAAATGCAGCGATTCCGATTGCTCCTTATTTGCACACAAATTATGTGCAGAGTTATCAATCGACAAGAAACAACTCCAGCCTCACCAACAACCTCCTTTTCTACAATCCCTTCCTCACGAATACGCTTTTCCAGAGATTCACAGATGCGAAAGCTGCCAAGCCAACGACAAAAGCTTTGATGAGTGTGCTGAGTGCCTCTTTGAAACCAATCTGAGGTGTGGTCTATTGCCTTCAATTGTTCACCACAACTGCCATGAACACCCACTCACTATCATGCTCAATCCTTTTTCGTATTGGGTAGAGTTTGAGTGCATGGCTTGTGGGGAGTCTGGAAAAAATGCGAGTTATAGCTGTTATGTGTGTGATCCAGAGGGCTCTGTTGGATGTCATCTGGGTTGTGCTTTGTTGCCGCAGACGTTTAAGTACAAGTATCATAGGCACACATTCAAAATCAGCACTAATGTTGACAGGGATGTTGAAGAGTCGAATGAGTTCTATTGTGATGTTTGCGAGGAAGAAAGAAACCCAAATCACTGGGTTTATTATTGCGATGAGTGCAATTTCCCCTGTCATTTGACATGCATGACTTTTGATGTTTAAATTTCCTTGTATTCAAGCCTTCACAAACAAATCCCGTGGATTTCATGTATGGATTTTATCATTTTGAGTAGTAATAATAAATTTTATTTTTATGTATATCATTGTTCTTTTAGAGTACATATTCATCTTTTCTTCACTTCTTTTTGGTGTTCATATTTCAATAAAAAGCATAAATGTCATTATGTTTACATTTTTTTCTTTGGTTTATTTTTGTTATAAAAAATTAAAAATAAAAATTGTAAATAAAAACTTATTTTATATCTACTTTCATTTTCAAAAAAATTGTAGTTTTCTTTTTTAGGAAAAAAAAAAAAAAAAAAAATTGTTCCTTCACCACCCATTGCCTTTCACCAATTACCACATCAGACCACCATCGCTAATAACCTCCACCAGCAATCGCCTCTCCAATCACACCACTTCACGTGACAGAAACCAATCAAGGAGTTGAGTTTCAGTTGTAAACACGATGCCCCAATCAAGGAGTTGACTTTGGAAATGAGTGCAAAGTGACCTCGTGCTATTCATGAGGATGCGCTTAATCAAATATAAAAATTGGAAACAACTTGACAATAAAAATTGAGCAATACTAGGTATCATGAATTTTTTTTTATGAAAATGATCATGAAAGATTTATGACTCTTGGATTATACTTAAAATGAAGCACCACACACTAATCAAGGTAATCCAATGGTCATAATTCTTTTATGATCATTTTCATGAAAGTTTTTTCATGATCCTTAGCTTTTCTCATAAAAATTCCCTTGGTGTATGGGTTGGGATATTGAAAGCCTGCCAAACAAAGAAAAACTTATAGAATTCTCAAATTGTTGTCGCAGTTGTAGATTTGAATTGAGCATAGACATGACAGATTGAATACACCATAAACAAAACAAACATAAATTGAGTACGTAAAACAAAGGAGATGTAGATAAAGAAAGCTTTAAGAAGGAAATTGAATTCAAGCAAATTAATCACACAACACAAGCATATGTTTATTATGCCCCATAACTCATGCATCACAATTTAAGTGACAAGCAAATTCACATTTGTCACAGTAATAGATCCAATGATTTGGATTTCTTGGTGTCTCGCAAGCGTCGCAGTAGAATTCCTCATATTCATCATGTGGAAGGGCAGGAGTGAGTGAGAGAGTGTGTCTATGAGTTGTGTGTTTAAAGGTTTTTGGCAACAAACCACAATGGAGATGAGTCACAAAACCACAGACCTCGCAGCAATAGCAGACATGCTTGCCAAGATTGCCACAAGCCTTGCATTTAAACTCGAACCCAAATGAAATCGGATAGGTCTTGATACAAAGCGGGTGTTCATGGCAATTATGGTGTAGAACAGAAGGAAACATACCGCATCGGAGGTTGGTTTCGAAGAGGCACTCAGGACACTCATCGTAGTCATCATTTTCTTCTTCTTCTTCTTCTTCTTCTTCTTCATCTTCATTGTTGTTACAGGTATCACACCTGTGCTTCTCTGGAAAAGAAGAGTATTCACTTCCAGGGCAATCAACAAGTGGTTGTAGTTCATTGATGTGGGTTAACTCGGCACAATGTTTGTGAACAGAGAGGCTGCAATTACATTCTCCGCATTTGTAATACGATGGGTTCGATATCAGTTCCATACAACCCCTGCAAGTCTCTTTATCATCATCATTGCTCGCTGGCTTGTAATCAGTAGTAAGGACTAATTTGTGAAGATGCCTCTTCTCTTCGTCATCGTCTTTGTCTATGTATGTATCAATCTTTGCTTCTTCTTCTTCTTCTTCATTTTGCTTCCAAAGAGCGCCATCGACTTTCTTCCAAATATCGTTCACCCATTTCTCCAAATCCATTTTCTGATAGCCATGACAGGAGGCGAGATATTTAACGCCAGAAGTAAGATCCCAATCCCTGACATGACCAGTGGTATCGACCACGAGCTTTGAAGCCTTCTCTGCAATGTAATTATTGTAATCATAATCATTAATTAACCACTCATCGTCGTATAACTTGACTAACCTCTCGAGATCTTCCTCTGTTCGTGGCTTGTACCAGTTTGTTTTTTTGTCTTCAACTCGTTTAAGATGGCGCTGAACCCAAACATACTTCTTTTGTGGTTTGCACTGGACGATGATGAGACGAGCTCCGGTGGATTTTGAGAGTTTGTGCAAGTTTTCGAGATAGGATCGGAGATGGAGTGAGGCATCAATGATGAGTCTGTGGCCTAGGCAGAGCTGGGTCTGAGCAATTTGGCAAATGATGGAAAAGGATAGATCGTAGAGGTGCTGAATGTCGGCGGCGGCCGCGGCGGTGGTGGTGGTGGTGATCATGGGCTTTTGTTGGAGGTGTGTGATGCAATGATCTTGGGAAATAAGAAGGTATTTCAATTCTTTTGCTATTTTTTGGGCAAGGGTGCTCTTGCCCGAGCAAGGGGGACCCTTCATTGCTACGATCACCGGACCCCCGAATCTTTCTTTCTCCATCTCCTTCTCGCTCGATCTCAAATCAGTGCAGTCTTGTCTGTCAATGTTCATACTCCGTCATTTCTGTGACATATATATATATATATATATATATATGAAAAATGTTAGAGATGATGAAATTTTTTTCATGAAAATAATTATGAAAGTTTCGTAATCCTTAGATTACACTTAGAATAAAACACCACACACTAATTAAGATAATTCAAGGATCATAAATTTTTCATTATTATTTTCATGAAAAATTTTTCATAATCTCTAACTTTTCTCTATATATATATATATAGAGAGAGAGAAATGCTAGGAATTATGACAAAAATGTCATAAAGATAATCATGAAAGATTCTCTACTTTTAGATTACACGCACAATAAAACACTATATATTAATCAAATAATGAAAAATTTTTGTGATGCAATTTATGATATTTTTTACATGATCCCTTATATTACTCATATATATATATATATATATATATATATGTCTCATTCTTTTTTGGATTTCGATTAGGAGGAGGATCCCTAGTGGCCAAATTTTGAATTATAAGGCATTATTTAGATATGTGAGTTCCGCTTTAATTATTTGAATCATTCGTTTTATTAGATATTTTATATATTTTATTCATACAAAAAATTAGATTGATTCAATAGTTATAACTTATTCAATTTATTGTGTTTTGACCAAAAAAATATATGCTTTATTTCTAAAAATGTAATTTTTTTGTTGTTAAAAACGCGATAAATTGAATAAATTATAATTATCGGATCAACCTAATTGTTTGTGTAGATGAAATACACAAACTGCCTGACAAAGTGAACCAGTCAGATTATCGAAACGGAACCCATGGTAGTCTCACAAGCCCAAACAATGCCCTCCCGTCTAAATTTTGGACCGGAGGGATCCTCCTCTGTTTATATGGTCTTCTTCTTTTTTTGTTTTTATAAGTTGAATTCTATTGCTCATTATAAAAAAATATGTAAAAAAATAGAGAGATAATGTGATGGAAATAAGCTAATAAAAAGCTTATTTGGTGGCTTACTAAACCAACTTTTTATCTATTTTTCTAAAATATATTTGACTTTTTTGTATAATTTTTTGATTTTTTAATTTTTTTAAGTAACATTTTAACTTTTTGACTATTATTTGACGCTGCCAAACTTGCCTTTATTTTCATCTTTAGTTAATTTTTTTCTTTAATTTGTTTTAAAAATTTTAAATTTTTATAATCAACTCGAAGAGACGAATTGAAAAATTAAAAATTTTTAACTAATGTTCAGAAAAAACATAAATAAACTAAAAATAGTGAACCATTTTTTAATACTTATTTTGGATTTTAATTTTTATTTTATAATTTCTTACTTTTTAAATTCGTCTACAAGATGTATTGGAAAATAATATAAAATAAAAAAAATAAAAAGTTGACATGAATTTTAAAATTTAAAAAAAAAAATCACTAAAAAAAAATTGTTAATTCTTTTAGAAGAATTTACAAATCAGTAATACTATCCTAAAATAATTACAGATTAATAAAAAAAATTATAACTTCAGTTATTAAAATATATAAAATTTATGATGTAATTATTATTTCAACAATAAAACTAAGGGTAATGCTAGGGACACCAAATTTTCTACCAAACAAATAACCAAATGTCTGGGGTCTGTAATTTTGTGGGTCTGTAATTTTGTGGGTCCCACACCCATGTGAGACATTTGGTCATTTATCTGGTAGAAAATTTGGACCTCTAGCATTTTCCTAAAACATTTCCCATTTTTTTGTGAGATACCGAACGCCGTAATATGCACATAGGAGGAGACCATGAGAGAGAGTTGTTATAGGGCTTCATCTGATCCACATTCAGTTTTGGGTTGGGGGGCATTACATAAAGCCCAAGATATTTTGAATGCAGCCCATGTGTAGACTTTCTCGAAAACTTTAAGAGGTCAGTGTTTCTTGATCTGATCCCCTTTTACTCCATCCATTGGTTTTATCTTGGTAATTTAAATTGTTTATCTTGTAATTTTTTGTGCTAATTTTTTGACAGAAAATTAAATTGACATTATATTCATAATCAAATATTTTTAACATATTTGTTTTCAAAATAATAATCAACCAGATTGCTTTGTCTATTTACTGTGTTTGTGGACAATCTACCAAGGTCTATGGATGCTAAATCATTGTTCAAAGTTTTCACAAAGTTTGGCATCGTTCAAGATGTCTTCATCCCTTTCAAAAGACGGAAAATAACAAACTCAAGATTTGGCTTTGTGAGATATGACTGCCATGTAGCCTTACATATCGCCATACAGAAAGCAAATGGACTTTTGATGGATGATAGGGTACTCGAAGTGAAATACGCCATTCATGATAGGAACTCAAGGGATGTGCACAGTAGGGGTCAGCCTCAGACCAGCAGAGAGGCTTTTGACCCACATAGAAGCAAGGGTAAAATACCTTATATTGGCCACAGATCGTTTGCAGAGGTACTAAAAGGGGCCACAAGATCTACGACTGGAACAGCAATCACGACCATCAAACTCAATGAAGATGGTCATTGTTGGTTATATGAAAGTGTACTAATTAGACTACACTCAGATTATTCCATTCATTGCATCAAAAAGGCCCTAGAGGAGAAGGGGTTAGATCAAGTTGTGGTCAGAGAGGGCGGAGCTCGCGATGTAGTCTTGACCTTCAAATCCCAAGAGGAGCTGAAGTCCAATATACATAGTATCAAGGAATGGTTTCAAGCCTGGAGTTTGTTTGTGTTGGAATGGAACCCAAGAGTCCATATAGAGCAAGAGAGATGTGTGTGGTTGAGGTGCCAAGGTATACGCCTAAACCTCTGGAACAGGAACACACTAAACAACATTGGCGCTTTGTGGAGGACAGTCCTTAATCTGGAGGATGATATTAGCCATCCGGAGTCATTTTCCTATTCCAGAGTCAAAGTTGTTACTTCATGCATGGAGCTCATCAACAAAACCATAAACCTAGGGTGCAAGGGTAAACTACACCTAATACTTGTCTATGAAGATCATCTTGGCAACTCAGAAGAGACTTCTAGTTTAGTAATGGAAGATTGCAGCTCCAATGTTAATTTTTACAGGGTAGTGGAAGTTAATCCTATTGAGGAGTGTTGCAAGAGGAAGAGAGATGAAGATGAGGTGGCAACAAGATATGATCTATCTGGTGTTGTGGCTTCCCCCAATGAGGTGGCAAAGAGAAAGGAGCTTACTCAAGGTTACAGTGAAAAGGAGGTGGACACAGTGGTTGAGAAGACACAGTGTGATGTGGAGTTCAACAGACCTAGTACTGTAAGTGTGACAGAGGCAATGATGGAGGAACGTGCACCCTGTCCTAAAAGCAATGATAAGTCTAAGAAGTGTATGGAGCAAGTTTTCACACATGGTTTTTTCAAAAGTCTTAGTGGACCAAGAGAGGGACTTAGGCCTGGCATTACTCTTGAGGTGGACTTGGCCCAGCCACTAAGTGAGCAGTTTGCACAAGGCCCAAATGAATTTCAGAGCATTAGGCCCATTACAAATGGCTTACTGCTATCCACATCCCTTGGGCCACATACAAATATAGCTACCAATGGGTTGAAAATTCTGAGTCAAGGCCAAGTCAAAACACCTACTATCACCCTCAGTCACCTGCGGAATACCAGGAAACTAGGGGAAAAAAAGACTCAAATGGAGGGCTTCTCTCGTTTTGCTCGACTTTATGGTCACAAAGCATCAACTATCAGCAAACATACCTCCAAATTTGTTATCTTTAGACCAGCAGTAGCTGCCCTTGCAAAATCAGATCTCTCCGAAGGTTATTCAATCTCACATGGCTATCTCCTCAAAGAATCTAAAGCTACTGTTTAACTATGGAAAAAACTTGGAATAAACTTCTGAAGGAAAGAAGATGTAGTGATGGATAAGATCAATGATCTGGAGCTCAAGGACAAACAGAGAATTGTCAAGGAGGGTAAGGCTAAGCTGTAATAGCAGCTGTAACGACCTAATCTTGGCAAGGCAAAACCCCGCCAAAGAGGGTGCACCTCAAACGCTATAGCACATTTACACAACACTTACTGTATAATTCTTACATCACATCACCAAAAGTGCATAAGACCTTTCAATTGTCCAACATATATGAGATGATCCATTCAAAGACAAAAATATCATCATGCTACAAGATAGTTCCCAAGTATCACTTCCCAAAAAAAATAAAACATACTATTCACGAATCCATCAATACATCCAACTTCATAAGCAAATATTTACAATCAACCTCCTTCATAAAAAAAAAAATAAAAATAAAGGATAAACTTATATCCTAGAATGACCCTAAGCAAAACCTCAACTACAAGATGCCCACCTTTGATCATTCAAAAAAAATTCTAATCTTCCAAGTTGAGGCGAGCCACACAAAAGTCTATGAATCTGAAAAAAAAAAAATTATTTGAAAAGAAGAGCTAAAGCCCAATGAGTATACCAATACCATGGAGCTATAAAACTTGCTCCTTCCAATTGGGTTCAAAATAAAGATAATAAACATAAGAGATTAATTGGACTGAAATTTATACAAAATAAAAATAAAAATGAAAAATAATGAAATAAAATTTTCATAAAACGTTATCAAGATTATTTCAAGAAATCTCATAAGGCAGAAGAAAAATACATTTGACTAATGAAAGTAAACAAAAATACAACTTTTCAATGCATTAAGATTTCATATCTATCATACGAACCACTACATAGCCTTAGGGTCGCGTTACCTCGCGACTTAGGTGGTGACGGTACCGTTACCCGAAACATAACCATAGGAACATAACTCATGTCATCGTAGCACTTCAATTCTCATTTCAATGTTTCGGTCCCCAAGACCCCTTATATATACAACGACCCTTATGGTCCTTAAAACATTTCGGTCCCCAGGACCCCAAAGCATTTTAGCCCTTGTGGCCCCAAAGGTTATATTCAGTTATATGATCAATAAAATAAATACCCTCGCATAACGTTTCATTGTCATTCAATCATTATCATCATAAAATTTGAAGGACTCAACTTAAATAAATTCTCATTAAAAAAAAATAATGCTTAATTATACAAATAAAATCATATATTTATTTAAACTCAACCCTTGGCCTCAATAAATTTATAAATTTTCTTTTTATACATACATCATGATGAAATGTATCATTCACTTCCTTTAATTCAAAAATTATTTTCAAACTTTGTAATAAAGATAGAGGTAAGGTAATTTCCATGGTAAATATACTCACCTCCAAAAATAGCAAAAGCGTAGATTTGAAACTCTACAAATTAATTCCCAAGAGGTGTAGAGACGTCTTCCTCCAATCCTAACAATTAGTAAATAGGATCTAAAATTAGGAAAAATCTTTCAATGAAAATTACAATATCTACAAAAATGATCCTAAATAAGTTTTGCTATGGAATGACAAGCTAAAGAACTTCTCCAACTTCAAGTCACCCAAACAAATAACTTATCCAATCTACACAACACCCATCCTTTGTACATTTTTGAGTTAGTAACTTTTTAAATATCCAATCAATTTATATGCACAATACCACCATCAATTAACTACAAAGGTCAAAAAGTAACATTTTTCATAAACTCAACAACTTAAGTAAAACCACTTCAATCATTTATAAAATTCCTCCATAGAACACAGAGATACCCAATCCACCATATTTATCAAATCAATTTCAACATATAAATTTCCTAACACCAAAATCCTCAATTTTTACATCACATTCAAACCCTAGATTAACCCAAATCTTAATCTCCAAAACAACCATCAAATTGATCATTTTTCTACATGTAAAACATTCATAGAAACTAATTGAGAATAAAACTCAACAATCAAACCCCAAATCATAATAGATCTAAAATAGAAAAAATTTCATCATCTTTAACTCAAAATATGTAAAACCTTAAACTAAACTTTTAGAGAAAGATTCTTACCAATTACAAGCCTCTAATACATCAAGAAAATAAACCCCAAACTTTGATTCTTCAAAAGATTAAGAAAAAATCTAGAGTTGGTACTTCTATTGTGCTATTTTCAAATGGAGTGAAGGAGTAGCCGACTGGATCCTTTTTCCGGCGAGATAAGGTGGCCGGCGGTGGTGAAGATGGTGGGTTAAGGTGGTGGTGTAAGGGTGGAGCAAAGGTGTGGTGTTTGGCCACCAAGAAAGTAAAGGAAAATGAGAGAGAATGTAGAGAGAAGTTAAAGAGGAAAGAATGAAGATATAGAAGAATAAAAAATCTACACTTCTTTTTTCTTTTCTTTTTTTGTGTGTTGAAATAGGGTGTTTGGTCACACCTATTATCAAGTTTGGAGTTGGGTTTAGATATCCTAAATAGAGTTTAACATAAGAGAGTGTTTGGCTCTAGATGAAATGTTAGGAATATTATAGTAGCAGCTGGGAAATTATAGTGTGTGAATTTGTCTCTTTATGAAGCTTCTATCCTAGAACGTTAGGGGTATTGGCAAGCCTGAGAAGAGGGGTCGAATTAAAAAGCCCCTTAAGGATAAGCACATTCACGTGGCATTCATTCAAGAAACTAAGAAGGTAGTGGCTTCGGACACTGTGGATAGAGAGCTTTGGGGTAATAGAAATATGGAGTTCTTGTCTGTGGACCCTGGAGGTTTTGCAGGAGGGCTTCTGTGCATCTGGGATCCAGGTGTTTTCCAATTAACTTGCAGTTGTTGCAACTGGAGATTTATTTTACTCTCAGGTATATTATACAACTCTTTTCATTGTGTTCTGCTTAATATATATGTACGTAATGAGGTTAGCAGCAGATCCTCCTTTTGGAATACTCTTCTTAACCTCAAGGTCTCTTTCTCTTTTCTGTGGTGCTTAGGAGGGGATTTCAATGAGATAATGCATATGAGAGAGAGGGGGGGAGAGAGTTGGTTGTTCCTGGAGAGATAGGGGTATGAAACAACTTAATGAGTTTATAGATGCTTGTGAACTGAACGACCTTCCTCTCTATAGTAGAAAATATACTTGGTGTAATACTCAGGAGGAACAGAAATGGAGCAGAATTGATAGGGTCTTGCTAAGCCCTGAATGGTTGATTCACTTTAACATGAAGCTTTAGGGATTGCCTCGGCTCATATCAGATCATTGCCATTTATTGTTGATGGAAGATGAAAGAGATTAGGGCCCCAAACCTTTCCGATTTATCAATGCTTGGACTTTGCATCCTAGTTTCACTCATCTCTTTACTACTTGTTGGAAGAATTCTAATTTTGTAGGTTGGGCTAGTTATGTAATCCAACAAAAACTTAAGCACCTCAAGCTGGAATTAAAGAAATGGAATTCGGAAGTGTTTGGCAATGTCTCATCTAAGCTCAAGGCTGCAGAGGATGAATTGCATATACTAGACATCACTACGGAGGGTAGAGACCTACTTGTTTCAGAAAATGACAGAAGAAGGGAGGTTAGCGGTGAAGTGTGGAAGCTCTATAGAAGAATGGAGTCGTTATGGCATCAGCAATCCAGATTGAAATGGTCCCTGTAGAGGGACAAAAATACTAGGTATTTTCATGTTATTGCAAGTACTAGACAAAGTAGAAATATGATCAACTCCATTTCAGTAAATGGTATGTCCTATGAGGAACCTAGCAGAGTCAAGCATAAGGTGCTCCTTCATTTCAGGAATCAATTCAAGGAAAGTTAACTTGTTGTGCTATCAACAATTTTGGAAAGTTATGAAGCAGGAGATCATGCAATTTTTTAGAGATTTCCACACAAATAGTAGGCTCACCTATAGTATCAATAGCTCCTTCATTACCCTCATTCCCAAGCTTGTCAATCACATTAATCTAACTGATTATAGACCCATTAGCCTAGTTAGTTCTCTATACGAAATTTTGGCAAAAGTCCTTGTGCATAGGATGAAGCCAGTAATGCCCTCAATTATTGGTGAGACTCAGACAGCTTTTATAGGTGGAAAGAATATCATTGATGAGGTGGTTATTGCCAATGAAGTAGTTGATGATTGGAAGAAGACCAAACGACAAAGGCTAATTATCAAGTTGGACTTCGAGAAAGCCTTTGATTCAGTAAACTGGGAATTCTTGTTTTCTATGATGTCTAGTTTTGGTTTTGGATCTAAATGGATCTCTTAGATGAAAGCCTGTCTGGCCTCAGCCTGGATCTCCATACTAGTGAATGGATCACCAACTAGTGAGTTCTCTCCGCAAAGAGGCCTTAGGCAAGGAGACCCATTATCACCATTCCTATTCAATATTGTAGCTAAAATGCTTAATATTCTTCTTACCAGGGCAATTAATCTTGGCATCCTTAAAAGAGTTTTGGTTGGAGCTAATAAGGTCATTTTATCTCATCTCCAATTTGCTGACGACTCTATTCTTTTTTGTGAAGTAGATTTGGATCAGGTGGTTATTATCAAAAGAATCCTTAGATGCTTTGAAGTTCTATCCAGTTGGAGAATCAATTATCACAAAAGTGTTGTTTGTGGAGTTGGTGTGGCAGAGGAGTCATTCCATTCTTTTGCACACCTCTTGAATTGCAAGGTGCTTAACTAACCTTTGAAATTTTTGGAGCTACCTTTAGGTGCCAACCCAGGTAGGAAATCAACTTGGAAACTTGTGCTTGACAATGTTAGAGCAAGACTTTCAGGATGGGCGAGGAAAATGTTGTCCTTCGCTGGAAGATTAACTCTGATTAAGGCCTCGTTTGGGAACATGCTATTTTAGTAACTTTTTGACTAAAATATGAGATAAAAAAAACTAGTATGTTTGGGGTGACTTTTTAGCTTTTTACGAAAAGATGTGCAAAAAGTAGAGAGAAAATAGAATCTTTGACTTTTTGGTATAAGTTATAGGCTTTTTAGCTTTTTTATTAACTTTTTGACTTTTTGGCTTTTTGGCTAAAATGTTAACTTGACAAACGAGGCCTAAGTTTGTCCTATCAAGTTTACCTGTGTACTATCTTTCTCTCTTTAGGATGCCTGAAGGTGTGGCTCATGACTTTGAGAAAATTGAGGCTGCTTTCCTGTGGGGTGGTACTGAATTAAAAAGAAAAGTTCATTTGCTGAAATGGTTAGAAGTAACAAATTGTGATCCCCAAGAGGGTCTAGGTATCAGGAGGATTAGGTATGTCAATACTTGTCTGCTCCTTAAATGGTGGTGGAAATTTGGTATTCAAACTAATGCACTATGGAGGCAAGTTATATGCAGTAAATATAAGATAGAAGTAGACTGCTGGCATCCTCTTGTGAAATTTTCTTACAAACATTCTAGGGTATGAAAGGACATGACATTCATAGGGGTTCAGAGTAGGAACATATTCAACTACTTCTTGGATAATTGCCTAGTCAAAGTGGGAGATGACAGCAGAATCAAATTTTGGCATGATAAGTGGTGTGAAGTCACTTCCCTCAATGATGAGTTCCCTTCTCTATTCACTCTCTCTTTTGCCAAGTTTGGTTCCTTTCACTTTTTTTATGCAAAGAAAACTAGCTCTAGTAATTAGAACTTCCTATATAGAAGAGCTTTATATGCTTGGGAATTGGCTATTGAAGTTAGACTGTTTTCCTTGTTATCCTTTACTCCTACATTAAGTCTTGAGTGTGTTGACAGTCTGGCTTGGGCTGCTGCAGCTGCTAGTTCTGGTATCTTCTTTGTGTCTTCATTATACTTCTTTAGCACATCTCTTCTTGGGCCTCATTCAGCATGTGCAAGTTTATTTGGAATCACACCTTACCCCCCAAAGTCCACTTCTTTGGCTAGTTGGCTTGGAAAAAAAGAATTAAAACATCTGAATTCTTGCACAATCTTGGCATTCTAGGTAACAACTGTTCCACCTCTTGCATCTTCTGCAATTCTGCTCTAGAATCTGCTTATCATGTTCTGCTACATTGCACTTTCTCTTGGGCCATTTGGTCCTCTGTGCTTGGGATCTTCAATTATGTATTTCAATATCTGTGGCAAGTCTGCTCAATTAGTGGATGGAGGTGAATTTTAAGTGTTTACTCAAAAAATTTTGGAGAGTCATTCCCCTAGTTGTCCTCTGGTCTCTTTGGAAGCATAAGAATGAGTGTGTTTTCTCTAATGTCCATCCTAACTCGGCTGACCTGTGGGAACTCATCAAGGTCAGATTAGCTTTTTGGCTTAAAGCCTCTCAAGGACTTCCCATTCTCTGTCAATGATATTGTTCTCAACTGGAGGCAAATAAGGGGCTGCCATTGAGTTGGTCTGTCAAGCTGTCAAGCTGGGTTTAGTTGATCTGTATGCCCTACTGTAGTGCTCTATTGTGTTAAATAGAAGGTCTGAGGGTTAAAGCTATCTGCTAGCCTACTAATAGTGTTGCTTGATCTACTAGTCTGCTAATAGTCCTGGTCTTACTCTGCCTTTCAGTACAAGCTGGCTGCTTATGGTTGTGTTGTAACTATTTTGAAGCTATTTTTTGGGTTTGTTTGTGCCCAACAGTGGCTATTGTTTATTTGTTTGTGCCCAGCTGTGGCTTTTGCTTTGTTTGTTGGTTTCTCACCAACTGGAGTTTGGAGCTTGAACTAGCTCCAAGCTCCTCTTTATTGATGTATATTATCATACTTTGTATATTTTCATCAATGAAGATTTATTTTGTCGATCAAAAACAAAAAAACAAAAAAAAATAAAAAAATAAAAAATAAATAAAAAACCAGATTGCTTTTGAAAATAGTTTAATTAAACTTTTGGGCTTTTAGTGTTATGGATTGAGATATACATACATTTTTATTGTTTATTGTTTATTATGATTGTAGGATTGGTTATTTAAATTATACAAGTAATTAAACAAAATAATTTTGTCGAACTTGTAAGTTTAATGTATGTTTTAGGGCCGGCCCTGAGATTTGTGGGGCTTAAGGCGAACTATGAAAATGGGGCCCTTCTAATATATTTTTTTTTAATAAAAAAATTTATGCATAAAATGATAAATATCCACAAATTTTTTATTTAAGTATACTTGAACATATAATCATTAAAATTATAAACAAAAATTTACTTTCATATATTTAAATAGGAAGAAATCAGTACAATGACTCAAAAACATTAAAAACTGGTTTTGTTGTTTTATAGTTTAGCAATATCCAGTTTACAATTAACCCAACGATCACTTAAATACTACTCTTCTTGCATTTTTAGCTGCAAAATCACTAATTAAGTTTGTATAATCTAATTTATCTACCAAATCCTTTTCAATAGACAATATAGCTAATCTATTCAATCTTTCTTGTGACATTGTTGATCGAAGGTAGGATTTGATCAATTTTAACTTTGAAAAACTTCTTTCTCCAGAGACAACGGTAACTGGAATAGTCAATAATATTCTATACGCAATCCAGGCATTTGGAAAACAACCATCCATCAATTTCAAATAATTCATCACCTCACTTGGCCTATTGATTTCTTTTGGCAAAATTTCTTTGAAGACTTTCAACTCATAAAATAAATCTCTCCCATCAACATCCATAAGTCCATCATGTTTCAAAAAGTCTTCAAGATTAGCGCAATAAGTCTTTAAGCACTCATCATTGGTAGAATTTAACTTCTTCAAATCAAACAAAAATCCAAAAGTTTCTTCATATATTTGAAATTGTTCAAATCTACTCTTAAGTGAAGAAAGAGCTTGATCTATTATATATATGAAATAATTAACTCTAAAGGATTCTTCAGCTGATTGTGCAACCTCTTCACTAACATTCTCATCAAAATGTTTCTTTCTATGAATGACACGTCTTTCACGAAATGTAGGTTCAATCTCCATTTCAATTGCAACTTCTTTAGCTTCAATCATGGCCTCTAAAAATCCAGTTTCTCTATACTTTTCAAGAAATGTAATGAGTCCTTTTAATTGATGTATAGCAACATCAATATGCATGTCTTCAACTTGAAATGTCTTGCTAACAGAATTAGCAGCAAACAACAGATTGTGCCAGATAATCATGCCAAGCAAAAACTCAAAGTTCTCAATTTCAGATGTAACTAAGGATTGAGCTTCATACTTTGTATTGGGCTCATCAGCTTCTTTTTTCAACTGAATTAAAGCATCTCTAATTTGTGGAGCTTGGTACCGTATAGCTTTAACACTTTCAATGCGACTTTCCCAACGAGTTTGTGATAATGGCTTAAGTGTGAGACCTTCCACATTGTCTTTGAAAATTTTTCACCTCTTTGTAGAAGATGAAAACAACACATATATGCATTTTACCACTCTAAAAAAATAGATAGCTTTGGAACAAGAGGTAGCCATATCACAAAGGGCAAGATTAAGACTATAACACACACATGGTGTGTAGAATGCTCTTAGATTTATTTCAAGTACTCTTTTTTGTACACCTTTGTGTCTCCCTTTCATATTAGAGTCATTATCATATCATTTCCCTCTTATATCACCAATATCAAGCTGAAGTATGTGCAATGCCTCTCTAAGTACATTAAAAAGTCTCAACCCCGATGTATCAACCACCTTTAAAAATTCTACAAAGAATTCTTCTACCTTTACCAGACTAGTTGAAACATCTACACATCTTATCACAAGAGACATTTGTTCTTCATGACTAACATCTGGAGTACAATCAAGAATAATTGAAAAATATTTTGCTTTTTTTAATCTTGCCACAATCGTACTCTTGATCTCACTTGCTAACATCTGTATCAATTCATTTTGGATTTTGTGGCCAAGAAAATGGTAATGAATTTCACTCCTTTGAATACGTTGAATGTGCTCTTGCATTACTAGATCAAATTTAGCAAGCATTTCAATTAAGCTTAAAAAGATTCCATATCTTTCTTAATAAATCTTCTCATTATCTTCACGAAAAGCTAAATTATCTTGAGCAAGAGTGATCACAATAGCAATTATCCTTAATAACACTTGTCTCTAGTGTTTCCTCTCTTTGTTGATTTGTCCTTGAACACTTCTATCAATTGCTTCATTCTTCTTCAATCTACTTTCCAATTCAATCCATTTGCTCATGCAAATAAAGTGCTCATTACTAGTTTCATGACTTCTAAGCCTGTTGCCCATATTCTTCCAATCTTTCAATCCATCAGTAGTCAAATGAATATTGTTTCCATCTTGCTTAAACAACTTGCAACAAAAGCAAAACACTTTGTCTGAAGCATCTGAATATACTAGCCACTTCATATCCTGCTTCTCTCCATTTTGTAACTGCCGCATGTAAAATGTAGAAGAAAAATGCCTATTTTTGTCATCTAGGGGAAAATTCACACCATTACCTCTTATATGACCTCTTTCAACTAATAAATCTCTTAAATTTTGATCAATCTTGTCCCAATTACTAGGGTCATAAATGTTTAGAGGTCCACATTCAACATTGACGTCTTCATTCTCACTAGATTCTACATTCCCCAAATCTTCATTCTCATTCTCATTCATATGTTCACTAGGTTGTTCAATCACCAAATCATCATTCTCATTATTATTCACACAATGAGTAGGTTCTTCAATTACCAAATCTTCATCATCATTGTCATTTAAACCCGAAATATTTATTTATTTTTTGGTACCAAAATATTTATCAAGTGCTCCCGATTGAGATTAAATTAATTGTTCTACTTTCATCCTCTTCATTCTCTTTTCATTTTCAGAACTATACTTCCTAGGAAACAAGGCTATAATCGCAAATACTTCAATCCACAAATCACAAACACTTCAAATCAATCCACAAATCACAAACACATCAATCCACAAATCACAAACACTGCAAATCAATCCGCAAATCACAATTACTTTAATCCACAAATCACAATCCACTAATCTGATAGCAAATCAATTATAAAAAAACAATTTAATGAAACAAAATTAGGGCAAAAAATTTATTCAATTAAAACTGATAAATACCTAGGTAAAAAAATTAGGGCTAAATTATTTATTCCACTAAAATCTAATGGATAAAGAAGGTAAAAAAAAAAATTAGGGCAAATTTATTATTCCACTGACTGATAGAGAAAGAACGTAGAAAAAAAAAATTATGGCAACTTTATTTAATAAAATCTGATAGTGAGGGAGAGGACTTACCATGAGAGAGAATGTGTGTGAGAGAGAGTGAGTCGCCGGAGGAGTGTGTGAAAGAGAGAGAGTGAGTCGCTCACAACAATGTTGTGCTTTGCTTCTGCCTTGCCTTGAACTCGGTACACATTGTCGTCTTCATTTCATTATTTCGTTAAAGAGAGAGAAATTGAAAGCAAAACCAGTGCACTGAAGTGAAAGTGATGTTGTATATAGTGTATGTATGGTTTGGGTTGGGCCCAAACACTTCTTCTGTTTTTGTTTTTGTTTTTTTTTTTTTATATGTTTTCATTTTAATAAATATGGGCCAAACATATTTATAAATAAATATGGGCTAAATTTTACATGGGCCCAATAAAACATTTTGAGACCCTTTAAATTGATCTTTAAAAAAAAAAAAGATTGAGCCTATAACAATTTATCAAATTTGAAAATCCTATTTTTGAGTCAAAATTTGGGGCCTGAGGCACAAGCCTTACCTGTTTTGGGTCAGCCCAAATCTCAACGCAAGTTTGAGTAATTTACCTAAATATTTATTCTTAAATTATTTTAACAATGAATGTTCTTCCGTTAATTTGGAAGATGTTCTGATATGGATGGAGGAGGTTCCCCATTCCTTAGTGCATCTTGTGAGCTCTGAGGTTGCTGGTCTTTCGGTTTGATGTTTTTCTGTCTAGCCTATATCAATCTAAAAAAAATAATAATGAATGTTCTTCCATTCTCACTCCCACTCACGAATCAGTTTCTTAAAATTTGACTCCCTATCATCATCAAGTTTTCAACAATTTAAAATCAACGAAAATTTTAGACCACACCACAATATAGACTATACGAACTTCATTAATAATGTAAATAAAAAAAAATTGTGTTTGATTTGAAGAGTTTTCACCGTTCAATTTTATCATAATTGTAAACCAATTGAAATCAATTGAAAACCAAACATGCTAATCAAATGATTAAAAATTGTTTCATCATAATGTTCTAATTTTTTATAAACTCATGAATCTCAAAGAAACCTGTCATATGATCGACCTTGATTTTGCCATGCATCGATGTATAACAGCTATTCATAGAAAGAGAAATTAAAAAGGAACTAAATTCTTGAATCTTCAACTTGTATTTTGAGAGATTCTAAGTCAAGAGAGAAAGATAGTCTTAAGTCTTTAACCTTTCTCCTTATTCACCCTTATTTGATCAATAGGTTCATTAATACTAAACAACAATTTCAACAAGATATACATGCAAAATAAGCTTTGGAAAAAAGATCTACAGAAATCGATCAAAAAAATTAGACACAAATCTCTTATATGAAATGGATCTAACACTTTTAAGATCCCACTTCTATATAAGAAAATTGTGTCATGCTCTGTGATTAATTTCTGTATTTTTAATAGAACAAATAAGCTTTTTCTCCTATATAGCGACCCTAACATTGTGTTCAAGAAACAATGGATGACCCGACATGGACATTAAAATTGGGAATCACCGGCGGAGGACTTGCCGGATCGCAGTGGCCACCTTGATCGAAGGAGATGAGTGTTGGATTGTAGTATTCAACAATGTTATTATGTTCCTTAAATTTCAGACCCTTTGATTTCGAAGGTGATAGTTCTTTCATGATAGAGCCACATTGTCTAGGTTGTGTTTGGTAGAAAACCTTTGAAACCACTAACTCTCCATCTCTCTCGTCTTCGTTGTTGCCAAGGTGGTACTGATGCATAACCCAGTTTGTTTTCTCTGGTTTTCTTTGTTTTCCATAGTTGGTGTAGAGAACGAGTATCTTCTTATGACCTTTCACTTTGCCATTAATGAAAACAGGCCTTGTCTTGCCTGTTTTGTGCCAACGAGTCTCGTTGCCATCTATGTCTGTGTGTACTTTTCTTCGCTTTCTTGTTCCGGTGGTGTATGCTTTGGATGGCCTGTGGAAGAAATGTCGGATTAACCCATCTTTGCTTACTCCTGCATGATAACAACAATAACAATGGAGTCTTTCAATGGTTTGATCATACAATTGATAATTTTTTTTATTCTGTTTGGAGATGCAAGGTTAAGACCAATGGTCTAATTTTATTTTGTGATACTATAAATTTTTGCGGAAAAGAAAAAAAAAATTCATTAAAATTGCTCTCATGATTCTTTTTTAAAAGATAAATATAATAAAATGAAAAAATTACGATTATGAGATCAATCAATATTTTTTTTGTAAATGATATATATATGTGGAGGGCCTTAGGGAAAAAAAAAAATACAAAAAAATAAAAAAAAATGGAACCCTTAGCCCAAAAATATGGTCAAGTTTATACTTGTACTTGGGAGAAGTTCAACCGATATAAATTTTATATAAAAATTTATTTTTATATTATTATTTGTTATTACCCATAGAAAAATTATTCACAGTAAAATTTGAATACAAATTTTTTATTCAGAATGATGTGACAGTAACATTTTTATAATTATGAGCTATAATAATAAATATTTTGACTTAAAATATGAAATTAAGAAATTCTCACAATCATGTATGAAATTTCAAATAATGATTTTTAATTTTTCCAAAAGTATATAAACTGAGGCATGGCTCGTCTATGATTTACAAAAAGCAATAAAATAGAAACCATGGAAGATCTCATTTTCATTTTCCCTCCTTTATGGTACACGATCTACCCAAAAAAATGATTAAAAAAAGAAGAAAAGAAAGATGAAAACCAAGAAAAGTGTGACATGTTAAATTCATGAAACCCTAATGAAACCTATGAACCTACGTAGCTTCCAACAATTCAAGCCGGAAAAGTCTTATTCTTACAAAAAAATATATATATATATATATATTATAAAAAATAATGTAACAGTGAATTTCAAAAAAATAACTCCCTTTCATAGCCTTAACCAATTAAAAATCATCAATTCTTTAAATCCTAAGGAGAGAGAATATGAAGATTAGTAAATGATTTGAGATCTTGATCCTTTTCATTACAATCGTATGAATTTATCATGATTTCAAATTAAAAAATAAAAAAAAGCTATAAAAATAAAAAAAAGTTACTTCACTCATTGGGATGATTTTTTCATAGTCATTAACGTAATGAAAATCTTCTATTACAATCATGTAATTTGATTTGTTACCAAAAATAATAAAAAAAATTGGAGACAGAAAATTCTAATTTTGCCTTAATTTTGAAAGTGATAAAATTAATACATAGCATGACATTCTGTAATTATTTTGTATACAATCCTTTATTTCTATATAGCACTACTCATTCATTATTGCTCATGTTTATTCTGCAAACCCTAAAGAATGATTATGATAGATATTTTACCCACAAGTCAAATATATAGATCTTGGACAATTAGATAACTCAATAAATAATTGCAAATTAGGAATTCACCAGGTAACCTCTCTGGGTGGGTGTAGCAAATTCCATCCTCTCCTTCAAGTGTAGGGATGAACTCATCAATTAGAGGATGAAGCTTATTATGAGGAGCATCCAACCATGCCTTCGCCTCCAAATGCTCAAGAAGTTCTTGATCACTCGGATCAAACTTCACTCCCGCAGGTAACCCCGGTAGATCATGAATTCCAGTCTGTTCATACAATTAAATTTAAATTCTCATAACAAATTGAACCATTAATTAAAAACACAAAATAAAAAACCAAAAATTAAAAATGTACCTTTTCTTGACATTTGATCTGATGACCACATGAAGGACAGCTTTTAGTTTTAGTTCTTCGAATGCATTCGTGTTTTCCGGCAATAACTGTGTTGTCTGTAGATGGTTGTGACCTTCTCACAATCGCCGGCTCATCGCTACAGTCACTGCACCAAGTCATTTCTTCTGTTTCACTCTTATGCCCATCCCACGGTGGATCTTTCTTATTCTTGTACCACTCCAAAACAAAAGAAAATTAAGAGAGACAAAAGGGATAAAGAATAAAAAGGAACCAAAAAAAAAAGCAATTTGTCTCTTCTAGTGCATGTTATCCCTCAAGCCAATTCTTCACCTGGGTTGGGAAGGTATTGAATTCTCCTTACACTTTTCAGTCCTTGTTCTTACAAGAATTGAGAGAGGGAGAGAGAGAGAGAGAGAGAGAGAGAGAGAATATCTGAGATTGGAAAGAAGGGAAGATTTGTACAAATATAATTGGTTCCAAAGAAGGGAAGGGGAAAAGGATAGGGGGTTTCTTGGATCTCACGTAATGTTATGCTTATTATAGAGGGAATAAGTGTTGTTGGATCGTTTTTACGCTGTCTAAAGGTATCCTTGAGATGATATAATAACACTGAATTTTTATAAATTAAATTTTTAATAAGAACAAGTAAAGATGAAGATGGAAAATAGTATTGAGTGGAGATGAAGTAATCCACTGTTTGACCATACAGAGAGAGAGAGAGAGAGAGAGAGAGAGAGAGAGAGAGAGAGAGAAGAGGGATTTCAGTTCTGGTGTCACCCTAGAGTGCACACGAAGAAAGAAGTTTTAAGCAAAAGGAGCAAAAAAATAAAGGAGAAAGAAGAGAGTTTATAATTCAATTTCTTCCAGTAGACTTCTCACGTATCACAAGAAACCTCTGCCTCACTCTTCTCTCTAGAAATTATTACATTAAGTCAGAACGAATAATATCATGGATCATTGAAAAAAAAAATCATGAAATGTTTTATGAATAATTTTTTTTCATCATTTAATTAATGTATAGTATTTTCTTGTATATGTAATTTAACGATGAAAAATCTTTCATGATTATTTTTATAATATTTTTTTATGATACATAGCATTACTTAATGGGAATGCGGATAAATGATAATTACATATAATTAAAACACAATATATATATATATATATATATAAAATAATGTGTAGCTAACATCTATTTCGAATGTTATTTGAGTCATAATTAAAAGGGTAAATTACAAATACATCATTTGAAATTTAATTACTTAAAATACGAATTATCTCATGTGATTTAGAAAATTACAAATACCTCTATATTATAATTTTTTATTTAACAAAATTAATTGAAAAAGTAAAATTTCTAACTGTTCACCTAAACAATAATAAAATTATCTGAATTATTAATTGAAATAAAATTTTAACATTATTAAAAACAGTTAATTAACTTGATAATTTATTAATAAAATGACATATTTGCTAGGGGTGAGCATGGTCCGGATTGGACCGGATTGGGATAAAACCAGGACCAATCCGTTATCTACGGTTCCTGAAAAATCGGAACCAATCCGATCCGTTTAAATCTTGGAACCAATCCGAACCAATCCATTTCAACACGGATTGAATCGGTTTAGGACCACGGATTCACATAATTAAATAACAAAAAAAATATATATATATATAATACTTTAATTTTATAAAAATATAAACATAGCGCTATATTAGTTCTACAATAGAAACATGTTTTTTTATAATAGCGACATAATGTTCTAGAATTTAAACAATCATAAAAAAACTAGTTTCATCATAAGTATTTAGACCATTACAAATTAGGCCTCGTTTGGAAACAGGCTAATTTAGTAACTTTTTGGCTATTTGGCTAAAAAGGTAGGTAAAAAAAACTTGTATGTTTGGGATGACTTTTTGGCTAATTACGAAAAGATGTGCAAAAAGTAGAGAGAAAAGAGAATCTTTGACTTTTTGGTATGGGTTGTTGGCTTTTTGGCTAATTTAGTAACTTTTTGGCTAATTGGCTAAAATAGCCTCTTGCCAAACGAGGCCTAAAACTAAAAACTAAAAAACAAAAGTAATAAAAGAAGATATTATACGAGGTTTAGGTTTGAGTTTAGATTTTATATAGAATAAGAGAAGATACTATGGGGGAGGATGTATAATAAAAATATAGACTATTTGTATACGGTCCGAATCGGTTCCAATCCGGAACCGTGAGGTTCAATCCGGAACCAATCCGTGGACTACGGATTTTTAATTCTTCAATCCGGAATCGAACCACGGATTCGAAAAACCAATCCAAACCTATCGGATTGGACTGGACTGGATCGGATTACGGATTTTACGGATTTCTTGCTCAGCCCTAATATTTGCTATGAAATTAGAAACCTTAGGGGGCATAATGTAATTTCTAGAACTATAGAAGATAATTTGTAATTTAAGTAAATATTAGGGGATGTGTTTGTAATTTATCCTAATTAAAATACATATGAACATTTATGTTTTTGTATTTTAATTTTGTACATGTAAGAGTATCCAATGATTATTCTTTTTTTTTATATTAAATTTGAGTAAAGATTTTGGTTAAAAGTTTCATCTGATACCAAGCGTTGCAACGATAAATTTTTAATTTTCATCAAACAATGGGTCGATCGAGAGAACAATAAGGAGGATGTCCGGACAATCAATCAGCTTGGTGTAAATTTTCTTCAAATTTTTTTCAATCCGGTCATCCACCCAGTTGATCGGCCGATCATCCATTAGGTCGTCCACCAATGGTCACCTGCGAGATTTAATGAAAGTTTAAACTCTCCTTTGATTAGATGAAAAAAGTATGATTCCTTTCATTTGATACCAATTTGATGAAACGGTTAGAACACAATTTTCACTAAATTTTCATCAGATTTAAATTTGATAAAAGATTTGAATCTAGTTGGAGATGGTCTAACACTAGCTTGTCTGTTATTAGAAGGAATTGTTTGGTATAATTTATTATAAATTCAAATTTGACAATTAGAAACACAACAATGTAGATGTATCTCTCCCTTAAATTATTAATAATCATCTTTTGTTTGTATTAATACTATTTTTGCATCATAAATTATAAATAAAATATAAATCAAACACTTTAATACATTTTTCAAATAATATATAATTTTATAATTGCTTTAATAATTGAGAAGTAATTGTGCTCCATACCAGTAGAATTCTTTTATATATTGATGAATTTGGCAAAAAAAAAAAAAAAAAAATTTGGTACATCGGAAAGTGAAACCTAGGTATTTAGTCCCGGTTTGATTTTCTTTCTAGGCTAAAAAATTACAAAAGTCAAAAAAAATTAAAAATCAACAATCACAAAAAAACAAAAAAATATTTGTCATTTCAAAATCAAAAAGTCAAAATAGCCAAAAAAATATCAAACAAACAAAAAAATCCTAAGTTAAAAAGATATCAAGAAAATCAATTAAAAAGGTTATTGCCAAACAACTGGAGTATTTTATATAATACATTCCTAATTCAACAGTCATCATAGAGCAAGGACATTGATGATTATGGAATAACTGACAAGCCACCAGATCGAAGATAAATATTCAGATAATTTTGGACAATTACAACAATGAAAAGGGGTGGCTTATAAAGTATTTGGGGGTCGCTTTTTTGTTGGTTTATTTTCATCTTTAATGAATTTATTATAAAAAGAAAAAATTCAAAATCTTTAAGACTCTAGATTTTACTTAAAATTGACCAGACGAAACGAAAAATTAAAAATTCTTTAAAAAGTTTTAAAAAGACAAAAATAAGCAAAAAAAAATTCAGTCCTAAGATCTTGAGGTTATGGCCAACTTGAGAACCTAACCTAATGCATAGCTTTTAAAATATGTTGATAATTAGCAGCTTATTTATTATGTGAATTGAGCTTCTTTCTATAATTTTTAATTTATAGGTCTAGCATGATTGGAAGGCGATGAAAAGATAGTGACACAGCAAAATACGCAAGAGAACAAGATATCGTTTTAATAAATGAAAAGGTCTCCAATCTACAAGAAAGATAGAACTTTAAATGCACAAAAAAAGAACGGTAGAAGAAAAAAAAAAGAAATTCCAAATATTATTGACAAGAAAATTGTCTCACCTTCAAACTTACATAAGTATTTATAAACAATCTAGTCTCAGAAAACAAGCAAATGAGAATTAAGAAAATATCCAACTAAAACCTAAATCTTGAACGAGTTGTTCTACATCACATGCTGTGAAGTTTGAATAAAGATACCTTACCAAAATTAATATGGTGTATGATAGCAACCGACAGAGAAATTTGTAATATAGCCTCCCCAGTTCAACCTTGTACTTAATTCCAAAGTTGTCATGTTGATAACTTAACTACTACTGACTAATACCTTTCACCAACATCAAGGTCTGGTACACTAATACTTTCTCAAAATGAGTATTTTTTTTTTTATATGAAATAAATAAACTTTATTGATGGAATAAATAAGTACAAAGTATAAAGTAAATTACATCAATAAATAAACGAGGAGTGCAAAAATATCACAATAAATTAAATCATTCCAACTAGGTTGATACCAAAAAACACATCCTATACTAGCACCTCAGAATTAGGGAGAGACCAGCCATTCATCTATGACTGACCAACCCACACCATGCCCTCAAAATGTGTAGTTCTATCACCAACATGTCTAGCATACTAGAGATATATTTTGATAATCAGGTATCAAGGGACTTTGAAGTTCAAGATGGGACAAATCTCAAAGTGAGTCAATGCCTTAAATTTTATTCTCAAATTTTTACTGCTCATTCAACCCTTTGAAATTTGTATCCATTGTGAAGAGATATAATTTGTACAAAGTATCCAAGAGGATAGTATATGTTATTAGTACATCTACAAAGTATTGTAATTATTTGATAATTATTCAATAATCTCAAATCATTATGTGACATTATTTTTCCTCCCTAATGAGTTAATGATGTATTGACAAACTTTACAAGTTAGACATGGACTCAGGCAAAAAAAAAAAAAAAAAGTCACTCTTCCCTTTCCTTATTCTTCCATATTTTTTATTTTATTTTATTCAAATTCAAGATCGACACAGTCTAAAAAGTGATAAAATTTAAGAATTTAGTACCAAGTTCATGGTAATCTGGAGTCACAGTTACAAAACCAGACATAAACAGTTGGGTTCAATCCCAAAATCTCTATAGAAAATTCCAGGAGCTAACAAAGCAGCAATGGTACCCAATTTCTTTTATACCAATTGTTAGTAATCTGAGCAGTGTTCGTGGCTTAGAGAATCCATGTGAAAACCATCAGCTATCGACTTTGATATCAATTGTTTGGTTCTAATGTAAAATCTCTTTAATCAATTGTTACGCATCTTGAAAATCAACAATGTAGCTGCCTCAATTCTTTTGGGAAAGTAGCTGAGAAATCCATCTTGTGCCATTGGCCATGGTGGATGTAGACTAGGTTGACATTCCTGTAGACTTGGTTGACATGACTTAGGGGTTGTTTGGGATGACCTAAATAAATGTACCTTTTGTCTTTTTACGAAAAATGTGTAGAAAAGTAGGGAGGTGATGTGATGAAAAAAAAATAAAAAGAAGAATTATTTGGGACTTCCCAAACTTGACCTTAATTAAAAATTTTGTCTATTCAAACTTAACCCAAACATCAAGCCTTATAACCAGTCCAAAACCCAACCCTATATAGACCAAGTTTGGCAAGTCCAGAATAAGCCAAAAAGTCAAAAAGTTACTCAAAAAGTTAAAAAGTTAACACTATTAAACAAAGTCAACAATTACGGCTGCACAACTCTCAATTCTAATTTTCTCTTACAAACTAATTTTTACAATTTTTTATTACATATTTTTCCATAAAAAGTCAAAAAGTTAACCCGAACATCTATATTTTTTTCCTCAATTTTTTAGTTCAAAAAGACAAAAAATACACTTATTTAGGACACCCGAAACAACCCCTAAATCTCACGCTCATCCATTGGGCTGGCACTATTTAGGGGTTGTTTGGGGTGTCCTAAATAAGTATATTTTTTTTGTCTTTTTGAACTAAAAAATTGAGGAAGAAAATATAGATGTTTTGGTTAACTTTTTGACTTTTTATAAAAAAATATGTAATAAAAAATTGTAAAAATTAGTTTGTAGAAGAAAATTAGGATTGAGAGTTGTGCAACCGTAATTGTTAACTTTTAGTGAATAGTGTTAACTTTTTAACTTTTTGAATAATTTTTTGACTTTTTAATTTTTTTTGAAGATGCCAAACTTGAGCTTAGTTAAGAATTTTGTTAATACAACCAATTTATTAAGGGTGTGTTTGGTAACGTTTACGTTTTCAGTTTATATTTATAAAAATTTTATAAACTGGTTTTTGTTTATTTTTTGTTTATTTTTAGAAAAACATAAACTACAAACGCGTTTGGTAATTGACAAAATGTTTAAAAATTTTGAAATTATAAAAAAAGAGTGAGAAATGGCAAGTGGTGGCAAGTGGCGGCGGAAAACGGTGGTGGAAAGTGGTGACGGTGGGTGGTAGGTAGCTAGTGGTGGTAGTGGTAGGTGGGTGGGTGACGGTAGCGGGTGGTGGTGGTGGCAGGTGGTGGTGGCGGGTAGGTGGCGAATGGTGGTGGGTGGTGGCAGGTGGGTGGTGGTGACGGGTAAGTGGCGGGTGGTAGTAGTGGGTGGGTGGGTGACGGTGACGGTGGCGGGTGGTGGGTGGTAGTGAGTGGGTGGTGGTGGTGATGGTGGCGAGTGGTGAGTGGTAGTGGCAGGTGGGTGGCGGATGGCAAGTGGTGGCGAGTGGGTGGTGGGTGGTGATGGTGGGTGGCTGGCTGGGTGGGTGACGGTGGCAGGTGGTGGGTGGTGGTGGTGGTGGTGGGTGGTGGTGACAGGTGGGTGGCGGATGGCGGATGGCGGATGGTGGCGGGTGGTGGCGGGTGGTGGTAGTAGGTGGGTGGGTGACGGTGGCGGGTGGTAGGTGGCAACGAGTGGGTGGTGGTGGTGGTGGGTGGTGGTGGCTGGTGGGTGACAGGTAGGTGGTGGTGGTGGGTGGCTGGTAGTGGCAAGTAGTGGATGGTAGTGGTAGGTAGGTGGTGAGTGGTGGTGGCAAGTAGGTGACGGGTGGTGGTGGCGGGCGGTGGATGGTAGTGGCAGGTGGTGGGTGGTAGCGGGTGGATGGCAGGTGGGTGGTGGTGGTGGTGGCGGCGGCGGCGGCGGCGAGGGATCGGTGGTGGTAGCGAGTGGGTGGTTGGTGGATGGTGGTGGGTAATGGTAGCGGGTGGTGGTGGCAGGTGAGTGGGTGGTGGTTAGTGGTGGCAGAAGACAGTGGTGGAAAATGGTGGCTGGTGATGGCTAGTGTTGGGTGGTAAGAAAAAAAAACTGAAAACTCAAAATAGAAACACATTTTTTGTATTTTTATTTTTTGACCAAATTTATAAACTGAGACCACTGATTTATAAATCAAAAATTTTACCAAATAAATTTTTATTTGAATTTTTAAAATTTTTATAAATATAAACAGAAAATTGAAAACGTAAGTGTTACCAAACGACACCTAAATGTGTCCTGCAAACTAAAGTACACTTTTCAAGACTTGAAAAAATACAGTTGAGTTGGACAGGCTAGTGAACTGATGCCCACCCCTACACCGATCATGTTTTTTTTTTTTTTTTTTTCTTTCTTCCCTGGTTTTGCAGAACGAAGAAGAAGAAGAAGGGAGAAGAAGAGAGGGAGGAGGAAGAGGAGGAGGAGGGAGGGGAGGGGGCCATAAAAACCGGTTTGAGGAGGAAGGGAGGCTGGGGCGACATCGGCGGGGCTGCGACGGAGGAGGAAGCAGAGGCGGCAGCGGGAGCTACGACGACGGCGGGAGCTGCGACGACGGCGGGGCGGGGAGCTGCGACGCCGACCTTCTTCCTCTCCCTCCCTTCTCTTTCTCCTCTCCCTCTCTTTCTCTCCCTCTCCCTCTCCCTCTCTTCCTCTCGAGCCATTTTCGAGCCTGGTAGCTTCGAGCTACCAGGCATTTTCCCCCCTACACGACACCCACATCTAAAATATACCTCTTCCGTCCCATTTTATTAGGCCACTTTTCATTTTAGGTTATCTCAAAATATTTGTTCGCCTACTATTTTGGGATGCTAAATTTGATTAGATTTCCAAAATTGTTCCTTCTAAGGGTTAGTTTGGCATGTATAAAAAAAATTAAAAGGTTAAAAAGTCACTATTATATTTAAGTCACATCATCTTATTTAAGTCACATCACCTCTTTAACACATCACTTCAAATTCAACCCAAACTCAACTTATATTTCATAAAAAGTCAAAAAGTACACTTATTTAGATCATCCCAAACAATCCCTAAATCATTATAAATACATTTTAGAATTCAAATAGAAGAGCAATGATAGGAAAAATATTTTAAAATTTAAATTAAAATGTAATAATTATATATCTCTTTAATAAGTTAAATTTTTGTTATAATGAACAAATAAATTGGGATGGGAGTATTATTAGTACTCATGCCTATTAACTTAAACATGTAAGTGGTAAATCTATTCAATATAATTTATTATATATATTTGATCACTTTTTCATTTTGACTTTTAAAATTTATTTTTTCTTATTTTGGTCTTTCCTATTTTAAGTTCTTCTGAATTTACTCTTAAAACTAATTTTTGTCTAAAATTATACAGAAAATGCCACATTGACAAATACGTGATATAAAAATATTTTATTATATATAACTCATGCCTTTAACACAAACCTAAATTCTAATATAATAATAATATATTTTTTACTTTATATGATAGTTAATATAATATTTTTGTTCACATGTACTCTTTTTATTCAGGTCCCGTTTGGGAATAGGTTAATTTAGTATTTTTTAGCTATTTGGCTAAAATATGAGCTAAAAAAACTAGTATGTTTGGGATGACTTTTTGACTTTTTACGAAAAGATGTGCAAAAAGCAGAGAGAAAAGAGAATCTTTGACTTTTTGGTATAGATTGTTGGCTTTTTGACTAATTTAGTAACTTTTTAACTTTTTGGCTAAAAATTTCGGTTGCCAAACGAGGCCTCAATTCAAAACAAAACATGTTATGGGGAGTGACTAAGGCCTTGTTTGGATGTTTTGAAAAGGTCAAAAAATTAAAAAGTCACTATCTTATTTAAGTCACATCATTTTATTTAAATCATATTACTTCTCTATCACATCACTTCAAACTTAACCTATATTTTATAAAAAGTTAAAAAATACATTTATTTAGATTATTCTCAACAACTTCCAAACACATGAATTCAATATCAGGTGAAACAAAAATATAAGCCCGAAAGTAAACTATCAAAATGTGTTCGTTCGTCACATGAAGTCTGGATTAGGGGTGAGCAGCGGATATACCGATCCGCCAAAACCGACCGAACCGAACCGATCCGCCGCATTTTGGACGGATGCGTGATGACGAGTGGACGGTTGCGGATTGATTTTCTCCAATCCGCCAATTTGGCGGACGGATGGCGGATTTGAGGTTCCTTTGGCCGCAACCGAACCGCCAAACCGCGAGCACCCTTAGTAATTTATAAGATTTTGTATTTTCAATTTGTTTAAATATTTTGTTTGTATTTTCAATTGAAAAAGAGTTCAAATATTCTGTTGAAAAGAAGTTTTCAACTTGAATATATTTTTTGAATTGAAAAAAATAAAGGTATTATTTATCTATATTTTTTTGTTTTTAAATCAAACTCTAAAAGTAATAAATAAAAAATATGATATATACTGGTTGGTTTTTGTTTTCAAAAAGATATATAAATGTAACAATACGGAGACATACACAATCTCTACTATTGCTCTGTTCATGGTTTTGGTGGTTTGAATTGTTTTTATATTTTAAGAATCACAGATTGTAATACTTTATGTGGATGAGGCATACTGTGATTGTAATATGTAGATGAGCCATGCAGTGATTGTGATATTCTAAAGTTTCAAACTTTCTTTCTTTGGATGATGCATGCAGTAATTGTAATATTTTTTTAAGTCATTGATTGTAATACTTTTCTTTTTTTTTGAAGAAATGCACAAGTTGAATTATGTTGAAAATTTATAAAATTTCAAACCGCCAAACCGATTCGCATCCATCCGCCAAACCGCCAATCCGCTCAATCCACATCCGCCGGATTAGCGGACGGATGCGGATTGATTTTCTCCAATCCGCCAATCTGGCGGACGGATGGCGGATTGGAGGTTCTGTGGCCGCAACCGACCCGCGCCCACCCCTAGTCTGGATTATCTGATTTAAATTGTAGATATTTATAATATAAATAATAATAATAATAATAATAAATAAATAAAGCACCCACATTATCCAAGAAGTCAAAACTCAAAATCAAACCAGACTCATATCAGTCAACCAGAGAAATAGACAATGAGAGGGAGAGAGAGCATAGAAATGGGAGATTTAACCCAAAGGTGTTTGGCAATTTGATAAAGGCTTACGGGTTAAGATCCTAGGTCTCAAGTTCAAAATTTTTTGAGCCAATTTTCTAAGTGTAGGGCAATTGGTTAGGAGGTTAATTTTAAGTTGTTGCCACTACAACACTTAGTGTAGGCCCAATGCTCCCTGCCATTCAAGTCCTGACTTAAGCGAAGCTTGTCTTGGGAGGTCGGGGTAAGTTCTCAGGTTATAATCTCCTATCTCGGAACAGACAACAGGACACCTTAGTGATCTCTGCAAGGGGCGCTGCTCTGGACCTGCGGGAGAGTGGGAGGATTTTCCTGTAAAAAAAAAAAAAAAAATGGGAGATTTTATTTACCCGCTGTCGGTACATATCATTTAATTATTAAGGGTGGTCTGAAATTATCTAAATAAATTTATTTTTTGATTTTTTATAAAATATGGATTGGATACGAGTTAAATTTGAAATGATGTGGTAGAGAGGTGATATGATTTAAATAAGATGATGTGACTTAAATATGATAGTAATTTTTTTAACTTTTTGACTTTTTTAAGTTAGGATAAATAAGACCTAAATTTATATAATAATAATATTTTTAAATAAAGTATTATTAAGGACAATATAAATATAGTATTCAAGTAATTTGCATATGAAAATATAATTTATCTTTATATATCATTACCTATACATTATATCTTTTATAACAAATCTCTCTTTTTACATTGTTCATCTTCATCATCATAATCTAACATACTGCACTCATCATTTTCACCATTATAATTTTTACCATAATTTTTCAAATTCAAAACATTATATTGTCTTTGAAGATTTAGAATTTTAAAAATATTGAAATCAATTAGTTTTAAAGATTTGCACACTATAGATGACACTCAAATTATTGATTTAAAATAATACAACAATAAAAAGGTCAATTTTCTTTTTGTTTGTCTCATTCGTATGGAAAATGGCTTATTCGTTCGTCACGATAACCGAAGTTAAATATTTATAAAATGTTCAATTATTTATATTTGAACAAAATTAGTGTGTTTAAATTATTAAGATTGATCAAATATTAAATATTTATACATAAAAAAAAATTAAAAATTTCGGTGGTAATGTATACCCATTTATTAGCTTAGGGTTAAAAAGGAAAAGTTATGATGTAAAATAAAATATTTTTACAATCTAACTAAAAAGTAATAATATGTAAAAGGATAGGTATGTGTAAATAGAATTATCTTAAAGAAATAAACCAAAAGGAAAAGAGTTTGGGTGTTTTTGGTTTGTGTTTTGAAACATGTTTTTGAAAGAAAATTTTCAAAAACATGTTTGGTTACAAATTTTCTTTAAAAAGTTTCAAAATTACTCATCTCTCTATTACACATCAATCAATAACTTTTTTTCTTTCCTTCTCAATTACTTTTTCTCTTACACATACAACAAAATATCAAATTATTCCAAACTCACAAACTCCAAAATTATTTTTAAAATATACAACCAAACAAATTAAAAAAAATTTAAACTCTCCCTAAATTTTTTTAAAAAAATTTATCCCAAAGCAGGTAGTGTTTGGGAAGTGTTTTTTTTTTTTTTTTGGTTTTTTTGCTAAAAAAACACTAAAAGACAAAATTAGTTAAAAAATAAAAAAAAAAAACAAATTCAAACAAAATGTCACATCAAATTCATAATCATTTTATTTTTTTTCTCACAAATATCACATCCAATTACAAAAAAACTCAACTATCTTCTCAAATATAAAATTTTAACTCCCTAAAATAATCAAAAACTTAAAAAATTTACTAAAATAACAACTTCCCAAACTCTTACTAAACATACCCTTTAAGGTTTTTGGGATGGGCTAAATATTGGGTGTGGACAGGTCTATGCTACATTTAAGTGACATATGATGACATGATGGCCCTGTTTGGCCAGAGGCTTTTTGATTCGTTTTTGAGTAAAATTTACAAAAGCAGTTAATAAAATAAAATGTAATATTTAACCATATTTTTAAACATAAAAATTATACTTATTAAAATAATTAAAATTAAAATAACTTATTAAAATAGTTAACTTCTCAAACAAGACGGATATAATAAGAAGTTTGGGAGCGGATCGGTGCAGTTTCTTCGCGATTAGAACGGTTTTTGAACCGCCATACCAACAAACCTGTTAAAAGTTGAAATCGTGCAAACCAATTTGCTTCTTCTCCCTAACTCGATCCGAACGGATTCGGGACAGGGCGGGCTGATTCGGCAAGTTAGGCGATTTTCTGCACAATCTTACTCAATTGAGAGATCAAAGAGATTAATTTTTACCAAAGACAAATATTAATTAATTCTTGTCCATTTGGGGCTCTCCAGGTTTTTTATTTATACCTCAGGCTTGGTTTAGAATGTGGGTAGCATTTTAACTTCTTGATTTTTTTTGAAAATAAAATAGTCTCATTTGGAGTAAATTTTTTTTAACTTTTTTTACTTTTGTTAAAGAAAAAATATAATAGTTATGATTTAAATGTGACAATTTTTAGTCTGAAACTAAAAAATTTGTTTTATCTTTTTATGTTGAAATAGTCTCAATCTATGCCAAACCCACATGCCAAACAGCTACTCATTATGGGACTTTTTTTTGTTTATTATTATTTTATTTTTATTTTTACATTTATGCTAATATTAGGATTGTGGATGTGTTGTTGAACTTTTATTCATGTTTGATTGTTTTTTATGTTAGTAAATATCTCGTACCAAAAAAAATAAATTAAATTAAATTAAGTTTAAGGAGAGTGGTGAAGTAGGGAATGTAAGGTATAACTTAAGATAACAAATTTTATGGCAAATTACAACAATAGTCTGCATAATTTACCCGTGTAAAATTTGATTTCTATATAGTAGCAATTGGTAGAATTTATCCTTCAATTTATCATTTGTATCTCATTGGTAATTTTTATGTTTTTTTTTTTTTTTTTTTTTTTGTGATTAAAGCTTTGGTGACCAAATGGACAACAAACTGTAAAGGCCAATATTAATCTTGTTTGGTTTTAATTTTTTAAAAACATTTTTTTTTGAATTTTCAATTCATATTTTATAAATTTAATGATTTTTTGAATATTTTATTCAATTTTTTTTTTACAAAAAAAATTTAGATCCACTAATCTTAATTTACTTAAAAAGTAAAAAATTTGTATAAAAATCTTTAAAAAAATCATTGAATACAACAAAATATGAAAATGTATTGAATTTTAAATTTTTTTTGGTATTTTTTGGTATTTGGTGAATTTTTTAAAATTCTTTTTCACAAATATTATACTTTTTAGGTGTATTTAGATGAAATGTATCCAAAAAATAAATAATAAAAATTACGTAAAATATTTTAAAAATTCAGTAAAAACAATAAATTATGAAAAACAAAAAAATTCAATTTTTCGGAAAGTGAATTCAATTTTTTTGATTTTATTTTCCTATTTTACCCTTGCAAACTAAGCAAGGAGCATATGTAAGCATACTATCATGCCGATGCAATATGCCACCATTAGTGGGGGAATAATTTGGTTTATGGGCTACATGACTTCTCCCATATACATTCCATGAATTAAAAGAGCATCTTCAGTGTATTATATTTTTGGTATTATTTTAACATAACAAAAGTGAAGTTCATAGAGAGCATTTTGAACAAGTGGAGAGAGACACTACAAGAAATGTCACTTTTAGTTATTAAAATATTGGTCGTCAAAAGTTAAAAATTTAGTCGCCGAAACTCTTTAGCGATTAAAATATTTTGTCGCTAAGGTCGTCGCCTTTACCCTGTCAGCGATAGTATTGGCGACTAAAATTTTTTTGATCGCCGAAAGTGACTACATTTGGCTACTAAATTTACTTTAGTCGGCAAAAGGTATGTTTCCGCCACTAAAATTATAGTCGCCGAATGAGTACTTTTGGCTACTAAGTTGGTTTGGTCGGGGAAAGTTCACTTTTAACTACTAAATAATTGGTCGCTGAAAGTACTCATTTGGCTACGAAATATTATTTAGTCAGCAAAAGGTGATTTCGGCGACTAAAATGTTAGTCACTAAAAGTGCTACCATAAAATGAGAATGACTATTATAGACCAAACATTTTGGTCACCAATAGAATACATATTTTTAGCGACTAAGTAGTTTTGGTCGTTGTTTCTTTTGCCGACTAAAACTGTTCGTAGCTAAAAACCTATTTAGATTCATTTGAAAACTTTTTGCCACCAAAAGTTTTGGTCGCCAAATGATACCCTTCTTTTCTGTGACTAAAAAAATTAGTAGCCAATAGTTTACTTCTCTCGTTCTCAAATTTTTTAGCTACTAATTTGTTGGTCACAAAAACGTTTTGGGTTATGTTTTTGCTACTAAATTATTAGTAGCCAAAACTTTTGATTACCTATTTGGCTACCAAAACATTTGGTGGCCAAATAATTTTTCGTTTTTTTTTTTTTTTTTTTTTAAAAAAAAAAATTATAAACAACCTGTATTCATTATTAGTACAACCTGTATCCTGTATAAACAATATAATCCATCAACACGAAAATTGACTATCAACCATTAAACCATTCAACAACGTGCACACATTTCAATTCCAAGCATTCAAAAAATTATGAAGACAATGTCCAATTCTATATATTATACAAATTCCATACACTCCAAGTCTAATCCAACGTCAATAATTTAAATCCATACATAACACAAAAATAACCAAATTAATTAACAAAAAGAACATTTGTACCACAACAAAAATTTATTCTGTACTGCCCCAAAACTATTTTGTACAACGTGCTATGCTAGTTTTTACCACGCCAAATTTAATCGGATATTTACCACACCAAAAGAGTAATTTGTACGAGCCACCATATATACGGATAGAGGTATAAAAACAATGTCCTCCCATAATTGTCAAAAAATTATATATCCACATTTGTATGTCCAAAACCATCTGCAAAAAAAACAAAAAAAAAAAAAATTCATTAGTTTGGTGCCTATATAGCAACTGTATTAATTTTAAACATTAAAAGCCAAGGAGAGTAATAGCTATTAATTAATGAAAGACATCCAAACATGGAATTCTTGACGAGCATCAATTCTATGAATTAATGCCAAAAGTTCTGTTTATGGCAATTAAAAGGGCGACAATCAACATAAGCACTAAACAATTTACCAAAAATATTGTGCCACGTTTAACTAATAAAGAAAGAGTTAAACAAACTATAGTATTACCAAAATAAGGTGTCCTATTTACGTACCAAAAATATTGTGCCATGTAACTAATAAGGTGTCCTATTTACGTACCGTCCATCCCTATATGTCACATTTGTCACCGGTAAGCTTCCCGTTACCTAAAAACAGTGGTTCGGGGGTTGTTTTGCATTTTCGCCCCCCGAACCCCTTTTTTCGACTAAGTTTATGACATTTTCAACTCTAACTCCCAACGTAGGTGTCCTATTTCCATACCGTCTGTCCCTACATGTCACATTTATCACCGGGAAGCTTCCCGTTACGAAAAAACAGTGGTTCGGGGACTGTTTTGCATTTTCGCCCCCCGAACCCCTTTTTTACACTAAGTTTATGACATTTTCAACCTTAACTCCATACATACGTGTTCTATTTATGTCCCGTCTGTCCCTACATGACACATTTGTCACCGTGAAGCTTCACGTTACGAAAAAATGGTGCCTTGGGGGCTGTTTTGCATATTCGCCCCCCGAACCCCTTTTTTCAAGTAAGTTTATGATATTTTCTACCCTAACTCCCAACGTACGTGTCCTATTTACGTACCGTCTGTCCCTACATGTCACATTTGTCACCGGAAAGCTTCCCGTTACGAAAAAACAGTGGTTCGGGGACTGTTTTGCATTTTCGCCCCCCGAACCGCTTTTTTCGACTACGTTTATGACATTTTTAACTCTAACTCCCAACGTAGGTGTCCCATTTACGTACCGTCCATCCCTACATGTCACATTTGTCACCGGGAAGCTTCCCGTTATGAAAAAATAATGGTTCAGGGGCTGTTTTGCATTTTCGCCCCCCGAACCCCTTTTTTCGACTAAGTTTATGGCATTTTCAACTCTAACTCCCAACGTAGGTGTCCTGTTTTCGTACCGTCTGTCCCTACATGTCACATTTATCACCAAGAAGCTTCCGGTTACGAAAAAATAGTGGTTCGGGGGGTGTTTTGCATTTTTGCCCCCCAAACCCCTTTTTTCGACTAAGTTTATGACATTTTCAACCTTAACTCCATACATAGGTGTCCTATTTATGTACTTAAGCTGTCCGTACATGACACATTTGTCACCAGGAAGCCTCCCGTTACGAAAAATGGTGCCTCAGGGGCTGTTTTGCATTTTTGCCCCCCGAACCCCTTTTTTCGATTAAGTTTATGCCATTTTCTACCCTAACTCCCGACGTACGTGTCCTATTTACGTACCATCTTTCACTGCATGTCGCATTTATCACCAGGAAGCTTCCCGTTACGAAACAACAGTGGTTCGGGGGCTGTTTTTCGTTTTCGTTCCCGAACCCCTTTTTTCGACTAAGTTTATGACATTTTCAACCTTAACTCCATACATACGTGTCCTATTTACGTACCGTCAGTCCCTACATGACACATTTATCACCGGGAAGCTTACCGTTACAAAAAAATGCACAGTGGCAGTGCTATATTTAAGAGGCACAAACATACTACCCCTTTGTTAGTGTCCTACTTACGTACCCCTTTGTATTTGTCTCCTCCCTTGATAGTTTGAACATATATCATGAACTATAGGAAATAAAACTATATTTAAGAGGCACAAACATACTACTAAAACAAATTCAAGTTGTGTCAAGAAAAAAAAAAAAAAAAAAAACACAAACTGAGCAATCCTATGAATTAAATCATGAAACATTAGCATACATCTATCTATATTTATATATTTTATTATAATTACAGATTGACCCAAGCAACAATATATGTAACAGTAGCCTATTAATACCAATGAACTGAAATGCTAATTAAACTGGTGAGTGAAGTATTATATATATCTATATACCCAAATATCTTAATCACGTATTCATTACCAACCAACTGTTTTTCAATTATTATTTTAGTATTATTCTAAACATGAATAACAGTGGCCTGAAGAACAATGTTCAAATCTATTTATATATGCTGGAAGTCCTATCATACCTCGGAAACAATGTAAATAGGTTTTTATTTTATTTTATTTTATTTTATTTTATTTATTTATTTATTTATTTTGTAAATCATGAACTCAAGTCATAGAATTATAATTCACTAAACATGAACGGAATTGATTTCATGTAATAATACACATGGACGTGAACTGTATAGGCATTAACATATTTGGTGTAACAAGCAAAAAGTAAATGAAATATTTGGTGTAACAGGCATTAACATAACTGGAATGCAAATAATTCATCATTACTTAATAAAAGCAAAAAGTAAAGCAACGTCGAATGCCCAACTTAGATTCCCAAGAGTTGTGGCAGTTTGGCAACTACGTTATTAAGATGCTCAACCTTTGTATTTGTCTCTTCCCTTGCCTTTTGTCCCTCCTCCCGCTCTTTCAACATCTCATTGGATAATTTAATGCGCTCCTCTCGCTCTTTCAACAGCTCATTGTAACATCTCTCGCGCTCCTCTCGCTCTGTCATTAACTCGTCATGATCTTTTTGCCGCTCCTCAAGAAGTGCCTCCACCTCAGCTCGCATTGCCTCCATGTCCTTATCGTGTGCTCGTGCTGCAAATATGGTAGAGGGTTGTGGGCCTCTCCCAAATCCAAGCAAGTACCTTTTCTTCTGTCCAAGCACTTGCATTGAAATCTCCTCCTGAGTCAATGGCGTCCCCAACTCGATGGCAGCTGCTTGTACATTGACCATCTCTTGCTATCATTGCAAATAAATAAGACGAAATAAACTTTGGCAACATATATGTATTATTGGGTACTAAGTACAATAAAATATTGAATACATATATTTCCTTGTCACATACTTACATGCAGCTCATGACATTTCGGATGGATCCAGTCATTCGTTTTCTTTGAAGTGTGGCTGTCCTCATAGAACTTTGGGAAATCCAACTCTCCATTTTTTGCTACCTATTAACACATCAACGTATAAATCAATGACACTCAAAGCAGATTTTTGCAGACAGATTTGTTGCAGACAGATTTGTATGATAACAGAGTTCTTGCAGACAGATTAGTAGTTTAGACACATTTCTGAGCAGTCACAGATTTGTATAGACAAATTTTCATTAACAAATTGTTAAACAAATTTCTGGACAGATTTGGAGACAGATCTTTTGACAGATTTGCAGCCAAATTTGCAAATAGATTCTGTCCAATAGATTTTTGCAAACAGATCGACTAAGATACCCACTTATAATCATTGAAGATTATGTGTATTCTAACGTATGTGTGTATAGGAATATCCCTTTTTTTATGAATGTATTTACTTAAATCTAAAACAAATAGAGCTATTTTGCTTATAAGTACCTCATGTGTGTGTGTACAGATTTTTTGCAGATTTTTCCAAACAGAATTGAAAGAGATTTTCCCAGGCAGATATTACGAGACAGATTTCGAATGAAAAACAGAGTATAGTCCTTTGACAGATTTTGAATGCAAACATGTGGCAAGGGTATCATTAACATAGTTTTTCTACACAATTTTTTTGCAGATAGTGGATGTTTAGTAACAGAGTTCAACATATATATAGTCTAAAATATGTATTGATTCAAGTTTAAAAAAATTCAAACTCACCATAGCAGCCATTGCGATAGGAAATGAGCGAGACCCATTGGTATGATTGTACGGCAATTGACTCCTATTACTCTTCCCAGCTTTTGAACGTTTCTAAAAATAAGACAAGCAGATAAACATTTTTTTTGTAAATATTAAGGCATATCACATTTTCACATAGATGTATGTACTCTATGTAGTATATTATTTTACCTGATAAGATGCATCTTGCCATGCCACATCGATCAAATGCTTCCAATCATCTAAACTCACCCCTACGGGCGGATGAGCATAGATCTCATCACATGGAAGTTCCTCTAACAATTCGAATTCTTGCTTCAAGGTGTACCTCCAATCTTTGTACAACCCATAGGCCTTCTTATTCACAATCTTTTGTGCTTGTAAGTCATTGTGGAAATCATCTCCAATTTGAAACTTGTCCTACAAGCATAACAAATTGAAATTGTAATCATTAAATAATAGTTTCTGTTATTAGCATACATAATACAATTACATCTTGTGGACAAGTAATATTACTTACAAGAACAGCTTGGATGACGGCAGCTTTTGTAGTCTCATCAAGATCCAGCCATGACTTCACATCTTTCAAAGGGCACAAGGTTCTAATTTGAATTCCTAACTCGTTAGTTGCTGGAGTGGCATACTTGCCAGTCATTGCATTCAACCCCCGATCGATGTGAACATAACATTTTTCCCCTTTCTTGGCTCTAATTATTTTTTGTATGCCTTTGCCAAGTGTCGGTCCGCGTACACGTAGGGGTTAACAAAATAACAACAAAAAAATTGACAACAAATTGGCTACAAAAAAACAATGGCAATGGCAAGTGATAATTGACAAATTTGATACACTTTAATCTTGCCTACGCCACTCGGCTGCGTTTCGGATGGGGCTTGTGTCTCATCAGAATCAACCATTGGTTGGCTAGTGACATGATGAGATGGTCCCACATTTGATCGGACGGGAAGAACAGGAAATGGAGCAACAGGTGATCCTAAAGGAATAGTAGCTGGCGAGTCTGTTTCTGGCTGCGTGAGTGTCTTCTTCCGAAGCCGACCAGTCTTTAATCCAGGAACCATTTTCCAATCTGCAATACCACAAGTAACACTATAAAGCATGATATGCGTGCTTTAAAATAAATTAGACAAAAATAATTTTTTATAGCATGAACTATCTCAAGTAATACATGCTTAAGTACATGATTTAGCATGATATACCTGAACTAAATTGCACAAAAACAATATAAATAAATAAAACTTCGTCACAGAAAAAAAGTACACCCAAATAATGCTTGATTGTTGCACTTTCAAGCTACAAGAATAAGGAATGGATCACATCAGGGCATCTAACTCTTTTGTGAATATGGGACAGAAGGAATAAGTTAACCGATCTTGAACTGTTTGCTGATCTGTTGAAGCTGATATGTTTGCTGCTGTTGAAGAGTATTTTTCAAGGGCTTCACTAATTTACATGCAAATTGAGTGAGAGAAAATATAAATAAATAAAAAAATTGAAGATCTCGTCATTCAATAAGGAATGCTTTTGCATAATTCCATTGAACATTCAAAAGATGATGGGTGCTTTCAGAAGCTTTGTTCCATGGTAAATGTGCTTAAATGTAGTCTACATACATGGATGAAAGATGTATAACTCTGTCATATATTGCTTAGTATAATTAATAAATAAACTACTACTACTATGAGCATTACGACCTATTGTTTTACATTTGTCAATCCAAAACTCTACTTCATCTAGATTTTAGTTCATTATAATTGAATTTTACCCTTTTAAGGATAACTTAAAAAAAAAAAAAAAAAAAAAAAACACTGAAAAATTAGGGGAACACTCTGGAGCACTAAATTCACTATTTGGGAACACAAGTTTCGAAATGTGCGCTCCAAAACATAATCATTAGGGTGTTAGCATTTTCTGGTAACATTAGGGCTCTAGGAGGCACAAATGAGCAGTCACATGCTTGTCATTTACAACTTACCTCAAAAACTGCCAGTCACTCTTGGGGCTACCCACATCTCCTGGATTTTGGTTTGCCTGCTGTAGACACCCCATTTTTGACCGACCTTAAGACTCAGACATCACCGATTGAGCGCTTGGTGATGTTGCATATTGTGCTCGTTCGAAAGTTGCGGAGTCTTGGCTACGAGCCTTGCCTTCGGACTTTCGGACTCTTTCACGCCTTACCTCGGTTTGCGAACCAGGCTCTGCTTTCTCTGTTTTCTCTTCCCGAAGGGAGGGAGAGGTCTCGTAGACCATCTCTCAGTGGCCGTAGGCTACGTTTCGTGGTCGTAGGCCATTTTTGCCCGTTTGGAGTCCGGTTTCCAGTTTTTCGGAATCGTTGGTCGTGTGCCTCGGTTCGGGACCGCTTAACCATCTCCGTTTGCTCCGATTTTTGGCATACATCTTATTTGCTCCCTTTTGAGGGACACTGTGGTCCGAGAGACCAACTTCGTGGTTGAACACCACTCCCGATGCCTAACAGTCGGTTTTCGGGGCCTTGGGCTGCGCGTTTCGGCCCCCGAACCTTCATTTTGCATCGATTTTGGTTCGTTTTTGGCAGGGACCTCTGTTTCATTGCTAGGAAGGCCGTAGAAGGGTGGGAGGCCAGTAATTGTTCTGTCAGCCAACTTTATCCCTTCATCGCCCTCCGTCGCCCGTTTTTCCTCACTTCAAAGCCAATGTTGACCACCCTTGGGCCATTTTCTTGCACCCTAAACCCCATATTTGTGATGTACACATCTGGGAGGCCACCAATATTTGGTGACCGGCCAGTAATTGTTGTTGAACCTTTTGAACCCCTTTGAAAAGTGGGTTGTTCTCTCTCCTGGTTCACTATTTCCAGTGTTTAACCACTGGGTTGTGTTGTGCACACATCAGAGACTACCTTTTTGATATGGTCGGCCACTAATTCTCATTGAACCTTTTGACCCTTGGCCGGCCGGCCATGGGAAGTAGCCGGCCGGCCACCTGCAACCTCAATAGCTGGCCGGTCATGATCCTTGCACCCTGTTCTTTACAGCTGTATATTTTATTTCCCCCCAGATTGTGTATCTGGGGGGGTGCATTTTGGGAGGGAAACTTGATTCATTTTCCTCCATTTTTTCCCCCCTTTTCCCCCTCTTTTTTGTCTATATAACAGAAGCTCTAGCTCTATTATTAGGGTTACAAAAATTCCCCCCAAGCCTCTTGCCTTGTATCTCTCCTTCTCTATATTTCCAAGCTCCAAACTCTTAAGTCCTACACCCATTTCTTCACCAACCCATAGCCCCACCCTTCCATCCTCCATTCCAGCAGCTGGAGGTTGTTCTTCAGAGCCTAGAAGTGCTGCATCTCAAGCCAAGAGGCTGCCAAAGACTAGTCTTCAAGGGTAAGCTCCATTTCCCCCTTTTTTGGTCCATATTTTGCATGCTTTCTTAGCCTTACTTGCTTGCTGTTTTGGGCTCCGAAACTAACTGGAACTAGGCTTATTTTGAGCTATTTTTCATATTTGTTTAAGGGTATTTACCTGTTTGAGGTCTCCTTGTTACACTTGCTTCATTACCCCTCTTGTATGCCATTTTCTTGTGTAGTATTTTTGGCCTATGTGTAAATTGTTTTGAGGCATGTCATAAACTGTAATGTGGCTTATTTTGAGCCTTTCTTCAATGTTGTTGAGGGTTCATCACTGTTTGAGGCTTCTATCTTCCACTTGCCTTTATATCCTTTTTTTGGCTCCATTTTTGCATGATTTATTAGCCTCTTGTGCTCCTGTTTTTAGGCTCTGGTACGAACTTAAAACAGCCTTATTTTGACCCACTCTTCATGTTTCATTAAGGGTCTTTCATTGTTTGAGGCATCCTTTTTATACTTTGTGTTATAACTCTATTTTTGGCCTTATTTTGCATGGCATTTTGAGCATTCTTGTACACTGTTTTGGGTCTGGCCACCAACTGGAAAATATCATGTTTTGGGCCCCTCTTCAACATTGTTGAAGGGCCCTTATCTGTTTGAGGCCTGCAGCTGTGACTCACTTCTTTATCTCACATTTAGGGCCATTTTTGCATGCTAATTTAGTCCCATTTGCATTCACCGTTTGACCTTACTTAGAACTGTAAATGTGCTTATTTTTGGGCTGTCTTGACTCTGTATTTACAATCCATGTTCAAATAATGCATGTTTTGTATAGCTATAGGCCAATGCATAGGCCTTGTTTCGTATTTCGGTCGCATGTTATGCATCGGGTGCCATTTTTCCATCTTTCGGGGCTGTTTTGCATCACTTATTGCCCCTGAAATTTGCATGTTTGCATACCATGTTCCATGCCTTGCCATGCTTTGGTAGAGTGGCATTCGTGCCTTAGGTTCGGTCCTCAGTTTGCGTGCACGTGTGCACGCATCTCAAGTTGTCTCATTTCCATCTAATGGCCTCCTGTGTGAGTGTGGCTGAGGTCCACTTGTGTTGGTGTAAGTCCATTGTGCATTGTGTATGCCATTTTATTTCATAACATTGCGTATGCTAGGTTGTATGTTAACGCATTGTGTATGCCATATTATCTCGTGCATCGTGTATGCCATTTCATAGCATTGTGTATGCTAGGTTGTATCTTAGTTGCATTTCATTCATATCATGCATATTGCATCGTGCTTGGGATAGGGGTTAGCCCGAGCACGGGAAACGAGGTACGTTTCGTACTCCGAGTGACGGAACGTGTCTCAATTCCAAATCACCGACACTCCGGATTATCCATGATGGAGTTAGGTCTTGTTGTGTTTATATGTGCATTCATTCTATATTGAGTTGCACAATTCGACCCCTCGGCCATCATGCATCGAGATGCATGATTGGTGGCAGGAGGATCGAGGCATGCATACATTTGTGAAAATACATTGCCATGCCTTTTTCCTGCTCTCTGTTGCAGCAAATCAAGAATTAGCAACCTTCCGGAGCTTGGCGCACTTTCCAAGAGTAATTGTAAAACAGAGGCTAATTGGGGCATCCTAGTGGATTTCCGCGCAAGGCAGCCTAGACATGCATCATCCATCATCTGAAGAAGAGTCAAGGCAGTCCCTGGCATGCATGCCAGTTTATTATTTTTCTTAGTTAATTTGTAAATTAATTAGGAATATGTACATATTTGGACTGTATTATTTGGACTGTACTATTTATTCGGACCCTCTGCGCGAGGGTACAACTGTAATAAGTGTGCGTGTGTGCGTTGTATGTCTTCCAACCCCACGTCTTTCTCCCTTTTATTTACCCGCTTATGATGGTTAGATTAGGGCATGTTTTAATTAGCATACAGTATGATAGCATGTTTGCATTCATTCATCTATATTGCATGCACCGGGCTCGGCGCATCATACTAACTGCATTGTATTTTCAATTCCAAATTGAATACATATTAGTTGTAGCATTTCATATGCCATGTTTAGAACAGCCGAGCCTGCTATAGTTGCATTTTTGCATGTGTTGCATTAGGCACTTCTGTATAATTAGGATCATGCATGGATTTCTAATTAGCTTCTTTTTTGGCTTGGAGTGCTCAGTAAGTTTTATGCTTTAGCATCCTTGCATGCGTGTGAGTGACTGCCATGAATAGCATGCTTATCATGAGGCTATTTGCTTATGTGATATAACTGCCTGAATGCCTGTGGGTGAAGGTTGGGTTATTTGGATTGGAACAAATCATTGGCTGTGAGTTTTAAGCCCACTACATAGTGGCAAAACATCTTTCCTTAAGCCCACCTGAGGGTGGCAAAATCTGCATCTTTAAGCCTACTTGCGAGTAGCAAACCATCTTTCAAAAACAAACATGAAATATTTTGTTCCAATTCAGGCGATCCAGTCTATACTTGTATGCTATGCGCATCACATAGTAAATCTAGGCTAATAACTGGGATAAGAACGCATAATGTTTTCAAAACTAGATATCATGGTTAGTAGAGGCCGATCTTTGATCGGGCGAGCGGGGGTGCTCACGAAATGACCTTCCCCAATCGTACCCAAGTTCCCGAGCCGAGGCAACTTTGGTGATGACGGACACGTGGCCTTAGGCAAACGAGTCAGGGTTTCCTAAATTTCCCAAAATAAAATATTTAGGTGGCGACTCTGTTTCTGGCGAAGCAGTCCATGTTTGGCACTTCTTTCAAAAATCTGTTTTCTCAAAACGATTTACCAGATTTGGACTCTTTGGTTCAGACTTAGAACCGTGACAACTTGAGAGTCCTGAGCTGTAGTGACCCCAAATGAACAGAACGGGGACTCATCCTCCCCAGGGCGTTCGAGGGACGTCTACACCTGCATATGCACATAATCATTAGTTAGTCTCTTCAGCATTGCAATTCTGCACCAGATTAACAAACGAGCACTTGAAACCTTTAAAGCTGCCTCCTGAAAGTTATGAACATGAAGTGCGGCTTCTTCTGGACTGCTTGCTCCCAACTAGGAAAATTTAGAATTCACAAATTAAACGTCTTGGTTGTTATTGTATTGAGAAGCAGCACAATATCTGACAAGGTATTTACCCCACCTTTAGTTGATCATTGTGATTAGAAGTATTGTAAAGTGTGAAAATGAAGAATACCTGAAAGTTACATAGCAGAGGGTCATAACAATCCATAAGAAGAGAAAAAAAGAAAACTTATTGACGCGCCATAGTTAAATGATTTAACATTCATACTTTTCTTTGAATGCTTTCTCTCCCATTGTCAGTCACCCGTATACATGAGTCGATTATTGCGCTTCTAATAGGATCCTGGCATTAGAAATAACGTCTTTCATTAAGATATCATTCACACCAAATTTGGTACTTGTGTAAAATGTGGGAAGTCAAAAACATAATATAAAACCTTAAAATATTGTAAGAAATCCACTTGCAATAGCTGTGGACAAGTGTGGATTACTTATCCATATGTTTAAAAATGAAGACAATTTATCATTCATTTTAGCCACCTGTTGACATTCTTGGATCCCTGTAATGACAGAAATCATTCACACTCCAAAAATGTTAGCCATTCAAATGGCTAATTCCACACAGAAGAGCAAACATTTTAGCCTACTTTTGGACTTGGTGTTGGTCCAAACAAGTTGCCAAACAGTTTGTCTAACCAGTAACCACCAGTTCAGCATCTTTTCTTATGCACGCATTGATGAATAACACAGTTTATCATATTGCACTGGAAGAAACCAAAATGCATGAGGGATTTGCACACAAAATGTTGATTACAGATAGAAGGCAAAAGAGGTTACAAATTAGCCAAACATAACAAGCCCCTCTAATTAACATTTGCATCCAAAGAGAGATTCTCAAACAAATCAAGTGTCAGCTTAGCACACAACAGTCCACATCTTAAGAAACTACTTTATGTATTCATTTCTAATTACCCCAAGAGAACACACTTTCTAATTGATTTCCATTGTATGCGGTGTCACCAACCAATAGAAAACAAGAAGTGCCCCAGCCCAAGTGGTCAGATGCCTGCTTGGCCTCCTCATCTGTGGAGGTGACTACTAACTCACTGATGTATTTCCAAAAAAAGAAGAAAAAAAAAAATACAAAACCACAAATGGAATTAGATGGACATCCCCCCTCTTCTCCCACTAGCTTAACCATATAGTCCTCATCATCGGAATATGATATTGATACCCACTTATCACTGTCATTGTACCTAATTTTAATGTACATAAAGGATGGCAAAACTCACAAGACATCATCCTTGCACAGTTGCATGTGAGACAACAACCAAATTCAAATAAAGACACCCCCAAAATCTGCTAGCAAGTTGTCTAAAAAGACATTTTGAAAAAGAAAAGGAAGTCGGTACTATGTCATTACCATGTTTTCTGATGGGAGTTATTATTGTACAACAAGATTTCCTAATTGTTACCCAGAATTTTTAACACTGGATATGCTTTTTGATACACAAAATAAGTAAAATTCACAAATAAAAGCATCCCCAATTCAAACTGACAAAATCAATAAATTTCTTTTACACAAACAAACAAACACAAAGATGATCATACATACATACATACACACAAAATGCATACCTATGTAAAAACATGGGTGAATTACACTTTGCCCCCTTTATGTTTGGCCATTTTCCCACTTTGACCCTTAACGTTTTTTTCCCTCACTTTGGCGCTTCATGTTTTAAATTTTTTCCTAAAACTAGCTTTTGTTCAAAATTAGACAAAAAAAGTTGGTGATTAAACTAAAGCAAGGATTGAAGATTGCATGGTTTGACCTTTAATTACAATGCATGGTTTGGCTAGTTATGAAGACTTCAGCTGGACTAGTATATCTTCTTGCATGTCTATTAGAACCTTTTGTGCCATCCTTTTCCATTGAGGTATTCACTGCCTGTGGCTCCATATAACATTTTTGGAATTTGTGGGATATGTTATTTTCATCAATGCCTATATGCTTTTGCCTCGAATGCCAATACAGGTATTTAAGCAGCTCAATTTGCCTCCTTCTGAAATGCAAGTTTTGGTTTCTGATGAAAATGGAGATATTGAAAGGGCAAAGAGACGCTGCGGGTTTCTACCTGCTGGTCACAAAATTGGAATACCAGAGCCATTGTTTAAGGAACTAGTATATATTTTTTCAATTCTGCATCATATGTTGTGTTTTAGCTATTGTTTCATGGATTTGGTTGATAACCTACTTATTTGGTGTGAATTTGGGGTGTGCAGAAAGATGAAGAAGTGGAGTTCTTTAGGCAGAAGTTTCTAACCTTTTTCTATATTTCCCTAGCAACTAACATGGAAGTGTACAAATTGTGGTGGACATATGGTCCCCCACCTGCTTCTTGAGCCTCAAATAATATGCTTACTTGTGGCTTTGCATCATTGGTTTTGCCCAAAATGTTCCTCTATTCATTCACATTAGCCCCTCATGTCTTCCTACAAATGACATGTAAGAGGTTAAAAGATTAAAAGAGAGAGAGAGAAAGAAAATTATGGAATGTTAGTGTAGGAGCTAATTTTATACAACCATGCTGCTTGGTTAAGTTAGAGGAGAGACAATTGAGCTAGATATGTACTCAACGTTTAAATAATTGTTTGGTCAAGTGTTTAAACAAGTATAATATTTGGATGGGTGAAGTACTAGTGAAAGGTGAACCAAGTTAGTGATAAGTCAATGTTTAGTGAGCTAATATTTATCAGTTCAGGAAAAATCGTCACATGAAACACAATTCACATGAAACACAATTATGCCTAGAATAGAGTAATATAAACAAGTCATTATATAATACTCTTAATGATAAAATCAAAAAATACAAAGGAATCACTTAAGTCCAAGTAGAGGTACAGTATCACACAAGCTGAAACTTACACTATATATTGAGAGAGTAGCTTGCGATATTAACTTAAGTATTGGAGTGTTCCTGATTGATCATTCAGGCTAACAAAGACTAACGAGTTTGTGATTACACGTCATAAGAAAGCTCATTGATATTGATATTACCATTGTCATCTACTCATTCTAGTGCGGTTCAACTATTTCTCCGCCCATTAACAAATAAAGTGTGAATGTTATTTGTGCGTTTCTTTGAAAATAGGCAAAAAGACGACAACAACAATAACAAAAAAGAAAAAAAAGAAAGAGCACAAAGTTAACTTAAAAGCAGTTGTTAAACCAATCTAATTGGCCTTCTAAACCAATCCGTGTCCTTGTTCTTTCCATCTACGCTCAAAAGTGTCCCAACGACATTGTCACATATATTCTTTTCAATATGCATGACATCAAGGTTGTGTTGAAGCTTCAACGTCTTCCAATAGGGCAAGTCAAACATAATGCTTCTCTTGCTCCAATTCAAATTTTGATGTTCATTCCTTTGTCGTTTTCGATTTTGTGGGTACTTTCCATACGGCTTGTAAGTCGCAGAATCAATTTGCTCTAGTATTTGGTCCCCCGATAAGTCCAAAGGTTTGAACCTATGCTCCGTTTGACCATTGAAGAGCTTACTTGTTCGCCAAGTGTGGTTCTCAGGCAAGTGGCGACGAGCACCCATATACCCTATTTTACTCCGTAATCCCTGGGACGATGCATTATTGTTACAATTAGGGCAAGCCAAGTAACCCTTTGTATTCCACCCTGACATGTTACCGTACGCAGGGAAGTCATTTATGGTCCACATTACCGCCGCATGCATTCTAAAAATTTGCCCGTTCGATGCATCATATGTTTGCACACCATGCTCCCACAAATTCTTCAATTCTTTTATTAGTGGTTGCAAGTAAACATCAATGTCTCTTCCAGGTGCCGAACGTCCGGGAATAAGCAATGACATCATGCAATATGGCTCTTTCATGCACTTCCACGGTGGGAGACTGTAAGGCATTAAGATTACAGGCCACATGCTATATGATGTGCTCATATTCCCAAATGGATTGAAACCATCTGTTGCCAGCCCTAGCCTTACATTTCGAGAGTCATCAGAAAACGTCGGATGTTGCTTATCAAAGTCCTTCCATGCTTGACCATCGGCCGGGTGCCTTAATATGTCATCATCCACACGCTTCTCATTGTGCCATCTCATATCTGCGGCTGTTTTTTTGGACATATACAATCTTTTCAACCTCGGTGTCAAAGGAAAGTACCGCAATACCTTGTGTGGAATCTTTTTACCACCATCATCGTTCAACTTGTATCTACACGCGTCACATGTAGGGCATTTCTCCAAATTAGCACTCTCCTTCCAAAATAGTACACAATCATTCTTGCACGAATGAATTGTTTCATATCCCAAACCCAAGTCACGTAAGAACTTCTTAGCATCATAGAGTGTCCATGGAACTGTTTGATCACATTCTGGTAGAATGTCCTTGAATACCTGCATAACCATATCGAATGACTTGTTGCTCCATTTGTTGTACACCTTCACATGAAGCATCTTAATGACGAATGATAACACAGAAAACTTTTCACATGTCGGGTACACTTTGCGTTGTGCATCTTCGAATAACCTAGTGAACTTATGCAAATCCTCCCTCTCCAAATCATTAGGTTCCTCGTCGGTATGATCATCCATAAGACCACTCACGTAAATTTCGTCCAACATAATAGGCAATTCATCCATAGGCGAATCATCAATATCTGTCATACATTCGCCACTACCTCCACATCAGTCATTTGATGCACTAGGACGAGACACGGGAACATGTTCCCCGTGATGCACGCAAGTTATATACGAAGATGCCATTCCTCTTCGGATCAAGTGCATCCACACAACTTGTCTGCTATATTTTGTGCCATTAATGCAATCGACACACGGACATCTAATTTCATCCTCTACGCCTAAATTTGCTGTAGCAAAATCAAGGAATGACTTCACCCCTTGTTGATACTCTTTACTTGTCAGCCTATTATTTATCGTCATCCAACTCTTGTCCATTTTGTCACCTACAACTCACACAAAGATTAACCGAGGAACAAATGAGAACACGCATTTCAAGTTGAGATAGATTATGTTGTTTTTCATTCACTGTTTGGCTTGTCACACAAATCTCTTTGAGGGTGGGACTTTATGAAACGATTTGTTCTAAAACAATGCGTAATTATGGAAGTTAATTTAAGAAATGACCCGTAATTTTGGACCACTAGATAGCATAACTAGTAGAGCACTAGTACTAATGAAACCATATGGTCAATAATAGAATGATATATCAAAAGAATCAAAAACATTTTCATGGTCTTCACAGTGTGTGTGCATGACATGTTATTTATAAAAAAAAAAAAGTAAAGACAGAAACACCAATAAAAGAGAAAAGAACATTCATCCTATTCTGAAAATCACAAAACAAAAAATCATGCATAGCAACTGTTCATGTCCGCAAATGCATATTCACACATTTCCAACCTAAGCTTTGGGCATAAACGAGCTTTCTCCTTCTTTGGAAATATGGACTTAAATTACTAAGGAGGCAACACGAGCAATATGCCGCCATGATGCAAGCATCATAAATTTCCAACCTGAACTAAAATGGAAGCATCGAGGTTATATTCTCCTCAGTTCCCATACCAAGAGCAGCCTCCTTGTACTTTTTTATGTAATGATGTTTAAATATTACTCACATGTAATTATCATGTTTGCCAAGTAGTTTCCAAGAATTTAACAAGTGAATCCTATCCATTCAAGACAAGGCAATGCTATCCATCCACCATAGTTTCCAATGCTATTATTATATTCTACAATCATATTTCAACTTATAATGCACAGTGACACCAAATGTTTAAAAAAAAAAAAAAAAAGCATACACAGCTAGGCCAACAGATCGAAAGTCATTATCCATGGGTACCAAGCTACTACTATATGTTCATTCAAGAACACAACATCAGCCGAAGAATCTACAAAGACAATCTAATCCCTGCCCTTGTTTTACCAAAACTATAATGACTGCATCTCTTTTCAGGTACTTCCAAGACACAAAATATCCTACCTCAAGTTTAAATACTTATTCATTTGTAGATTTTAAAATCATTCATATCTCAAGATTGTCAACAATTACATATTACATCAAATTCATACATTGGAAATGCCACTATGAAGAAGAACAGTAGGTATATATTAAGTGCCTCAACATTCTTACCAAGGCATCCAAAAGCAACAAGCAGCTAGTATATTTGCTCAAAACCATAAAAATTCCTCTTTTATATGTACCACTACTACAAGACTTTGCCCTAGTTTATTTAGCAAATGGCTTGATTCACCCCAAGCATTGCCCTAATTTTTAATTTGAATCACATTTCAATAACAATGCCCTAATTGAGGGCATTTCGTACTTCATATTCTGTGTGTTTTGACATATATATATATATATATATATATATGTATGTATGTGTGTGCGTGTGTAAACAGAGGGAAATCGAGAGGGAGATACAGAGAGAGGGAGAGACAGATGCGAAATGGAGAACATACCTGGAAGGGAGTTCAGGGGAGTTCGGGCGATGGAGACTATTCTTGTAGAGAAGAGGGCAGAGGCGTGAGTGTACATATGATTTGTGTATACAATCGAGTATATATGGAATCAAGGTTGTGAATATATGATTTGTGTGTGTGTGTATATATATATATATACATGTATATGTGTGTGTGTGTGTGTGTGTGTGTGTAAACAGAGAGAGAAAGAGGAGAAGCCGAGAGGCCTTGTGAGATGTTTAAGAAATTGAGAGAGAGAGATACAGAGAGAGAGAGGGAGATACCTGGGAGGAGGGAGTTCGGGGGATGATACAGCAACTCTTGCGATGGAGACAGAGCAGTGATGGAGGCGGGAGTGTGAGAGGGAGGGAAATGGAATACTTTTGCAATGAAAATAAAAGAAAAAAATATTTATTATCGACCAAAAATTATTTTCGTTGGTAATATTTGTAATGAAAAATTAATTTTCCCTCCAGTGGTTCGTGGCATGTTTGGCTACCAAAAACATAGTCGGTGAAACTGAATTATTTGGCGACCAAAATCAAATTAGTCGCCGAAACCAACCATTTCCACGACTAACAGTACTGTTAGTAGCCAAAAATCAAAGAAATACGAAAATAAAAAATAAAAATGTATAAATATTATACAGTTATCGACCATTGTGATATTTAGTCGGCCAAAAGTTAATATTTAACGACTAACTTGTAATTAGTCGCCATTAGTGGAGACTATTCCGACTACATATGACATTAGTAGCGAAGTAGATCACATTTACCGACCAAAACAGTTTAGTAGCTAATACGTCTTAGTATTGGCGACCAAATAATGTTTGGTAGCTAATGTGTGTACCATTGGCGACCAAAACATTTTTAGTAGCTAATGTATACACCTTTGGCGACTAAATTGACTTTAATCGGCAAAATTAGTCGCCAAAGCTGTAATTTCTTGTAGTGAGAATTATGTTTAGGTCTGGTTTGAAAATGACAAGGACTCAATAAGATTGATGGATTGAATACTGCACAATTCATTCATTTACAGTTTCATTATAATCTGATTACGTGAATTAGAAGGGGAAAAAATTTTATGTTCTCCCAATCCGTTTGTAGGGCCTAATTCTCTATTCTGTTTGGAGTATGTTCTTTTTGTTTGCAATATGACATTCGAAGACCCAAAATACAATATTGAGAGTGAAAGAGAGAGAATTACAAAAAAAAAATGACAAGATAAGAAGTCTAGAAGAGAAGCAGATTGACCAATAAGATATGACAACTATAATCTGCTGAACTTGAAACAGTCCCACCAGAGGCTCTTGATCTCCTCTTTGCCTATGTGATTCCTCTTATTGTGTTTAATGCATTTTTTTATTGGAAAATGCCTGGTAGCTCGAAGCTACCAGGCTCAAAAATGGCTCGAGAGGAAGAGAGGGAAAGGGAGAGGGAGAGGGAGAGAAAGAGAGGGAGAGAAGAAAGAGAAGGGAGGGAGAGGAAGAAGGTCGGCGTCGCAGCTCCCCGCCCCGCCTTCGTCGCAGCTCTCGCCGTCGTCGTAGCTCCCGCCGCCGCCTCTGCTTCCTCCTCCGTCGCAGCCCCGCCGATGTCGCCCCAGCCTCCCCTCCTCCTCAAACCGATTTTTATGGCCCCCTCCCCTCCCTCCTCCTCCTCCTCCTCCCTTCTCTTCTTCTCCCTTCTTCTTCTTCTTCTTCTTCTTCTTCTTCTTCTTCGTTCTGCAAAACCAGGAAAGAAAGAAAAAAACAAAAACAAAAAACAAAATCGACACCAAAACGACGTCGTTTTGGTGTCGAGCCGCGTTTCGAGCCGCGACATTCGAGCTACGTAGCCAGATCGTTTTTTGTTTCATGGATTGGTTAAAAAAAAAATTCAAAACTTAGGTACAGTAATGCGGTTAAGGGCAGACTAAATACAGGAACTAAAACATTTTTGTCACTAAATTAAATAATAACCATGGGGTAACAGGAGGCAAGCACCAACCCACACTATAGTAGCTGTTTTAGTTTAAAAGTTAAAAAGTTATTAAAAAAAATTAAAAAATTTAAAATCTATATCAAAAAATCAAAAAATTTCTTTTTTCTCTACTTTTTATACATTTTTTTGTAAAAAGTTAAAAAAATTATCCCAAATATACTAATTTTTTTTACCTTTTATTTTAGCTAAAAAATCAAAAAATTACTAAAATTCCAACAATGTCCAATCAAGCTTGCTATTGGTCCACCTTGACTCTCGTGGATAAATTATAAGAACCTCATTAGTCAACTTTTGAGGGCCACCTTGTCACGCGCACTGAGACTGCATTACTCGTCCCACGATCCTCGCTCTAGTATTGCTAAGCTGCATAATGACAAGGACAAAGCACTGGGACCATTTCATTCAATGAGGGCGGCCAATATAGAAAATCATTAGATTTTTCATACAAATCATTTTCTACATAATACTTTTACTTAATAAAAAAAATCATAATGCAGATTACCATTTATCACTTAACTATCCAATAAAATGAATTGACATATTTATGTGAATGGTTTAAAATATCACATAATCAATATTATATAAAGCTCCGAAATTAGTTACATGACCTAAAAATAAAGACCTGTCATGACTAACAACCTTCTTATAGTAACAATTACAGTTGTGTTGCCAATTGTTCCCCCTTCTAGAGGAAACATTCAAAATGAGTTTTCCAACAATGGGCACATCTTCAATTTTTTCTCAGTTTTGTTCCACTACAATCATTCTCTTTCTCTGACTCTCTCATGTTGCCAAAAACTAACACCTAAAATCTTGAAATTACACTAACTTGATTAGAGAATCAGAGGAGTCTTCATAGCAACCAGGAGAAAGATTATCATTCTTGTTTGCTCTCCTGGGCTTGTTATATGCCCCTGCTTCTTGCAGCATTTTAACCACCTCTCGCATTGAAGGCCGGTTGATGGGAAGTGAGCTGACACAAAGGAAGGCGATATCAAGAACCCTGCAAATTTGTTCCTTGAAAGTAGAATCGAGATTGGGATCGATCACATGGTCAATTCCTTTCTGTTCCAAGTTGTTGCAGGCCCATGTCACTAGGTCTTTCTCCCCAAACTCTGGATCAATGGGTCGTCTACCAGTCACTAGTTCTAGAATGACCACGCCAAAGCTATAAATGTCACTCTTTTCATTCACTCGAAGAGTATATGCATATTCTACAGTAGGATAAAGATCAAACAGAACAGCTTCAATTAAAATGTAGCAGCTTTAATATAAGGAGAAGCAATCAAAATGTTTCACAAATGTGAATCATCATTTAGCTAGAATAGTTAAGATCTAAGTTTGAATTGACAGTTTTCATTAAAATTCAATTCATGCAATGCTTGAAAACATATTTGAAAGAATAAATAATTCTGAACAATTATGGTGTGTTTGGTTGGGAGATTTGGGGAGGGATTTGGAAAGGGAAAGGGAAAAGGTGTGTGAAACTATGTGAAATATATACATATTTTATTTACATTTCACCTACCTTTTCCATTTCCCTTTCCAAATCCCTCTCCAAATCCCCCAACCAAACACAGCATTAATGAACCTATGCATCCCTAAGCAGTGGTTCAAAATTCACAATTAGAGGAAACCAATATCGATTAAGCATACCACAAAATCTAAGTCATTCAAGTTCATGATTCAGCTCTGCAACTAGTAACGAAATCAATTCATTATGGCAAAGAAATGGAATTGAGTGATCAGATAATTTCTCGTACCTGGTGCAATGTAACCGCAAGAACCAGCAATTGCAGACATAGATTCTGCCCCCTTGTTCACTGTTTTGACAATTTTAGCAACTCCAAAATCAGAAATTCTTGCTCCCAACTCAGCATCCAACAAAATATTGTTTGACTTAACATCCCTATGGACAATCGGAGGAACACAATCATGATGCAAATAAGAAAGCCCCCCAGCAGCATCCAAAGCTATCCTAAATCTTGCAGGCCAGTCCAATGAACCACCCTTGCTACTATGCAGCAAATCGCCCAAACTCCCATTTGGCATGTACTCGTACACCAAAAGCTTGCAATCCCCAGTGTTGCAACAACACCACAACCTCACAATATTCTTGTGCCTAATTTTCCCCAGTGTCTCAACTTCAACCTCAAATTCATCTTTCCCTAAATCAACACTCGTAAAACTCTCATCATCCTTTTTTGATCTATCGCGTATCTTCTTAACTGCAACAACCTCACCATTACTAAGCTCGACCTTGTAGACTTTCCCTGAAGCTCCGCTTCCAATAATATTAAGTTCATTAAGGCAATCAAGAATTTCACATTCACTGAAACCCAATTTGTGAAATGATCTCCACTTCACAATAGAAATTCCTTTCTTTGTTTTCCTGTAACTCCAAAACTTCCACACAAACCAAACAATCCCAACAACAAAAACCAAACCAGCAAGGATGAAAATAGATCTAAGTATCCACAGATAACCCTGATTCTTGACACCAGTTTTTTCAGTACAAAGACCAGAAATATCACCACACAAACCCGGATTGCCCAAAAAGCTGTCCCTATATATATCCTTAGCATAGAGTGCAGGTATTTCACCAGATAGCTGATTATATGACAAATTTAGCACATTGAGCTTCAAATTCTGCAACGCAAGTGGGATTTCCCCAGAAAAGTGATTCCAAGAAAGATCAAGATAATTGAGCACTGGCAAACTCCCAATTTGATCTGGGATTTCACCAGATAAGGTATTATTAGCCAAACTAAGCTCATTGAGCTGTCTCAAAGACTGAATCCCCATTGGAATCTCCCCAGAAAGTTCATTGTTTCTAAGACGAAGCGTCGCTAATTGACTCAAATTGACAATTGTTGCAGGAATTTGACCAGAAAACTCATTATCATTACCAGAAAATTCAAATAAATTACCTAAAGATCCAATTTCTTTAGGAATAGTTCCAGAAAACCTGTTATTAGAAATGTCAAGTTTTGAAAGATTTGATGCACCAGATATCATGTATGAGATATTCCCATAAAATGAATTCTCTGCGAGTTCAAGCAAATACACATGTGGTAAACCCCAAAACTCCGCCGGAACTTCGCCGGAAAACCGATTAGACCGCAATCGAACCCGGTTCAAGCTTCGACATTTCCCGAGAACATCCGGAATGGTACCCGAAAACGAATTGTATATCAAGAGAAGCTGTTCTAACAACCCATTCTCGCACAAACTCGCCGGAATTTCGCCGGAGAACTGATTTTCCGACACGTCGATGGTTAGTAAGTTCGAGTGCTTGCCGAGTTCACTCGGCAATGACCCATTAAGCTGATTCTTGAACACTTTGAGTTCGTACAAATTTGGGGACTTAGCTATGCTCTCTGGTAACAAACCCACGAGCTGGTTCTGGTACAGGTTCAGCGACTCGAGTGGTAACTCACACAACTCGTTCGGAATCGGCCCAACAAACGAATTACAACACGCGTCGAACCGCCGGAGAGAAGTCAGGTTCGACCAACCAGCCGATAACTCGCCGGAAAATGAGTTGTTGAACAGCTCAATTTGCACGACACTTTTTAGTTCGAAGATCACACTTGGTATCGAACCAGTAAGCATATTATTCGACAAATCCAAATTCGTGAGACGACTCAGTCTCCCAAAACTAACCGGAATCGAACCCACAAGGCTACAGGAACTAAGCCACATATAATCTAAACTCGACAAGTTCCCGAGTTCTGGAGCCAGTTGACCCGGGGTAAACGGGTTATAAGCGAGTTCGAGCGACTTCAGACTGGTTATGTTCCCAATCGCCGCAGGTATTGTTCCGCTGAGAAGATTATTGGCAATATTTAGAGTCTCGAGTCGCCGGAAAAGCCCAAAACTCGCCGGAATCTGGCCGGAGAAGCTGTTTCCATCGAGGATGAGGAATCTGAGTTTGGGAAGATCAGAGATCGTGTACGGAATCGAACCCTCGAAGAAGTTCTGCGAAAGATTGAGAGTAGTGAGGTTCTTACAGTTGGAGATGGAGAGTGGGAGAGAGGAGTTGAGATTGTTGTTTTTTAGAGAGAGAGAGGAGAGAGAAGAGAGGCGGCAGAGGAAGCTGGGGAATGGACCGGCGAGGCCAGCGTTGGAGAGATCGACCGAGCTGACTGAACCCGTGGCCGGGTCGCAGGTGATGCCGGTCCAGTTGCATGGGGTGGCGTCGCGGTCGTTCCAGTCGGAGAGAACACCGTTCGGGTCGGACAGACCGAGTTTGACTCGCTGGAGAAAAAGTCCATCTTGACTCAGTGAGAGACCCAGATGGGATAGAGAGAGAAGGAGAAACAACAGAGCTAGCATGGCTGTGATATAGATTTCTGTTACTGGCTTTGCCATAGACATAGAAGAGAGAGAAAGCGCGGGAAACGTGATTCTGTTTTGTGAGTAGAGTCGAAGAGAGTGAGAGAACGCGAGAAATGTGTGTTTTGTTCTTCACTTTAGACTTGAAGGTGAGACAGACAAGGGAGTTGAAGTGGTGGGACCTACTGTGATGGAGGAGATGGATGGGCCTGGGAAATATAGAGACTGCTGTGGCCATTATTTGAGAATAATTTGAATTTTAAAAAAAGGTTAGAAAATGATTTTGTGTCTCAAAGGTTCAAAAAAAAGGTTAGAAAATGATTTTGTGTCTCAAAGGTTTAAGGTGAGGTGAGTAAATAGTCGGGTTGAAAACGAATTTGTTTTTGTTTTTGTTTTTGGAAATGAAAAGGAATCGAATTTGACGGTTTAACAGATGCCTTGGAAATTGTTTAAGCAAAGGGAAATGAAAAAATTAATTTTAAAAGTCCTTTCAAGTTCCCAACGAAATTGGCAAAAATAAGAAAAGTTGCGCTCAAGTTTCGTATTATTTTAGTTATTGACTTTTTTAATTATGATATATTTGACATTAAATTTTAAATATTATTTCAAATAAGAATAATTAAAAATATTATTACTTAATTTCAATAATAAAATCGTCAATTGGATAAAATATAAATTAATTTGACAAAAATAAATGTCAAAAAAATATTTTAAATTTTTAAAAATTATTTTTTACCTACCAAAGATAAAATTATATAAAATTGATAAATCTTTTAGATATTTATGTATTTATTTATTTTACCAGATTAATTTTTATTATATGTTTAGATGATGATCATGTAATGGGTAATTATTAAACTTTTAATGTGTAATCGACATATTTAATATATGAAATATTTTTAGTTTTGAATTTTTTAATTTAATGGACTGATTTAATAATGATATCAAAGTTGTCACTATATTTGACTTTTAGAAAAATATAAACTAATTTAATGTAATAATCTTCGAAACACATAATAAAAATTAATTTGGTAAAATAAATAAATATCTAAAAGATTTATTAATTTTGCATAATTTTATCTTTAGTGAGTATAAATAATTTTTAAAAATTTAAAAATATTTGTTTGACGTTTATTTTTGTCAAATTAGTTTATATTTTATCAAATTGACGATTTTGCTTTTGAAAAATCTAATGGTATCTTCAATTGTTCTTATTTATAAGAAGATTCAAAATCCTAGGTTAAATGTGTCACAATTGAAAAGTCATGGACCAAAATGACACAAACCCCAAACTATAGGGACCGTTAGTGTAATTCACCCTAAAAATAATCTGCACCGTTATATTTATCAAATTTATTTAGGATAAATTATACTTATCTTCCCGAAATGGTATCTTCAATTGTTCTTATTTATAAGAAGATTCAAAATCCTAGGTTAAATGTGTCACAATTGAAAAGTCATGGATCAAAATGACACAAACCCCAAACTATAGGGACCGTTAATGTAATTCACCCTAAAAATAATCTGCACCGTTATATTTATCAAATTTATTTAGGATAAATTATACTTATCTTCCCGAAGTTTATCTTAATTACAGGAGAGTTTCTATTTACACACCACCATCTGACTCAATAAACCCCACTTTCTTAGTTCACACTATACTCATTTTAAATTATTTGATATTTTCTCAATTCACACCAATAATTTTTGAAAAACCCAAAATATCCTAATCTTTCTAACTCTCCAACCCTTTCCAAATTCTAACCCTAATCTTAACTACTATCATCACCATAGACTGCCATCTCTTCCGTCGCTACCCCCGTCCCCAATCTCTTCATTCTCCTCTTTTTTCTTCTTCTTCTTCTTCTTCTCCATCCCTGGCAATTCTCACAACCCATCCCTTACCCATCAGTTGATACAAACATACCTTCATCTTCCCCAACCCTAACCTTAACCCTAGCCACCATCCACCGTCACTATCGTTGTCGCCTCTACCTTTTTATCTCTCTCAAAATAACGATATGCTCTCTCTTTCTCTAGAAATTACGATCGCGAAATCATGATCTGCCCTCTATTCGTCGTCGGACTACGACGACATTGTAAAGTGGTGGGGGTAGGTTGCGAGGCTGCGAAGGGGACATTGGAAAGGCTGTGAGAGGTGTTCCACCAGAGCAGAAAGTGTTGATGGCAGAAGTGAAGAGGGCTTGGAGTGGCACCGAAGGTATATTGGTATGCAATGGTAGGGCAGTGACTGAAGGTAGTGCGATGTGGAAGGTAGCTACAACTACAGCAGTATAGAAGGGACGACTGGTGTTAGGAGCAGCCAGCAAAAGTGCAATGTTGGTTATGGTTGGTGTGTAATTAGAATTCTATACAAAATGGTAATGTGACTAATGGACATAAATGTAGTAAAAAAAATTATAAAGATGGTGTGTATTGAGTCACATAGTGATATGTAAATAGAAGCTCCCTAATTATAGATACTTCTTTTGTGATTTTAAAAATTGTGTAGACCTTCTTTACTTTTAAAAATAATAGTCAGATTCCCCCTTATGTTAATTTTGTTCTAAACGGTGTCAAAAATAATATTAAATGACTACAATACTCTCATTTCATCTTTCTCACTCTATTAACCCAACTGCTCCAATATTGCATCATCTAATCCACCAAATCGTACAGAAAGATGAATTAGTGACCTACTATCCAAGGTTATTATCAGTTTCTATCTCCAAGTGAATTTATATTTAAATTTAAGGAATTATTACACATTCATAAAAAAAATTATGTTTTAAATTATTAATATTATAAAATTTACCGTTTTTTATAATTATTTTTCAAAACCATTCCTGAAATAAAATTTTTCCTAAATTTAAAATTAGCATAACTAAACTTTTATATCCCACCATGAAAGGCTATTGAAAAAAAAAAATTACAAGATTTAGGAATATAGTCAGCATAGCTAAACTTTTAAATCCTAACTTGTTTGCTTTCACTTTTCAAAAAATTAATTTTTTTTGTTTTTCGTATATTTTTATTTTCACTAATTTGTTAATATTTTAAATATTTTTTTTAATTTTTAGATGCACTTAACATAAATACACTTAAAAAGTATAATATTTGTGAAAAAAAATCTTTAAAAAATTCACGAAATACCAAAATACAAAAACAAAATGAAAATTCAGTACAATTTCGTGTTCTTGTGTATTTATTGATTTTTTAAAATATTTTTTTATAAATATTTTACTTTTTAGATACATCTAAATAAGGTGCATCTAAAAAGTAAAAAAAAAAAATTTTGATTAAAATTTTAAAAATATTCATTAAAAAAATGAAAAATAAAAAAAATAATTTTAAAAAAATTGAATTTAGAAAATTGAAACCAAACATATTAGATTTTTTTTTAATTTCTCTTTTTGTTTCCTATTAGAATTGTTGTTTTTATTTCCTTTTTTGGTTTTTATTTTTTGTTTTTTTATTATTTAAAGGTCAAAGTATTATACTATCATGACCAACATTTCCAAAACAAAGCAATTCAAAACATATATACACACTACATAGGGAAAGTGAATGATAACACTTTTTGTTTTGTTTAATTTTAATAATCAATTATTTTTAAAAAAAAATAAAAATTAATCTGGTGTAAAAAATTAAAATTAAAAAAAATGCTCATCATTTCACATGATTTTTTTTCTTTTTGGGTGCAAAATTAATTTTGAAATAACCAACATTCCTGATACAAAGCAATTCAAAACATATACATATATATAAAAAAAAAAATTAACTTGGTGTAAAAAAATACCCATCATTGTCATGTTGTTTTGAGGGAAAGTTTACAAGGACTGAAAAACTGGAAGAAAATTGTTACAAGGGTATGTATTGTCACTCTTTTGGGTTACTTTTGTAACATGCTTCTAATAGAAGGGAAAACTTGGCTATTATTTTCAAAAGTAAGAGAGGTTTGTGTAATTTTTGAAACCATAAAAAAGATATCTGTTATTAAGGTAAACCTCAGGAGAGATAAGTGTAATTTCCTCATTTATTTATTTCAAATTCGTGTGAGTCTCTTTTTAATAAAAGACTCTTGTGCATGAATCTCTTTTAAAAAAGACTTATGCAAACGAATTCGAATTAAACAAATGCGGTAGATAAATCATTAATTATAAATTATAAATTAAAAAAATTAATAATGAGTGTATATGATATTTGAAAAATTACAATTTAGTGAGATATTCTCAAAATAATTACAAATTAGTGAAATATTTTATCAACTTAATAATTAAGTCATAAATTTGTATTCCCTTTGTCCCAAAATATTAGTTCTTTCTGAAAAATTTAATTTTTTTAGGAGTATAATTATTACACTTAAAAAATATTACTTTTAAAAATTACTCTTTGATAGTACATTTTTTTGAAAATATCGATTGTCATAATTATATTTTTTGTGTTTTAATAAATTTAAAAGAAAGATAAAATAAAAAAAATCAAGTTTTTTAATTTTTAATTTTTTAGAATAAACTAATATGTTGAGACAATAAAAAATAAAATAAAAAAATAATATTTTACAACTGATGGAATAATTATCGACATTACATATAAATAATATATATATATATATATATATCAACTAGGTGGTGAACTGATGCCAGCATTACAACTACGGAAACGAAATTTCCTTAATCCAGCAGACATTACATTATAAGAATCCTAAATTTACGCCTGCTCCCATGGGATAAGAGCTAGTTGGAAAAAGATATCCATTTGATTTTTGAATCTGAAGATTGGTCGGTGGAGGGAACAAGTACATCCTCAGGAGCAGTAGTGAAAGGCACTTTGATCAGGAAAATTTTCAAGTAACTGATTGCAATTTCCCATGTAATATTAAAGCTTTGTTTAGGGTGTAGCTAGTATAGTTAAAATTACTATCAATTGTAAAATTAAAAAAATTAACTAAAACAATTAATTCTCCAATGAACCTTAAATTTCATAATTAATTTGTTTTCATTTTAGCAACATGATTAATTAAAAATATTTTTGAAAATGTAAATCATTATTTAAATGATATCCTTTTTTTCTTTATATATATACTAGCGTATGCTCGTACCTAAAGGTACGGTATAAATAATATTAAGATTAAAATGTAGTTATAAAAATATATTTAACAGACTATACAATTCTAAACAAATCAAATATAAAAAAAATTAAATATCAAACAATGCACACCAGCTAGTGCTCTACAATTTAAAAGAAATTAAAACTAAAATGCACACCAAAAAGTATCCACAATTCTACACATAACCCAAGTACTCCATTTCGGGCCGGTATTGCGATTTATAGGTGGAAAACGCCAAACCCACCAATTTTTCACCCATAAATCAAAATGGGATTCGTGGATATTTCTGTGATTTGGTGTGACTCAAGTGTATGATAACATATTTAATGAGATTACTATCTCAATTGAGGATAGTGATTCCCTAGATTTAGACATTCAATTTAAAAATCTATAAACAAATAAAGAATGTTGATCCGGATCCAAACCCAGCAAAAAAAAATTTAAAAAAAATGGAACCCAGTTTGGTGGCATATAAGCCTACCAAACTTTAAACAATATTAAGATTAAAATGCATGAATCCCATTTTTTTTTAGTATAAAAAATAAAAAATAAAAATAGAAATAAAAGAAGAAGAAGAAAAATAAAAATAAAAGCCTATAAGTAAAGAGATGATTACCACTATGTGAAAAGGTAAAAGGAAGTAGATAACCTGGAATATAATGGGGGTGTTTGTTTCAGCTTTTCAGAGTCAACTTATGGCTTTTAGCTTTGAAAAAGTTATTTTAGACTGTTTGGTTAAACTTATTTTAAACAGTTTCTGATTCTAACAGCTTATTTTAACTCAAAAAAGTTGATTCTGAGAAGCTGCTCACCCCTTACTTCTGATTATCAACTTCTGCTGTGGACATGTTAATTTATGGTTATATTCTTAAATTTTTTTATTTTTTATTTTTTTTAAAATAGAAAAAGACTTAAATGGATTATAAATTATTATTATTATTTTTTATGAGAAACGTAAACAAACAAAAAATAAAAATTAATTGAAAAAGCTATTTCACAGCTTATTTAATAAACACTACTCAGCAACTTAAATCTATAATCCAACAGCTACACCAAACAGATTAACAACTTCTGATTAAAGTCATAATCTATAATCTGTTAAGCTATAATCTACAAGCTGTTTTAACAGCTACACCAAACGGGACCAATAAAAACTGCAACCTTATCCAACATACAAAGATGTTTGAACAGATAGGAACATCTCAAATGTGCGCGGTGCACACACACATAAATCACAGTTTCTACAGTAGAAACTACGACAAACAATGTTACTTTTATTGCTTTGCAAAATGAACTCAAATCAATGTTATTTATTGCTTTCCACCTTCTGCTTAGCAATTATAGCATTTTATTGCTTTGTAAAATGAACTCAAATCAATGTTATTTTTCTTATAAAAAACTACAGGCTAATAATATGAAAAAGGACAATCATCTTCCCAATACAAATTTCCAAATGTATAAATTCAAGAACGCCACTTTGATCGACAAAATCATAGATTGCAGATGAATTCAAATCCAAATTCCGATCAGATAAAACCTTTACAAACAAAAGATTGAGTCTTGAAGAACAAATTGCAAATATATAAATTAGGTAAATTAGTAAAGGGTTCAAACAAAAAGTAAAATGGAAAGATCATACACAATAAATTTGTGATTGTCTAGAGGAATCGGAGGCCCCTGTTTGAACCTGTAGCTGCAAAAAATCTCAGCTGCAGGGCAAAGATGAATGCATACAAGCTAAAGATCTTACAATAAATATATCATTTCAATACCCATATTACATTATTCAACAAATCCACAATTACTTTTCATCTCGAAAATCCCAATTCACATTTAACTAAAACTAAGAAGGTACAAAATCTTCAAAAATCAATTCCTTATTAAAAAAAAATGGAAGAACATATCTCAACAAAGGTAGCAAAACCCTAATCGTGTCAATCAGTAATCGATGTCAAACCAATGTAAGAAACTATAAAGTGAATAAAATTGATAATCAAAACAACAAAATTAAATAAATAAATAAATTCAAGAACGCCACTTTGACTGACAAAATCATAGATTGCAGATGAATTCAAATCCAAATTCCAATCAGATAAAACCTTTACAAAAAATGATCAGAGGTTAATCAAAGAAAAACAATAAGGTTTTTTAGTTCTTAATAGTAATCCTATAAAAGAATAAAAATATTATAATAACAGGTATAGTGAGCTAAAATTTTGTGTAAGTAGAATTTTCCTTTCATTTTATTAGGCAGTTAAAAAAATGTTTTAACTTTTTGTGTTTATAGAATTACACTGCCTTCGTGCTTGTTGTTGACTTGAATTGGCAAGGAGTCAGTTACAGTAAATTGGCAAGGAGTTGGTTACATTGTACTGTAACTCTTCATCCATCTATGACATTATTTATATTTGTGGTATATGACTGTAGTTAGGAGGCTTTAAATGCATCCTAAACTTTTAATTGCATTTAGAGCCTGCCCTTATAATTGTTTGCATACCTAGGATAAATGACAAATATATCAAGTAATTCATGGTTTCATATATTGATTTTTGGGAAATTTAAAAAAGAAAAAAAAAAACTTCAAAATCTTGACCTCGGTAACAAATCAATCCTAACTTGAAATTATTTTAATTCTAACCATTCATTTCTATGGGCCATTTAAACAATCTAACAATTTTTTCCCTTTATTTTGGTGTTGACAGTCATTTGCTACCCTTACCATGATCCATCACTACCCCCATCTCTTTTCCCCATCTACCACTACTCCTCATTTTCCTCACAAATGGGCATCAAAACGTCTATTTCTCTAACCCCAATAAAAAACAATGGTCACCAACACAGACATCAATTTCATATGGTACTGTCAAAATTTCACAGGTCATGTATCTCACCAACTTAAGGTACGACTCTACAAACCCATATCAGGTAACCTGCCCTCATTTCATTTCCAACAGTTGAAGCCTTAGGATTATTGTTTTTGTAATCGATATTCATGCATAATCCAGTTGGTTTTTTCGCCTTTGGGAGGAATTCCTTTGTAGAATACTAATGCGGTTCTAAAGCCAACATCGGCATCCATAAATCTCACAGTCTTATTAGTACCGGTAACCTTCCAGTATCCATCACCTGCAGCTCGATTTGGCCGCTTCCCATTCTTATACATTCGATCTATTGGTGTAAAGAAATACCATTCCTTCTCTTCATATGGCTTGTAATTTTCTGTTAATTAACACCAGACATAATATAAATAAAACTCATTGAACATGTTAGACTATTAGCCAGCCCTCATTCCTTAAAACTTCATCGAATGCTAGAATACACAATTCATAGACCAAAGAACGAATATGCATACATCAAAGGAAGAAATAAAAAGAAATCAGAATGAGCTAAATTTCAATATGAGTAACAAAACTAATGCAATATTGGGACAATCAAATCTGGAAGAACCCATTAGGTATATCATAGCAGCCAACATGATCTTGTTAATAGCTGATCAAAAAAACATGATCTTGTAAAAAATATACTCACAAAGATAATATATATAAAAAATGTATACAATCCAGATTCTTTGTAAAAAATCTATATATAAATAAATAAATCTATACAATGTATATCCAAATAAAATCTATACAATCTATATCCAAATTCTTTATAAAAAATATATAGAATCTATAAAAAAAATGTATACAATCTATATCCAAATAAAATGTATACAATCTATAAACAAATAAAATCTAGTACATAGTCACCACATAACATGAAAAGAGTGATCTTACTTGGAGAGTAGCAGTTTCGGGAGCGAGGGTATGGAAGAAAAAGAACAGGGCTGGAGAGCAGTAGAGGGAAAATCTGAAAAGAAATTGAAAATATTACAACTTCACATACCATAGGCGCAAACATTTCAAAGCAAACTAAAAGTTCAACACATCTCCTGAAACTAAAAAAATATAAAAAGTTTGAGATTCAAAGAAAACATTTCTCTCATAATCCATTAAGGTAACCCGTGCCTAAAGGCACGGAGGAAATAAAGTTCAACACACCTCTGAAACAGGGCCATGCTATACTTAGGTGAATTGTTTTGCCTAAAAAATGGGAAAAAGTTGAACAACTAATTCATTTAAGGATAAATTACAAATACATCTACTGAAATTTGCTTAAAATGCGAATTGTCTCCTGTGGTTTAGAAAATTACAAATACCTCCCTGTCATAATTTTTTATTTAAAAAAACTAATTGAAAAAGTGAAATTTCTAACTGTTCATTTATACCATAATAAAATTATTTGAATTATTAATTAAAATAAAATTTTAACATTATTAAAAACTGTTAATTAACTTGAAGATTTATTAATAAAATGACCTATTTTTTATGAAATTAGAAACCTTAGGAGGGCATAATGTAATTTTTAAAACTACAGGGAGTAATTTATAATTTGAGTAAACCTCAGGTGTGTGTTTGTAATTTACCCTTAATGTACTCAGGGGTGTGTGTGTTTGTAAACCTCAAAATTATTTGGCAACTGGTAATTTATTTAATGTACTCAGAATAACATTATTAAAATGTAAGAAGCATCCTGCTTGAAGAACAGATTTTGAAGGAAAAAAAAAAAAAGAAAAATTTATACAGGCACAACAAATTTTAAAAATAAAAATAAATATAAAAACATATCAGGAGCATCCAAGTTTGAGGGATAACAACAAATTGGATGGGTTGTTTTGCCCAAAAAGTGGGGAAAAAAATTGAACAACTAAAAATTGTATATTAAATTTAATATTTTTGAAAACTGCTAATTTATATTTTGTACTCATAAGAAATTTATTACATTGTAAGAAGCATCTATGTTTGAAGAACAGATTTTGAAAGAAAAAAAAAAATATATATATATATATATATATATGCACAATAGATTTTGAAAAAAAAAAAAAAAAAAAAAACATATCAGAACATCCATGTTTGAGGGATAACAACAAATTCTCTGTTTGTTTTGCCCAAAAAGCGGGAAAATACTTGAACAACAAAATAATTTAATAAAAAATGTATATTAATTTTAATATTTTGTGAAACTGTTAATTTATAACGCAATTGTTAATTTTGTACTCATAACACAATTGTTAATTTATATTTTGTACTCATAACAAAATTATTAACTTGTAAGAAGTACCCATGTTTGAAAAACAGATTTTCAAGAACAGATTTTGAAAAAAAAAATTAAAATTTTATAAATGCACAACAGATTTTGAACAAATATATATATGTACCACTCGCTTGTAAGAAGTATCCATGTTTGAAGTATCCATGTTTGAAAAACAGGTCTGGTCAAAGCTACCACTCGCTTGTAGCATAAAGAGCACAATTTAAAAATCAAATAAGCTTGAAATGCTAACCTCAGGAGACCATCTTGTACTTATGGGCATTCCAGCCAAATTTACAACAGCATTTGAACCTTGAATACAGTCTTTCCACTCTGGCTCCTCTGCAATCACAATTCCTGGAAAGTCCCTGGCTATAATTGCAACGACAACAAAGAAGGAAATGATGAGAATCAAGCAATAATTCCAGCCATAAGAAGAAATACAAACACCAAAAAAAAACTTAGTTATTGTGTTAACACAAAAAATAACCGTTTTAAAACTTTAAAAATAAATAAAAGAAAGTCTTTATGTGGTGGAACTTGAGAAATAACACACTACAATGCAAGATAAATGAGACCAAATGTACTCTGCCTACAGCAAATCTGATTATCATTTTGTCAGAAGGCAAAATCTGATTATCACAATGTACTGAGCACCTATTCCTAATCTTCTGCCAGTTTTATCATAACATGAGCATCAAACTAAGAATGTTCTTGAGCCTCAAAATGTTGCTTCTTCTTATGATGGCTTTTTGAGATTGATGCCATTGATGCCATTCAAATGATGGGATAAATTGCGTTGCTCTGATCTTGATTTGTTTGAATAGTAACACTTTCTTTACATGCCAGAAGAGATCCTCTTAGCCAAGAAGAAATGGAGGTTGTGAAAGATGCAACAACCGAGAGTTGAGTTTATTTATGAGTTTAAATTTAATCAGGCATATAAGTTTAATTATAATTTTATTATCAGTATTGTTAATTTAGAATGTATTTATTAATTTTGCTCATCTATGTATGAGGCTCGAGTGTATTGAATTATTGGAGCTTATTGGCATAATTTGGAAATAATTGAGTTTCCTTGGCTAGCTCTCTCAGAAGATTTTCTCACTCCCTTTACGCTTGCCATTCGCCTCTACTCTTCCCCTCTTCTCTTTCTACTTCAACTTTTTTCTCTCTTCTCTTCTCTCCTCTTTGTTATCTCAGTTCATCTATTAACTTCTCTTTCTCTTCTTCTCTCTTCTTCCCCTTCTCAGTTCATCTAAAACTGTGTCATTACCAAAATTTAAGAAACAGCTTTAAGCAATATCTCATCCAGGTACCTCATTAAACCCATCTCAAACCAAGCTTAAAAGAGAAACCTTAAGTTTGCAGCTATTATACAGAATTACCAGTGAGTTGCACACAGTTGCACAGAAAATTTATAACATTAAAGAATATAAAGATGCCCATTAATCTAAAAGTAAATATAAATAAAAACACATTTCCAACAAATGCACAATGAAAAACATAAACTGAGCACATTTCCACTATATCACTAATGTCATATACTAACATCTTGTAAGGATTTATGCAGACAAATGTAATCATTACCTTCTTACCCAGAAAAATTACTTGAGCTTTAGATCTAGATCGCGTCAAGACACGAACTCTATGATTATCTGCATTCCGAAGGTAATAAAAGTGAACAGTTGTCGGTGTCGCAATGGTGGGGGTCGTTGCAAGGAGAGGTGGTCGGTGGTCGCAATGGGTATGGGAGAGAGAGTAGCGTATGAAAGTATGAAAGAGATAGGAGCAACACAGGAAAGTTTTGAGGGAAGAGATAGAGAGAGAGGGAAAAGGTTCTGTTCAAAAAGAAGAATAGAGGGGGAAAGAGAGAGAGAGAGAGAGAGAGAGAGAAGAGGGAATGGGGAAGGAGACGTGGGTAGGTGGAAGGCTGAGGGGAACAAATGTTTGGACGGGAAAGCAAGTCATCTCAACCATTGATCTTTACAAAAATTGATCTGAGCCTTTGAACCTAAATGTATCTCACATATATTTTATACATTTTCAAAAACCTTCTTTCCTTATTATATATATATATATATATATTTTAATTTCTATCGCTCTGTTTATTTTCACGGAATATATTTTTTAGAAAATGAAAAATAAAATTCAATTGAAATCAATGAAAAATATTTTTCATGATTAATGGAAAACAAGCTTATTTTGAATGAAAATATTTTTTACTTTTAAAAAAGCAAAAAATATTTTTCGGACTAAAATTTTACTAATGTCACTACACCACCACCACACCACGGCCACAGATATTATCACCTCGTCGTTGCCCTACCACCTTCACCTTAAAAAAAATTTCATCCAAACAAATGAAACGTATGTCTCTCTCTATTTTCACACAAACTATCAATTGCCATCCACTATTACTCACTGAAAAGTCGTCGTTGTTTGAATGTAGACAAATAAATAGAGAGATACAAGTAATATAACTAGGGGAATTACATTTCAACGGGAGAAACAAAAAGATTTTACACAAATATGGAAGGGTGTAGGGACATGTCCACTTGCAAGAAGTGATTTTCAAGTTCTCTATCCCCATTTCTTATGGTTTCTGGGTATGGTGCTACTTGGGGAGGGAAAGGGGGCTTCGGTCTCTAACTACCTCTCTCCTCTCTCTCCCCTTCTTTTTTTCCTTTCTTGGTTTCAGCTAAATAAGTCTTGGGAGCTTTTCTTCCCAATCTATCCCTCTTTGTGAGGTGTTTTATTCCCCTCATGGTGAAAGTTTGGTGGGTTTATTCTTCTCCATCCCACCGGTGTGGATCTACTTTGTCCTTTCCCTTACACCGCTCGTCTAGCTGTCACCACCATCCTGTAGCTAGATCTGCTACGAATCTGACCTGTTTCTATAGATCCAGTTGCTGCCGGTTTGAGGTCAAGTTCTTTTATTTTTCTTGTTTTTTTGTTTTTGGTTTGGTTATGGAGTCCATCAGTGCTTGAAGTAGCTTACTCATATGCTTTACAATCAATTGATTGGCCTCTTCCTTGCAATACGAGCACGAGCACGAATACGAGTTATGCGTCTGGATATTTTCATAGATTTACTCTTGTGTGTTTCTTAATTTCATTTTTCTTTGCTTGGTGGAAGTTTATCTGTTGGATGAATTCCTCTCTGTATGTGTCGTTTGGCTTCATTAATGGAAATTTCTTTTCGAAAAAATAAAAATTAAAAAAAATGGAGGGGTGCAAGTCATACCTGCTCCCCCACAATCTTTTACTTGTATCCCATCACAAAACCATTTACACCCACATATTTTTATAATTTTTTTGGTCTCTCTTTCTATTTTGAAATTCCCCCATATAACTATTCAAATTATTATTGTCTTTGTGCACAAAAAAATTATAAATTTTGATTAATTGCCTTAAAATTTTCAATTTTAGACAATTGGGTCATGCGTTAAAAAAAAAAAAAAAAAAAAAAAAACTGTTTATTTATTAATTGATGTGGAACACACATATTAGTTAGATTTTAATGATAAGAATAAGGGAAAATATCACTACAGTGTAGACTTAAAAAAATAATTTTAAATAAGTGATATTCATTATAAATTTTAATATGTAATTCATAATTTTGTAGTTTATTTTTTAAAATATTATTTTTCCCTAACAATAAATTAGTGGTAATCGGTGCTATACACGAGACTTTATAAATTTAAAAAAAAATAAATTATTATGATTATCTTGAAGTAATTTAATATTTTATCTTGCAATATACATGAAATTTATAAGTTAACTTTTATATTTATAAATTTTAAAATTATTATTTTAAAAAAAATTAAATATATATATATATATATTTAGTGTAATTTTGATAATTTTTATTAAAAAAAAGTTTAACCTGATTAATTGAGTTATGACATACCTCTTCTTATTATGAAAATATACAAATTTAAAAGTTATAATTCAAACAAATATATAATTTTATTATTAAATATAAAGTGAAGTGATATTAACAATAATTAATATGATATTTCTATTATTAATCCAATAATTTAAGTTACATTTCTTTTTATTTCAATTTCGTAACTAAAAATACAATATGAATATAATACATGCACGGATTTCTAGTCTTTATGAATAAGAAGGTTTCAAAATATTTTCAAATTTTCATCATTTTCTTTTAATTTTGTTTATCTAATTTGATTTTAAATTTGAATAAAATTTTTGATTTGATATGAATTATTCTAACTTTTTCATTAAATTTTTATCAATTTTTAAAAGAGCTTTCATTCTTATCCTAATTTTTTTTTTCATTTCACCAATTTTGATGGAAAAAACATAATTTTCAACGTTTCATCTTTCTAAATTTTTATCAAATTATAATTTGATAAAAAAAATATATTAAGGATTGAAGATTCTCTTAATTAGAATTATAATGAAACAACATCTTGAAATAATCAAAGTTTGAGTATGTTGTTTGTTGAAATGTATAATTTAATTAATTCTCTTCTCATATTTGTATTGAGAGAGTAATTTATAAAGAAATATTGACCAAGCTATGATCTTTTAATCTCTGTTTTGGGCCGGACTAAAGGCCGAGGTATGGGCTTCGAGTAGCTCGGTCCCATGTTGTATGAACTCCAAGCTAGGCCGAGGTATGGGCTTTGAGTAGCTCGGTCCCATGTTGTATAAACTCCAAGCTGGGCAGAGGTACTTTGGACCGAGCTACCTAAACAAGTAGGCCTGGTGGTTAGCTGAGGTGTTGCTGAAAAAGGAGGTCGGGCTTGGTATAGCTCGGCCGAATGCTTTCTACATCATTACTTAATTGAGTGTATGATCGAGATAATATAGCTCAATTAGGTTGTAGCAGCTTAAACAAAAGAGGTAACTATTTTACTGGTTGGTGGAAAACAGAGTGTTATTATGATAGACATTCTTCATGGAGCTTGAGACTCCTAGGAAGGCTCTGCTAAGGAGAGTAGAGTCCTATTAGGATTGTGCAAACCATTTCACCTAGATAGTAGTGAGTAGGGTGTGTGATTCCTAGAATGACTCTTATAAGGAGAGTTGGAATCTTACTAGGATTGTGCCAGGTAGAATCTATAAAAGCTTATGACAGAACCTATAGACAGGTATCACAATTTTGACTCTCAAATACACAGAGCTTTTGTCTATTGCCTATTTGCTGACTTAGGCATCAGAGAGGTATCCGGCACACACTCACCGGCTAGCTCACGTTTGTGTTTACAGGGAGTAAAGCAACGATTTTTGGAGGAGCGCAAACTTGATCAAAAGGATTATACGAGAAGATTATTTTGTGCTCGTACAATTGGCGCCGTCTGTGGGAAACACACAAAGAACAAAACCTTTTGATCAAGATTTCCTTCTTAGTTGAAATCAATGGCGCACAATGAAGACTTGCCACAATCTGCTATTGATGGGCAGACCCTAGAGGAGGGTGGAAGGCGCGAAAGTTCACCTTCTATCCCACCCATGGCAAAATTAGAACCCCAGCGACGGAACTCCTGGAGGGACACATGGGAGAGACGAGGCATTAGTACTAGTCGCTCTCAAAGTCCTAAAAGGCAGAGATGGAGGTTGGATCCTCAAGTTCTGGAGGATCACGTGAAGGAGCAAGACAAGTTAATAAGGAGGATGGCGGCAGACATAGAGACAATGAAGCACCAGATAAAGGACAAAGGGGTGGCGACAAAAGAAGGGCGCCAAGGCAACACGCCCTCTTACCACCCGGAAGATCGTGAAAGACATGTCACCCCGTCGCAAGCAGAAAGTAGGAACCTTAGAATAGGCGACACTCAATCACAGACCTCCAGGACTCGTTACTCCAGGTCTGAGAGAACGAGGACTGAACAGTCATATACAGAAAGAAGCAGCTATCAGCCCTCGTGCACACACCAAACGACATCTAGGCACACGGAGCTGCCTAGGTCAGCAGACCTGTGAATAGTTCTCGAGAAAAAGGCCCGATGGAAGGAGTACACCAAGGCCCGCGACCCTCGCAGAGTTTCAGCCCTACAGCGATTGGCCCCTAAGACACATGGGAGTATCGAGGTAGGGATGCCAATACCGCGTCTTGCTTATGAACCAGCGGATAAAGTACTAACAAGGTTACAGAGTTTGTCGTTCGTTCCGACAATTGAGAATGCACCACTATCCTCAGGCTTCCACCAGCCCAAAGTCACCACTTACGAGGGGAAGTCAGACCTCTACATGCACTTAAGCCACTTTCGCCCAGTTATGGCAATATATCGGCAAAATGAGGCTCTGATGTGTATCTTGTTTCCATCCAGCCTAGGTGACCTAGGTCTAACCTGGTTCGAAAGGCTGCCAAAAGGCAGTATAGCCTCATGGGCACAATTGGCAGAAGCGTTCGTGACTAGATTCAGAACAAATACCAAGACACCAATGGAGATTGACTAGCTACTCTCCACTAACATAGGCGAAGAGGAGACCTTTAGGTCTTACAACAGTCGATATTAGGAGACTTTTTAACCAGATTGGGGATCACCCTATAAATCTCGCCATCGCACAATACAAAAAGGGTCTACCAGTCGGAAACAAATTGAGGGACTCAATGACAATGATGCCACCCCTCACGATGGAGGCCTTAATGGAAAGAGTGCATCAACATATCCAGGTAAAGGAAGATAGCGCCCGTGCTAAAGCAAAATCAAGCACAACAGCGATGCCAGACAAAAAGTTTACAGCAAAAAACAACATCGTAGCACAACCAAGCGAGAATGGGCAAGGCAGACGTGTCAACGGAGAGGACCCAGAAAAAATGAAGTTAAGAATCTGCACTGCCATCACCACAGTATTCAATAAACCTATATACCGAATTCTTAGTTCGGCAGCCAGCCAAGTTAGGAGAAGCACAAAGAGGCTATGATGAGAGGTCCTGTTACACTTTCCATGATGAGAATGGGCATCGCACTGAAAATTGCACACCATTAAGGTAGCATCTGGAAGAGTTAGTGGCTGCTGGACACCTGGACCAGTATATAAAAGGGGGTACACAACCAGCCTCCCAGGACCTCAACTGACCAAACGGGATGCCGGTCGATGGTCCACCCCAAGGCATAATCAATGTTATACATGGATCGTCAAACCTAAGCGGGTATGTGAGCTCATGGGGATGATCAAAAAGGTTGAGCACTTGTGAGAGGTATTAAGTGCACAACCTACGGTCAAAAAGGGCAGAATAGAGGCCACAAACGTCATATCCTTTTCAGATAGGGATCTAGCAAGGCTACATTTCCCTCACAATGACGCACTGGTGGTCACTTTACACGTCAAGAATTTTGACATTAAGCGTATTATGATTGACCAAGAAAGCTCATGCGAGATAATGTACTACGAGACCTTCAAACAACTGAAATTAGAGGACAAAGACCTGGCACCTGTGACATCTCCCCTTGTCGGTTTTAACTCAATGCCAGAGCGGCCAGTGGGTAAGATAATCCTCCTGGTCAAGGCAGGAACCATGACAAAATAGGTGGAATTCTAGGTATTGAAGGTCCCTTCCACTAACAACATAATCTTAGGAAGGGCATGGCTACATACCATGCGCTTAGTGGTGTTAACCTATCATCAGGCATTACGATTCTCTAACGAAACTAACGTGATTGAAGAAGTCTTAGGAGACCAAATTATGTCAAAGCAGTGTTTTGTCACAGTAAACAACAGTCGTGCTGCAAAAGGGTTCATTCAGATGGTGGAAGAGCTAGAAAGCAACAAACTGTTTGCAGATGTCGGCAAAGCAGCAGAGCAGAAAGCAGTGGAAGACTTGGTTGAGGTAAGGATAGATGAAAAGAATTCAGAAAGGTTCTTTTTGCTTGGCTTGTCTTTGTCTAGCACTGAGAGAATAGAGGTTATAGAATTCTTAACCTCTAACATCGAAGTGTTTTCCTGGACATCATACGAGATGCCTGGCATTGACCTAAATTTCATCTGCCATCAACTTAATGTCCACCCAACTGCCAGACCAATTATACAGCGCACTAGCAGATCGACACTCCACCACACGGAAATAGTGGCGGAGGAAGTAGGAAACTTGCTGGAGGCAGGAGCCATCAGGGAAGTGCACTATCCCAGGTGGATCTCCAATACTATTGTAGTGCCAAAGAAGAACGGAAAATGGCGTGTTTATGTGGACTACAAAACAATCAACAAGACATGCCCAAAGGACAGTTTTCCCCTACCACTGATAGACCAACTAGTGGACCTGACGGCAGGACATAACCAACTTAGCTTCCTTGATGCGTATCGAGGTTACCATCAGATCGCTATGTATGAACTAGACCAGGATGTCACATCATTTACAACGCCTAAAGGATTGTACTGTTACAAGGTCATGCCCTTTGGCCTAAAGAACGCAGGGGCTACATTCCAACAGATGGTCACCAAAATGTTTGAACCATTGTTAGATAAAACAATAGAGGCTTACATAGATGACATGGTAGTCAAAAGCAAGAATGAGAAGAACCATCTCAGGGGCCTAGATGAAATGTCCCAAATTTTGAAGTCTCACAAGTTGCGTCTAAACGCATCTAAGTGTGCATTCAGCGTAGGATCAGGCAAATTCCTAGGCTTTCTAGTAACCAACCGAGGTATAAAAGCTGATCCCTCTCAAATCAAAACAATCTAAGATCTTGAGAGGCCCAACACAGTCAAAGAGGTACAGTATCTCACCGGCCTAGTAGCCACACTCAACTGGTTCATAAGTCAGTCGTCAGATAGATGTCGACCATTCTTCCAAGCATTGAAGGCCAAATTTGAGTGGGATGAGGAATGTGACCGCGCCCTAGAGAACTTGAAAGACTATATGACCTCTCCTCCATTGCGCAGTGTTGGTCAGAGCGAAAGGAATCCAACACCTGCGTAATTTTTATGTTAGCAAAACCTTGCTGGGCGCTGAAACAAGGTACTTACCATTGGAAAAACTGACATTAGCTTTGATGATGGCCTCAAGAAAGTTATCACATTATTTTCATGCCCACACCGTGATCATCCTAACGGCTTTTCCATTAAAGGCCTTGTTTGAGAGGGCGGATTTTTCTGGACAAATCTTAAAATGGGCGGTGGAGTTGGGGCAGTTCGATATCAAGTTTCAAACCAGAATAGCAATAAAAGCCTAGGCTTTAGCAAACTTTGTGGCTGAGTTCACACCAGGAAATCATCACATCTGCCCAGTCGATTTGACCGACGCAACCGAAATGAGGGAGAAAAGTGCCGCGAGAACTGCACAACCCCTAATGCAGGATGCCCAGCCACATTACAAGCAACACAGGATTGAGGACTGGAATGAATGAGCAAATTATGCTATTCCCAGTGAGGACTCATTAAAAAGTAAAGACTTGAGGCAGTCAGACAGTGAAGACCAAACCCCAACAGCAGACATAGACTTGAAAGAAAACATTAGCAACACTCATGATCCCAAAACATTATCCGATCTTTCTACTTGCTGGAAGCTATTCGTCGGTGAGATGTGGAAACTTTTCGTAGATGAAACATCCAATAGGCATGGTGCAGGACTGGGCATAGTCCTCATCTCACCAGATGGCCTAACAATTGAACAGGTAGTCAACCTCGGCTTCCTAGCAGCCAACAATGAGGCGGAGTATGAAGCACTGTTAGTAGGCCAAAAATCAGCACTTTTCATAAAAGCTACCGAGCTAATGGTTTACAGTGACTCCCAACTGGTAATAAACCAGATTTCAGGTGACTACGAGGCAAAAGATGAGAGAATGGCCAAGTACCAAGAATTAGTCAGAAAGGAGATCATAAAGTTTGAAGTAGTTCGAATAGAGCAAATCGGCCGAAAAGAAAACAGTAGAGCAAACGAGCTGGCAGGTTTTGCTTCAATGACAGATATATCTATCCTACACCCATTACTGATCGACTTCCTACCCAGACCAAGCATTGAAGAACCCGAAGTAGCTGCGGTATGTTGTGCCGAACTAGACCCTTCATAGATAGACCCTATTATAGTGTTTTTAAAAGACGACATCTTGCCTGAAGAAAAGAAAGAGGCCAACAAAATTAGAGCAAAATCACAGCGATTTTGGCTTTCTCCGTCACTAGCATTGTACAAAAAATCCTTCACAGGGCCTTACCTGAAATGTGTCTATCCCAGCAAGGTCGAGGCATTTTTGTTCGAGATACATGAAGGCGTATGCGGAAGCCACTAAGGGGGAAGATCATTGGCTTACATGGCAATTTCACAAGGATATTGGTGGCCATGCATGCAAGTAGATTCAGAAAAATACGTTAAGAGGTGCAAGAAATGTCAAAAGTTCGCACACCAAATACATCAACCAGCCAGAGAACTTCTACCATTAACTAGCTCATGGCCCTTCACAATGTGGGGCCTGGACATAGTGAGACCACTTCCAATAGCACCCAGCAACAGAAAGTTCTTTTTCGCAGCAACAGACTACTTTACAAAGTGGGTGGAGGCTGAAGCACTCGCATCAATAAAGGAGAAGGATGTTAAGAAATTCATCTGGCAAAATATCATAACTCGATTCGGCATATCCAAGGCTCTAATATCTGACAATGGCACTCAGTTTGATAACAAATCTTCATGGACTTTTGAGAGGAATACAAGATAGAATTCTACAACTCTACACCAGCATACCCTCAAGCGAATGGCCAGGCAAAAGTATTAAACAAAGTCCTCTTAGATGGTTTGAAGAAAATGTTGGAGAAAGCAAAAGGCAAGTGGGTTGAGGAGTTTCCTCATGTTTTATAGGCTTACCATACCACACCTCGGCGGTCAACTAAAGAAACGCCTTTTTCCTTGGCCTATGGCATGGAGGCAGTAATCCCACTGGAAGTAGGCCTCCCCACTATTAGAAGTGAAAATTTTGACCCAAACTTAAATGAAGAAAGCCATAACCTTAGAACTCAACCTTGCAGAAGAGAGAAGGGAAAGAGCTCTAGTTCACATTGCCTCATACCAACAGGAGTTATCCAGAAAATAAATCAAAACAGTGCATCCAAGGCAATTCAAAATTGGAGATTGGGTATGACGCAAAGTAATGGCAACACTTTGGTACCTGGAGATGGCAAGTTAGGACCTAACTGGGAAGGACCATACAAAGTGCTTGGTTTAGCAAGAAAAGAGACATATCACTTGGAAGATGGAGATAGTAAGGCTATTTCCAGGCCATGGAACACTGCCAATCTAAAATTATTTTATTTTTAGCTTTTTCTTAAAATACTTGTAATTTTTTCCATTTTTCAAATAAAACAAGTAGTTTTTCAGCATAATTCTTTCTACTGTAAAAGTTGTTCTCAATCATTGCTAGTAAGGGGCAATTAAGAAGTTTGGCAGGAATGGCCAAACATTCAATTCTTTTCTTCAGCCGAGATAAGGATCTAAGCTAAAGAAAGTTGGCAGGTATGACCAGCATTTAGCTTTCTTCAGCCGAGATAAGGATCTAGGCTGAAAAAGGTTGGTAGGAATAACCTACATTTAGTTCTCTTCACCCGAGATAAGGATCTAGGCTGAAGAAGGTTGGCAGGTATGACCAACATTTAGCTTTCTTCAGCCGAGATAAGGATCTAGACTAAAGAAGGTTGGTAGAAATAACCAACATTTAGCTCTCTTTAGTCGAGATAAGGATCTAGGCTGAAGAAAGTTGGCAGATATAACCAACATTTAGCTCTCTTCAGCCGAAATAAGGATCTAGGCTGAAGAAGGTTGGCAGGAATGACCAACATTTAGCTCTCTTCAGTCGAGATAAGAATCTAGACTAAAGAAAGTTGGTAGGTATGACCAACATAAAGTAAACAAATTACAAAGCTCTTAGACCGAGATGGTTATCTCGGCCATAAAAATTAAGACATGGCAACCGAGCAAAAAGTTGTAGACATGCCAATTAAAGTTGGAAGACAATTACAAGCAGGGTATGAACCAAACAAAAAGATTGGGAGATTGCAGATTTCATTCCATTCGAAAAATCCACTACAAGAGGAGGGGCTTGAGCCCGGCTACAAATTCTTTCAAAAGTAAACATCAAAATAAGAAAAACAAGATCAAGCAAATAGATCGTCCAAATTTGCATCCAGGTCAACCCGAGCTTCACCACTTGGTAGCCTGGTTCTAGCAGGTACGTCGGTTAGAGGTGCATCATCAACTGTACTTGGCAACGGTGGCTCCACCCGAGATGACTGAGCAGCTTGGAGACTGTGATCATTGGTAACAGGTGGGATGTTGTTGGGCTCTAAGGATTCTTCCTCCTCCTCCCCCTCTTGAAGCAACTTTTGTTGAATGGCATTGGCGTAGTCCGCCATAACTTGGAATGAAGTGGAGAGGAGGGTTCTGGAAGACCTTGATTTCTTGACCATAACCGAGCTTTGTTGCAGCTGTCTTCCATCTGCATTTGAAAAATATATCCTTCGCAGCTTCACATTGCAGGATGCAGGTGGCCTCTCCTTCCTTGTAGCCATTTTCTTGTTTAGCTCGACGATCTCGGCATCCTTTTGCTTTTCGAGCTTGGCCAGCTCGCGCAGATAGCGCTCTTTCCTTGCGGCCAAGGCCTTCTGCTTATCCGCTTCCGCCGAGTTGACCAACTCGGTGAGTCGGGCGATTTCAGACTCGAGCTCGGTCATTTTTTGCTTGGCCTTGTTCAGCTCGGCCATCTTGGTGTTGGCGTCTGCCACAGCCAGCCGTGCTATCTTGCGCAGATCCAGCACGCGCTTATGAGCAACATGGTTCTTCTGCATGGCCTGTAGAAGGAGAGATAGCGATTATAACTAAAACCGAGCAAACTAATGTGTAAACTGGTAAACAAACAGAGGGAGCACTTACAAGCACCATTGACTTAGTGGCCGAGCGTATGGCTTTGAGCTCGGTCAAGTGGTCGTGGTGCTCCATGTCGGCTGGCAGACATACGCTCTTGGCAAGGTTGAAGGCAAGCGTGTGGTCCTTGTCTGCAACCACCGAGTCTGTGTTCAAGATAGCACGGTTCTTATAAGTCATTCTTGGTGCCCATTCCAAAGGGCTTGCTCGATCAGAGTGCATAGGCTCAAGTCTCGGCATCGTAGTTTCCGGAAGCACAGCGTCCTCATCGACCAAGTGTTGAGGTTCAGTCGAAACTGTACGTGTGCACTTACTCGGCCGAGATGTTGAGGCCCTTGCGGTTGGGAGAGCTACCACAGTTTCGCGCTGTTGACGAGACAGATCTAGCCCTGCCTGCGCTTCAGCGAAAGTCTGCTCGGTGATAAGTGCCCGCACTACCCTCTTCTTCGCCATTTCTTGTTCTTCGGTTAGAGGGAACAGGTTGATTTGTGGAAGAGTGGGGTCTGGCTCAGGGGAAGGCTTTAAAAGGAAGTCAGTGACTCTGGTCTTCCTCCTACCGCTGTATCGGTAGGTCGGCTCGAAGTTTAACAGCTCAGTCCACTCACGGTGATGGTACCGGAGTGCGACTCGAAGGGCATCCAGGTTGAAATATAGTGCGATTTTTGTTGGTTCAAATCTACAAAAGAAAAAGACAAGGGTTAGCACGGTTAGTAAGCTGAAACAGCAGAGTAAAACAGTACTAAATCGAGGTATTCACACCGGCTGTCCCTTTATTCCAATTGATATTGTAGCCCGGTATCTAGGCTTCCTGGTCTTCGAAATTGCTAGAGACCCGGAAGAAGTCATCGTCATTAACGTCTTTGTCCGGGGTGTTTTTTATAATTTTCTCTCGGCCTCTCCTTGCTCTTAAATAATACACCCAATTGTCATCATTTTGGCCGAGCGAGTATTGGTGGAATAGCTTGGCTAATCCAAGGTTGAGGCCGAGCCGTTGGTTTAGCTCGGCGATGCCATTTATTATTCTATATTTATTTGTGGAGAGTTAGGTGGGGCAGAGTCTTGTTTGCCTAAGGAATTCACATATTAAAGGTTGTACAAGAAATCGAAGACCGGCCTCTACTATTGATATCACGGCAAAAGGAACAAAGCTCGGTTTTCCCTATGGCGTGGTATCTAGTTTGGCCAAAGATAGGTAGACGTCGTCTGGAATTTGGTAGTCCTTTCGGAACTCGACTATGGCCCCAGGGGAGTCAACTAGAATTCAGTATTTACCCAAGTTAACTTAAAAAATTGTAAATAGAGTTCAAAAGTTGCCCAGCTTGACACGGCTGAGGCTTTGGTCGGCTCGGTTGTGCAAAGCCACCTAGGGGCAGGTTGCAAAGTTGTACCTGGCCAAACCTAGTCAAGTTTGCAAAGGGAAAATATGAAGTGTTATGCCCAGACGACTGGACCAGGCTATGTAAATAGTCAATTTACAGCAGAATAGTAAAAGCCTAGCTCAGCTACATGAGGGTAAACGGGTAGCTCTCATTTCAGTTGTAAAGAAGGGCCAACTCAAGGCCCCTAGCTCGGTTGGAGATAAGTATGCAAGGTTATAACAGGTTCTTAGCTCGGTTGTGGTGTTATTTTGGATCAAAGAGATTGCATAACAAATTGATTGAGATATCCAGCTAAAGTGTGATTAAGGTCTGGGTATATGGTTTTTAGGGATTTAGTGGGTCATTACCCATTTATGATAAAACTATAGGAGGGCATTTCGAAAAACATATGTATATATTTCCATACTATATATGCTTACAGAATAAATGGAAAAAGAAAGGGATTGAGTCACTTACATTTTTGAAATGAAAGTACGGAGATCAAAACAGTACCAGTTGGAACACAAGCTTTGCAGGTGCTATGGTTGTGAAAATGGAGACTCAGAGGGCAAGAGAGAGAAGATGAACAGTGGAGTGTGTTGGTTCAAACGAGGGGTTTTTGTATAAAGCACAAAAATGGGCGGGACTGTTCAAAATTTTCGAAGTACAAAGACGGCTGTGACAGTTGTACTTGACCAGTGGGGGCAAGCCACGTGTCCAAGAGAATAGATAACGATTCAGACGTACTTGAGAGGTGGAACGACGTACAGAGTAACTGACAAGACATTTCTAAACCGGGCAATTCAGAAGCCCGGTAGAAAGTGAGCTCGGTTGGAGGCTTGGACATTTAGCTCGGCTGATAATGAGTAATCCCAAATCATGCGTCACAGATGGAATTATGGGGCACTTGAGAGGGTAATTTATAAAGAAATATTGGCCGAGCTACGATCCTTTAGTTTCTGTTCTGGGCCGGACTAAAGGCCGAGGTATAGGCTTCGAGTAGCTCGGTCCCATGTTGTATGAACTCCAAGCTGGGCCGAGGTATGGGCTTCGAGTAGCTCAGTCCCATGTTGTATGAACTCCAAGCTAGGCAGAGGTACTTTGGACCGAGCTACCTAAACAAGTAGGCCTGGTGGTTAGCCGAGATGTTGGTGAGAAAGGAGGCCAAGCTTGGTATAGCTCGGCCGAATGCCTTCCACATCATTACTTAATTAAGTGTATGACCGAAGTAATATAGCTCGGTTAGGTTACAGCAGCTTAAACAAAGGAGGTAACTATTTTACTTGGTTGGTGGAAAACATAGTGTTATTATGATAGACATTCTTCATGGAGCTTGAGACTCCTAGGAGGGCTCTGCTAAGGAGAGTAGAGTCTTACTAGGATTGTGCAAACCATCTCACTTAGATAGTAGTGAGTAGGGTGTGTGATTCCTAGAAGGACTGTTATAAGGAGAGTTGGAATCCTACTAGGATTATGCCAGGCAAAATCTATAAAAGCTTATGACAAAACCTATAGACAGGTATCACAATTTTGACTCTCAAATACACAGAGCTTTTGTCTATTGCCTATTTGCTGACTTAGGCATTGGAGAGGTATCCGGTACACACCTGCTGGCTAGCTCACGTTTGTGTTTTCAGGGAGTAAAGCGACAACATTTAGAGGAGCGCAAACTTGATCAACAAAACTATACGAGAAGATTATTCCGTGCTCGTACATGTATAAAAATTGACACTTATGAGTAGATCATTATAAGTTGGATTATGGAAAAAAATTTGGGGTGTCAAACATTTTCCATTTATAAATATCCTACATATTAAAAAATGAAAAAAAAAATGTGTAGCTTTTTTATATGTATTTATTAGCTTTTTTTTTATTTTTTTTATGAACATAAACAATTGATGTTTCAATTTAAAAAATTAAAAAGTAAAAAAAAAATAGATTGGGTTTTTTAAAGATAAAAGAAATCATTTAACTCTTCTATATACTATTAAGATGGACTATTTTAATTACATAAAAATAGAAATTATATTTAGAGATTATCACTATATATTATGCTATTATATATAACTATAGTTGTAACAAATTAACTATAGTATATATGAAAAGTTATATTAAGCTTTCATTTTCAATTAGTTGAATTATAATTAATAAACTAACAAATAACAGTAATGGTCTAATGAGATAGAAAGGGGATAAAAATAAAGAACATAATGATATTAAAAATTTTAAATTTACCTAGTTATACAAAAATCTAATGTTATATTAAAATCTTGAATTCTCAATAAATTTTCACATTTTTTATAGAATAAAATGACAATAAAAAATTTGATATCCATTTTTTTTACTTCAATTTTATGGTCTTCATTGAAGAAAAAAATCCAATCAAAATCCTTGGCATGGAACGGGCATAAATATTTCACTTGCAACCATAATCACTAATAATTCTTCTCTACCATGCAAACCTATAAACAAACACATAAATCTCACTAAAATCAAAACTAAAACCAAAACCAAACTAGCAATAGAGAAAGAGAATCACACAGAAAAAAATAAAATAAATAAATAAATAAATTTATAGAGTGGAAGAATGTTACCTCCAATAACTTAAATCTCATCTAACCCAATCCGTTAGCTCTTCTGGCAGTGGCCGCGAAGTTTAGAAGTTAGGATGACTAATCAGATTATTCTTTAAATAAGACTTGAAAATTGATTAATTTTTCTCATTAAGTGATTTAAAATTTTGATATATATACATCAAAAAATAGATAATTATATTACTAAATCATAATTATCTTGAAGTAATTTAATATTTTGTCTTATGATATACATGAAATTTACAAGTAAACTTTTATATTTATAACTTTTTATCTTGCAATATACATGTATATTGGAAGATAAAATATTTAATTTATTTGTGCTTTCTATTTGTTTTTAATTATTATTATTTAGGTAAGTTATGATGTGTGTTAGATATATGATAGATATGTGAGTTTTATTGATTTAAAGTATAATGATGGGAGATGTTTTCAAATTAGATTTGTTTAGATAAACTTTAAAGATTTTTAAGACTTAAAATTGGATATTGAGATGTAAAAAAAAAAAAAAAAAAAATTTAACTGAATAAATCAAAATCAAATTTATTAATTTTATCTATTTGTATATCTGATTTTTAGTTTTTTTTTTTTTTTGTTATGTTATAATACAATATATAAGATATAGATATATATCTACAACTTTTATGAAAAATATTATTTGATTTTTTGGGAAAGAGAGAATGAAGGCAAGTTTTAATATTTTTTTTTTTGAAAATCGGCGAAAGAGATTAGGATGAAGAGATTATTAAATATTTTTGTTATTAAATAAACAAATCAGTCAATAGTTTTTTTAATCTATTTTATAAATTAAAAAATCAATAATTTTAGAAAATTGATTAATTTGTCCCATTAAATAATTTAAAATTTTGATAGATATATATAAAAAAAAATAGATAATTATATTACTAAATCATAATTCAAATTTAGATGTTATATCTTTTTGAGTTCCATAGCTAAATTCTTATCTTCTTTATTTTTGTGTGTAACCGTAGTGCATAGAAAAAATTAAAAAAGGTGCTGCAGCAATTATGAGAGAAGTCAAAAAGATTTATAGGTTAGAAGAAGTCAATAAATGTTGAGATTTTTTTTTTAAATTAAAAAATAATAAAATTAAAATTAAAATATTAGAGTTCCCATAAAACGTGTAGATTAGAAATCATTTCTTCCTTATATAATATATAGATAAGTATCACTAAACGTCATTAATATCTCATTAATGTAATTGTGTTAATAAATAAAGTACGATAAGAAAAAATAGTTATTGAGTTTTGTTACGCAAAAGATTGAGCGCCACAGGTAGGTTTCATGCGGGTGAGACCCACATTTTTTTTTATCTTATCTATGAGTACTTGAGTTTTCTCATAGTTATTATAACATCATATGGCAAAAAAAACTTAGTCTGCGTTTGGTTGTGTTTTGTAAATGTAATTTGAGAATATGAATTTTATTTTGAGTTTGTGTGTTGTAAAATTTTGATTTGAGTGTAGAAAATTTGGTAAAGAGTTTTGGAAATAGTTTTGAAAAAAAGGTTTGATTTGAGTGGAGAATTGTTAATGTGACATTTGATATGTGATACAAAAATTTACAACTCATAACTAAACATACAACTCAAAATTATTTTAAAACACATAAAAAATTTAAAAAAATTCAGAAAATATTTTTCCCGAGTATGTAAATCAATTGCCAAAAAAAAAAAATCTGGAATTCAGAGGACATCCGGGTGGACGTCCCCAAGGACATCCGGGTGGACATTTGGGTGGTCTTCCGGGTAGACTTCCTCAGGCAAAATTTTGACAAAAAACGCGGCCCGTGCATCAAAGTTCTCTGCAGAGAGTGTGGAAAATTAATTTCAAAACCATAACCAAACATCATACTCAAACACACGTGTAAAAAATTAATTACAAATCACAACCAAACAAAGCCTTAATGATACATCTCCTAATTTTGAAATTGTAATTGAACTTTATTGATATGGTAGGAAATAAAATATAAAAAAAATCAAAACATCACCATCAGTGTGGGGTCCACTAGAAATGGCAATGGGCTGGGGTGGGGGCGGAGATTACACTCCTCATCCCTAATCCCCAAAGCTAAAAAAATCCCCGCCCCCGCTCCGATCCCGAGCGGGAAATCCATCACCCCCCACTCCCGCTCCCGCCTCCGCCCCCACCTCCGCCTCCACCCCCTAATGGGGATCGGGTCTCTCTAACTCTGAAAAATTCCATACTTTTTTTTTTTTTGAATTTTGCATATTCCATTTTTTTTACTTTTTAGACAAATAAAAATAATATATATAAGAGTATAGTACGACAATGTCCAAACATAAACATACAAACAAATAAGCTACATAACAGCATAAGATAGAGCTAAGACCTGTAACAAAAGTCACTTTGTGTAATCTCACACACTTAAGCCACACATGAGCACTCAATCTCAACAAAGATTTATAGGTAACTGAGCACAAAAGAAAATATAGGAGAATTAACACAAAAAAAAAAACACTCAAACAATATACAACTTTCATCTCCCAACCCACAACCAATAAATCCCTCACAATTACTACTAGCTCTGTAACCTACAAGCAAAACAGTTAGATCATACCAACAAAAGACTTGTAAATTTTACAAAGTAGCATGCACAACCAACATTATTAGCTACGTAAACTTATAGAATCAATAGGCATCTGTCAAAGATATTCCATGGATCCATTCCCTCAAAAAAATCCATGCAACATAATATATCAAATGTCAAAAAAAAAAAAAAAAAAAAAAAATCAAATTAGTATCATTAGTCTATTACAACATCCAACAATAATTGTTCAAATAAAACATATAACATCAATATTACAATAATAAAACAACATTGTTTCTCAAAAAATCTGATATAACCATAACTGCCATTGTCTCCTTCAACTTGAATTCCTGTTAAATAACAAAAGGAAAAAAAAATTAATATTAATAATAAGATGTAAAAAATGTTAACAATTAAAACAAAAAAGATGGCAACTAACACAAAAGTGCCACACAACTCATTCAAGTCAATCTCATCATCATCATATATAGTCGCATAGCCCACTGATTCCAATATTGAATCTCTTAAAAAGTAAAGGATATAAATTAAGTATTGAAATTATTTTATGGTAATATAAAATTAAAATAATAATATGTAAATTTATTTGAGTACCTTAATCTCTGCAGCCCACAACCAACTTTGTGCATACATTAATGCTTTTAATGTGTTTGGATGAAGTCTATAACGATGTGGACTCACCAACCTTCCACTAGTGCTAAATGTTGACTCAGAAATAATAGTGGATACAGGAATAGCTAAAATATCCCTAGCTATTGCCTATAAAGTCAGATATTTTGGTCCATTGGCTTTCCACCAACTCAAAACATTAAAATCTGAAGTTCTTGGGAAAATATCATCTTTTAAATAATGGTTCAACTCTGATCTTACATTCTTCATTTTTTTACTTCTCTTTCTACATATAAACAAATCATACTTTGAAAGATTCTCTGAAACAATTTATGGATGGATGGAAGATTCACTAACAACGTCAGTTTCCGCACCAACTTGGTTCTAATATTCTTGCAACAAATCATAACAAATCTGACGAACTCTATCAATTTCCTCTTTAACTTTGTCTCCATAAAGTTTTTCAAAATAAAACTCCTATACACTAATCTTGTACCTAGGATCAAGTACAACAACAACTCCAATAACACCATGTATCACTAACCAATATTTATCAAAAAATTTCACCATTTTTATGTCATTGGTCTAACCACTTCAATTTCACAAGAGAGTCATTGAGACAGTGTCATCCTAATTTCACATAAAACTGGGAAACAAACATTAGCTATGGGACACTTAGTACCAAAAAATAACTTTGTGATAGAAAAAAATATTGTAAACCTCCCACTGATCTCTTTAGCAAACTCTCATTCTTCCTCACTTGGCATGGTCTTATAGTGGGGCTCTCTATTTTTCAACCGAGAAAAGACATTCTTTTACAATAAGGCAACTTGAAGCATCAAGTATGTTGAATTCCACCTAGTTGCACAATTAAGTCTTAATTTCTTAGTATGTGGATTGCGCAATTGATTGACTTTTTCTTTAAATTTTTCTTGTCATTTAGGTGTTGATGTCCAATAAGCTACACTCTCCCAAAGTTTCTCTATACTCACTCGTATGACATCCAGTCCATCTTTGACAATCAAATTCAAAATATGCGCACAACAACGCATATGAAACAAAGTACCACCCAATAAAAGCAATGTATTACTCAACTTATCCATCAACATGGTAATCGTGGCATTATTTGTGAAGCAATTATCAACAGTAACAGTAGAGATTTTTCTGTCAATATTCCAGTCCATCATACACTCAAGCAAAGTATTACAAAGAACTTCTTTTGTGTGTGGACATGGAACATAAATAAACCTAAAATACAATATTCATGAACAATTATTAATAATATGCAAATTGAACTGAATAAGATAGAACTTTTAAATGATCTGCACATTTACAAATATATACCTCAAAATGCGACTTTGCAATGTCCATGAATCATCAATAAAGTATGTTGTGACAGCCATGAATCCTTTCTTTTGATTACTAGCAGTCCACATATTAGTTGTGATTGCCACCCTACTTTTATTATTCTCCACCAAACTCAATGCCTTCACCCTCTCAATATCATAAATCTTTAAAATATCACTCTTTATTGTATTTTGAGAAGGTACTTTAAACAATGGCTAGAGTGCCGCTAAATATCGTTTAAAACCAACATGATCTACGATAGAGAGGGAATATTCATGCAATATTATGGCATGTGACAACTCTTTCCTAGCAAAATCTTGATCAAAAATATAAAAATTCATTTTTGGACTCTCTCTATTAAAGTTGGTAGTTAAAACTTTTTGCATCATGTCCGTAACTTTTTTCCTAATACAACTCTTATAGTGATCATGCAAATGCCTAGTTCTATTTTTTGAATCACGTCCAAGATGCTTATTACGAAAATTACATATTGTCTTTCACACCCCCATTGACTTGTTGTTTCTTAAAGTGTTCCCACACAACACTAGGTTTTCTTTTAGTTCCTCCACAAGTATTAGACTTTTCTTCTAAATCAATAACATTTTGATTAGAGAGCAGAGACGATGAATTAGTAGGTGAGTTGGTAGCTGGCGATGATTGTTGTGAGGCTTCACTCGCAACTGGTACTTGAGAGTTAACTGATACTTGAGAGTTAACATCTGAAATTTTTGAGCTTTATAAAAATAACATGAAATAAATAAATAGAGGCGGCATTAGGATGGTCCTTGTAACCCTCCTCTATCTAGTTGTTAACAAAACATAGTAAAAGAATTGTTTAAATTATTTGACAGAGGCAGTATAGAAATTTTGTTTGATTGGTAAACATAGTAAACATCCTACTCTCCTAGAAGTTCCTATAGTAAACATATTTAACAGAGGCAACATAGTAAACATAGTAAACAGAGGTAGCATTATGCATACTTGAATTATTTAAATGACATTTGTCTGATTGGTTAGCATAGAAATTTTAAATAATTATATTATCACATCCTACTCTGGTAAAATTTCCTGAATTATGTTATGTCCATACATGGTTTTATCTCCATACATTATGAAAGCATCGCAAACAAAGTTACTAAAGCAATGTAATTGTTGAGCCAAAGTGGTATATCTAATTTATTTAAGTTTAAATGTTTGTATATGATTAGGTTGTCATACACAATAGATTCAAGATTTTCCATTTTTGGCACCAAATAGAGATTATTAACACACACAAACATATCCACTATGCCCTAAGATAATACATTACACATTAAACAAATAGTAATTAACTGAGAACTATGTGGGTAGAGAAGAAAAAAGCAAACCCTAGAAACACAATACAACCACACAAATGAACATTGAAATTTAGAAGGAATTCACAAAATTGAGAATTGGTGTTCAAAACCCAGATTGGAAATTGAGAAATTTACCTGACAGTGGGTGGAATTGGAATGAATGACTAGTTTGAGGTTGGAGACTCTGGTCTATAGGGCATCGAACTCAACTGAGTAAAAAAAACAAACAATACACATAAATCATAAATGTATGAATAATTAAGCATAAAAGGTGAGATTTCAGAGATAGGAATTTGGGGAAATAGATTGATTACTTTGGAGACAACTTGTTCACCAGCGGCGATGCCTTGTTCTGGCCTCGATCGTTGCAGATCTGAGTTCACTTTCGCCGAAATTAGAAACCTTAACCACAACTCTCTCTCGCTGAAGACAGTGGAGAAGGATGGAGATCGGCGGTGATAGGAGAAGGGAGAGGAGGATAGCGAAGGAGAAGGGAGAGGAGGACGACAAAAGGAGAAGAGAAGAGCGAAGGGAGGGAGATCGGCGGTGATGGGAGGCTTTTAGAGAGGGAGAGAAACCGAGAGAGAGATGAGAGGCAGTGTGTGAGTGTGAGTTGTGTAACTGTGTTTTTAGGGTTTGGTTTATATATAGAGAGAGATGAGTATAATAGTAATTTCACATCGGGGAAAATGGGGACAAGGCCGGGGCTGAGGAACATATCACCATCCCTGATCCGAAATTATTCGGGAATTCATTTTCGAATACCATCATCGGCCTGTTAGGGGTATTTTTCGGAGAAAAACCATTCTAATTGAGGTCGGGTTCAAATTATTATCCCTAGAGCCCACATACTTGAGCTCTTTTAGAGCTCCCAAACATTTTTCGCAACAAAAAACTCAATTCCCATGATATTCTAACATTATGGAAAAAATAAACATTTGGTGATATGATTCTTTCATAGCCATTATTTGTGGAATGAAATCTCAATTTCTTATCCAAAAATAATAACAAAAATATTAAAAATTTAAATGAATTATCAAATATTTTATACAATATTCGCATTGACTTTGGTCCAATGATGTGAGTATTGCATAGAATATTTAATATTTTTTTTGGGATCCCTAGCATTCAAAATTTTAACATTCAAACAAAATTTTTGCTTGTATCAATCAAACAAAATTCTTCTAACATTCAGTCGCTTATTTTGAAAGGTTGGATAAAAGTTAGTTTTTTAGCTTTTTTAAATCACATTATTTCTCTATTTTTTTTTTTACATTTTAAAAAAAAAAAAAAAAAAACCTAAAAAGTCAACTTTTAACATGTTTTCCAAAATAGGTCTACGACCCAAAGAAAACAAAACAAATGCATATGCAATATTTTGGATTCACGAAGCCTACGCTCAGTGCAATTTTTCTGTCATTTAATTATTTGCTTTCTTTCTTTTCTTTTTTCTTTTTCTTTTTTCTTTTTTGAGCCCTTTAGACTAATTTCCAGTGCTTATCCTCATTAATTATGAATACTTTATTTCCATCTAATAACAAATATAACATCTTTTAGATCAAAGAAAGAAAAAATATTTTAAATTAAATTAAATATATACACAAGGACCACAGAATTACATGAAAGATGACAAAATCTAGAACGGCCTCGTTTGGGAATAGACTTTTTTAGTAACTTTTTAGCTTTTTAATTAAAATATGATATAAAAAAAACTAGTATGTTTGGGATGATTTATTGATTTTTTACAAAAAAGATGTGCAAAAAGTAAAGAAAAAATAAAATCTTTAACTTTTTTAAATAAGTTATTGGCCTTTTAATTTTTTTGGTGATTTTTTGACTTTTAGACTAAAAAATAATGTTAGCAAACATGACCTAAGCTTTGACAATTTGTCATCCCCTTATGAGTTTTTGTTTATATTATATCCATCCTTCTATAATACAAACCCTCAAAAAAATATATACATATGTAAGTCATGATATTTGTAATATTGATTATCACAAATATTATAGCATCTCCAACGATAATAGGCATTTTACCTATCAACTATTTTATGTTTCTACTCCAACTATACTCTTTATATAACGACCCTGTTGGCTACATATTTTGTGCAAGCCAGTTACAATTCAACGCGTGGCAAAGTAAGGGTAATATGGGGAGACCATTCAAGTCTTCAATCCTGATCGTACACGTGGCAGCTAATATTGGTTGTTATGAGATCTGAGTAGCAGTGGATCAACAAAGAGATGCAAGGTGACGTGGCTTCAACGGTTACTCACATTCAAATTCAAATATAGGAGGGAAGCCTAACTACAAGTGATGGCATAGTGGAACTACTTATAAGGCAGCATGATCAGCGACCACGGAGAAGCAGTTCGACGGTTTGAAATGCAATTCGATGGTCATCTTTGAGGAGTATAAATAGCAGGGAAGACCCCAGAAAATGCCCCCGGACTCAGATCCAAGAAACCAGTCTTACTTTACATATTTCGTTCCAGTTTTTATATTTCCTGTTCTTTACATTCCTGTACTTTAAATTCCTGCACTACACTTCATTCATAAGAGTAGTTTCAAGTAGATTGTCGCTATAAACCTCTATGAGGCTGAGTTTGGATCATTGTAAGTTTTTCATACTAATGAAATGCTTCAATTGCTCTTTATTTAACTGTTCTTGTGCTTAAATTCTCCTAAATCAAGCCACCAGTAAAAGTCCTCTTCATTGAGGCTGAAAGAACTACAACACAATCTTCTGATAATTGGTTGGCAATCAAAATCCTGTAAGGATTGATTGATCCTTGCTGGCACACTCATAATTACAAAAATAACCTTCGAAAGCCAAAAAGCCAACATGAATTTTTGGCACGCCCATTGGGACACATTTAAAATGGCTAGACGTAGGAGACAAGGAGAAAATGAACGCTTGGAAGAAGGCGTGGAAGGAGAGGTAGAGATACCTAATTCAGAGGATAATGTGATAACACATCCTGTGGAGACTCCTATTTTATCGGAACCTATGGTTGAACAGACCAGTACTTCAGAGCAAATACCATTTGTTTGTAATACTGGACGAGACCAAGGAATTGGACCATCCACTGTCCCATCTACTCAGCCAGTGAATCCATGGAGTGGCCTAGTAGATGCCATGTGACAGCAATTAATAAACACAATGGAAAGGTGGGCAACATCCTTTTTGGATTGAATGAATAACCACCAACCAACAAATGCAAGACACATGGAAGAAGTAAATGTCCCTCAGCAAAGATTGGCTAGAGATAAACAGCCTATGCAAGTTAATGGACATTCTAATGGTCAAACTAGTAATCAGAGTCATGAAAGACCACCACCTCAGTCTTGGTACGAACCCATTTCGAGGCCTATAGCAGGCCAAAATGCCTCAATGTTCAACAGTGAAGCCATGCAAGTTGGTGGATCTGGCCCAGTACAAGAAAATGGCATAAGAATGGTTCCAAATCTCACGTTCAAAGCCATACCTGGCACTAGGGGGTACAATAATCCCTTATTCGAATTTATACCCGGGGGGTTGGAAGGTTTTCCCACAAATGGAAGGGATACAACACCTGTTCCAGCACCTTTCGTAGGTCCCTTCGCAGAACAGGCTCAAAGAGGTTACCCACACCCCCAACAGCAACCTGTACCACAGGGACAACCAGTTCCAAATATACCACCCTATGGACCAAGAGGACCACAAGCACAAGTTTGTCCACCAAACCCTGTGTTTGTTCCCCCAGCAGTGGTTCAGCAGGCACAAAATATGGTCCCTAGGGACCAAATTGCTGATATAGTTAGGAAGATGTGTGGACCAATGGCTCGGGGGGTCTAAACTCCTGTGTACAAAAAATCATACCCAGAATGGGTCGACAGGGTACATAAGTACCCAAGGGGTTTCAGGATACCAAATTTTGTCCTTTTTTATGGGAACGGAAACCAATCAACAGTAGAGCATATTGCTAGGTTTGCTGCGCAATGTGGTGAATTTACCAATCATGACTATATGAAGTTGAGACTATTCCCAAACTCTCTAACTGGAGGAGCATTTGTATGGTACATTAACCTTCCACCTGGCTCTATCCAGACTTGGCAACAAATGGAAGAGGCATTTCATGCCCAATTCTTCCAATCAGAGCCAGAAGTTTCCATGGCAGACTTGGCAAGATTGAGTCAAAAGCCTGAAGAGAAGGCTACTCAGTTTATTGCCAGATTTAAAAGGGCTCGAAATAAATGTAGAATAATCTTGCTAGAGCCAGAATTCGTAAGATTGGCCCAAAATGGCTTAGAGTTCAGGCTTCGAAAGAAGTTTGACTCAACAGAGTTCAGGGACTTAGTGGAACTGACTTACAAAGTATCTAGATATGAAGCATTACTAGAAGAGGAGCAAGATCGAAATAATGCATCATATAAGACATACTACAAAGATCCTAACTATGAGATTGATGTAGCAGAGATTGTAGGGAAAGAGCCTATGATCTGTGAAGCATTAATTCATAAGGATACGACAATTGACCAGCAGTTTAAAAAGAAAGATCTCCACAGGAAGTATTCTTTCGATTTAACTAAGGCAGATGACATTTTTGATCATTTGCTTGCGGCCAACTTCCTTAAGTTACCAAAAGGGGTTAAAATTCCATCTCTTGATGAACTTAAAGGAAAAGTATATTGTAAATGGCATAATTCTTGGTCTCACTCGACTAAAAACTGTGTTGTTTTTCGAGACAGGATCCAAGAACAAATTCAGAAAGGGAGTTTGAAATTCCCAGCCAAAGCTGAAAAGGCCATGGGAATCGACTGTAATCCATTTCCAGAAATTGGAGAGGTGGCAGCCAATGTCATTATGCCAGATTTTCAGAACATGTCTTTGAAAGAATTGGAAGAAGTCAATGTACAGATGCATGTGGCCAACCAGACAGCAAAAGACAGTAGAAATCTACCAGCTATTGGACAAGATTTCTCACACCAGAGGGAAGACTCTGATGAAGAAGCACTGGATGATGACTCCCTAGAGGCAGCCGTAATACAGAGGATGTGTCCCAGGTGCAGACTGAGTTATAAGTGGTTGAAAGGCCTTCCAGTCAATGGGAAGCAATATTACAGGGATGTGCAGAGGCGTCCCAAACAAACCAATGCTTATAATAAAAGGCCGTATCCGGCTAAGGTTAGGCAGCAGCCATTAGCCTGCAGTTGATAGAATGCATGCTAAAGGCAAGAGGCCCTTATATGAGTCCAGGACACCTAACTATTACAGAATGGAGAGTAGTCATTCTGAAAGAAGATTAGAGAAGAGTTCAGGTTTTAGGATCAAAGCCAGAGATTGGCCCCCTAGACCAGCCTCACAGAGGATAGAAAATGATCACCTTCATCGAAGGCCTGAATCAGGCTCAAAGCTTGGGGTCAGGGCCAAGCAATTGCCTTCACAGCCAGCTTTGAAGGTGGCCTCAAAGGAAGAAAAGGGCAGCGCAACATCTGGGTCAGTAAGTTCGTGGGTACCTGGAGTTCCAAATTGGTTTGTGATGCAGAACAAACCTAGGGAAGTGCCTACCCAAAGGAATGTTGAAAATCAAGGTAGGATGGTTAAGCCTCCTTTGGTGGCCCCCAACAATTGGGTATTACTGAAACACCCAAGAACGAAGGAACCAGATATGGTCCCCGTAATTTCCATATCACAAAGGAGGAAAATTCAGCGTAGGTACACCCAGTACCAGCAAGACCTGAAAGAAATTGGAGAGAGTTCTTCATTGATCCAGACCGAAGGAAAGAAGAATCCAAAGTCAGACCATACTCCAAAGCCAACTCTACAAAGCAAGGTGGGTTGCAGTAGAGAATAGTTGGCTAAGGTTCATTCTGAACTAAGAGCCAAAGAGAAGGCTAGCTTAGCAGGATTGGAGAAAGCTCTGATGGAGAGTGGTAGCGAGACAGAAGAAGAAATTGGCATGAGCCAAAAGAAAGAAATGGTAGAAGAAGAAATGTTCGAAGCATTCATGGCCGAGCAAACATTTTTGGTTGAAAAACCAGTTGAGGAAAACCATTCGAAGGAACTTGTTAGCAATGAAGTGCCAGAATGCAGCATGCAGGATGCTTCTGAGGTAACTGACCAAGGTAGCCAAGAAGAGAAACAGGTACAGCCAGTCATCCAGTTTGGCTTGTTTCCCTTAGTATCAGTAAACATGGTACACATACTACCGCATGAATTCCAAGCTAGAGATGAGAATCAAGAGGGGTAAGAAATTGACCCAATTCCAATCTCTAGTGAAGACTCACAAGCGAGTATGGTACAAGATAATTTCGGAATGGTTACCCCAATGGAAACTGAGTATGAGAGTGAAGAAGTAGTAAGTATTAACCTCTCGTATCCTTTTGAATATCCCTCGAATTCTATGACACGGCATGTTAAGCCTTTGTATATTAAGGCTTTCTTCGATGGGATACAATTAAACCGAGTCTTAGTGGATAATGGGGTAGCGGTGAACTTACTACCGAAATCTTCCTTAAAGAAATTAGGGAAAAGGAATCCCAGGTTGATCCCAACCAGTACAACCATTGCTGGTTTTGCTGGGGACAAACAGATGGCCTAGGGAATTCTACCCATCAACCTGAGTGTGGGAACCAGGGACTGCATGACGGCGTTTTTCGTCATCGACAGCAATGCGAAGTACAATGCTTTACTTGGTAAAGATTGGATCCACACTAACAAATGTATGCCTTCCTCTTTACATCAGAAAATGATAATGGCTCTAGGCAATGGAGAGACGGAGGAAATTGATGCAGATCCTCAACCTTTCATAGCTTGCGCAGACTTCGCAAAAGCCAAACTGTATATTAAGGGAGTGACACCGCTCAGTATACTGATGAAATCTGATGGCTCAGCCGAAGTAACAGCTGATAAGAAAATGGCACACCTGAAGCACTTAGTCCAAGAGAGTGCTGATGAAGAGGTGGTCGTTAAAGATGACGATGATGCCTGGTTATAGGCAGCAAGATGAAGCATCAGAAGCCAGGTCTTTGGCTTTAATTAAGTTTTCAATATTGGATGTGAAGTCAATAGTCCAAAAAGTGCGGGAGCAAGAGAAAGAAGTCATGATAATTGGCTACAAGAAGGAGCAGCAACAAGCCAGAGTTTTGACCCTTGATAAATACTGTGCATTGGACATAGAAACAAAAGTCCAAGAAATACAGGAAGAAGAAGCCTTGTGGACAGACTTTGTCTATGAGGAGGAGGGTAAAGAGGTTGAATCAAAGAACCTGGGAATATAACGTAGTAAGGAGATTGCTTCGAAGCCAAAAGTAATCAAAGAAGGAGTCCTAGTAAGTACTCAAATACAAGACCCCTTAGAAGAAATAAATTTAGGGGAAGGTTCTGTATAACAACCCATTTATATAAGTGCTTGGTTGAGTACTCTTGACAGGAACTAGTTATTGGTTATTCTGAGGAAATATAAAGATTGTTTCGTATGGTCTTATAATGAACTACCAGGTTTGAATAGGTCATTAGTGGAACATAGGCTTCCTATGAAGCCTAACTTCAAGCCATACAAACAAAAACCAAGAAGAATGGGTCCAGAAGTGATCCAGAAAGTTAAGGAAGAAATTCTTAGACTACTCAAGGCAGGCTTTATCAGGACAGCCAGATATGTTGAATGGCTATCTAATATTGTGCCTGTAGTTAAGAAGAATGGCAAAATGAGAGTATGCATCGATTTTAGAAACCTAAATCAAGCGACTCCAAAAGATGAATATCCCATGCCTATAGTAGATTTGCTGGTGGACAGTTCAGCAGGGCATCAAATTTTATCAATGATGGATGGGCACTCTGGTTACAACCAAATCTGCATTGCGGAGGAGGATGTTCACAAGACAGCATTCAGATGTCCTGGGAATATTGGGACCTTCAAATGGGTTAAAATGCCATTTGGCCTAAAGAATGCTGGGACCACATATCAAAGAGCTATGAACACTATCTTTCATGACCTTATTGGAGGGTATTTAGAGTGTTATATTGATGACATTGTAGTTAAATCCCAATCCATGGAGGAGCATCTGTTTCACTTAGAAGCAGCTTTTGAAAGAATGAGAAAGTTCAAATTGAAGCTTAATCCTCTTAAGTGTGCTTTTGGCGTATCATCTAGAAACTTCTTGGGCTATGTAATACACAAGAAAGGAATACAGATTGACCAGAATAAAGCCAAAGCCGTCATTGAAGCCAGACCTCCATCAAGTAAGAAAGAATTACAAAAGTTCCTTGGACAGGTTAATTTTCTTCGAAGATTCATTTCTAACACTGCAGGGAAAACTAAAGTATTTTCTTCCTTATTAAGACTGAAAGATGAAGAGGAATTTGTGTGGACAGCAGAGCATCAAATTGCTTTCGAAAGTATCAAAGCCTACTTAGCCAACCCTCTAGTGCTGATGCCACCAAAGGGTGATAAGCCCTTGAAGTTGTACATAGCTGCAGCAGATGATTCATTAGGAGCCTTTTTGGCCCAAGACAATGAAGAAGGCAAGGAGCAAGCTGTTTATAACCTTAGTAGGTTTCTAAATTCTTATGAATGTAAATATTCAGCTGTTGAAAAGCTATGTCTTGTTTTGTATTTTGCTGCAATGAAATTAAGATATTATCTTTTGCCTATAACTGTCTTGGTAATTGCAACCACAGATTTGGTTAAGTACATGTTATCTAGACCCATGTTGAGGGGGAAAATTGGCAAGTGGATCCTAGCCTTATCAGAGTTTCATTTAGAATATGTTCCCCAAAAAGCAGTAAAAGGCCAAGTTTTAGCCAATTTTTTGGCAGACCATCCATCTCAAACAAAAAGCCAAGAGATAATGGAACTCGGAATAGCTAGTGTGGAGCCATGGCAAATGTGGTTCGATGGATCAAAAGCCAATGGTTTAACTGAAATTAGTATTGTGATTAGGTCACCACAAGGGGTAGAAACCACACATGGTTTCAGAGTGGATGAAGCTACCTGTTCCAATAACCAAGCTGAGTATGAAGCCTTAATAGTGGGACTAGAAATTCTTATTGGATTACAAGTTCATGCAGTCGACATATTTGGAGACTCTCAATTGGTGGTTAATCAAGTGAAAGGGATTTTCAAGTGTCAAAGCATAAGCATTTTGCCATACTATGTTGTTGCATTACATCTGCTTTCTCAATTTCAAATAGCAAATGTAACCCATGTCCCAAGGTTCTTAAATAATAGAGCTAATGATGTGGCTCAGAAAGTTTCGGATTTCAAGAGAAGGAATAATGCCCAAAGGGACATAAGCCAAACAACATACCAGAAGTTAATACCACCTTTGAATAAAAGAAATGTACTCTTGGAAGTCAATAATAATGACTTACAAGAACAAGATTGAAGGTATCCAATAATGCATTACTTGGCTGGTCCATCTTCAAAGGCCAACAGGAAAATTAAATTGCAGTCTATGCAATATATGATATATAGTAATGCCCTCTACAAAAGAGGGGAAGATAGCTTATTGCTGGAATGTTTAGGCCCAAAAGAAGCATTAACAGCTATTGCTGAGGTTCATGAAGGCATCTGTGGTGCACATCAGCCTAGTGTGAAAATGAGATGGCTGCTTCGAAGACATTCCCACTATTGGCCAACTATCCTTAAAGACTGCATAGAATATGCAAAGGGTTGCCAGGCATGTCAAAAGCATGGCACAATAAGGCATGTGCCCATAACTGACTTGCATGCAGTAGTAAAGCCTTGGGCATTTAGAGGATGGGCCATGGATATGATGGGGAAAATACATCCACCCTCTTCGAAGCACCATTGTTTCATTCTAGTGGCTACCGATTATTTCACTAAGTGGGTCGAAGCTAAGCCATACAAAGCTGTAGACCAGACAGAGGTTATTGGGTTCATTAAAGATTTGATCCATAGATTTGGCATCCCACAAACTATAACGGTTGATAACGGGACTGTTTTTGATGGGAAAATGGTGAAGGCTTTTGTGGCCGAGTTTGGAATAAGCCTTGTTAATTCCACCCCATATTATGCACAAGCCAATGGACAAGCTGAATCATCCAATAAGTCCTTGAATAAAGGAATACAAAATGTTGTGAAAGATAATCCTAGGGATTGGCATAACTTATTGTTGGATGTATTGTGGGCTTACAGAACTTCTCCAAGGTCAAGCACAGGAGTCACTCCTTATGCCTTAGTTTATGGGCATGATGCAGTATTACCTGTGGAGATCAATGTTAAGTCCCTGAGGGTAAGTTGCCAAGACCAATTGGATCCTGAGCAGTACCATCAGAGTATGTGCTTGGAGTTAGAAAGCATAGATGAAGCTAGAATTCTGGCATTAAATAGCATTCTCTTGCAAAAGAAGAAAGCAGCCAAAAATTATAATAAGAAAGTCAAATACATTGGCTTTGATGAAGGTGATTTGGTATGGAAGACAATACTTCCAGTAGGAATTAAAAGCCATAAGTTTGGAAAATGGTCACCTAACTGGGAAGGACCATATCAAATTCATAGAGTTCTGCCTTTTGGAGCATACCATTTGAGAAATTTGAATGGTTATATGCATCCCAAAAAGATTAATGACAGATATTTGAAGCCTTATTTTCCAACTATTTGGGAAACACAAGGAATAAAATAAACACTAAGTACAAGAACACAAGATTACTCAGATGATAAACAAGAATTTGTTTTTTCATAAAGAGTCAAGTACATCGTGCCACAAATTGGCTCAAAAATCATTACAATGTTTTAATTGTTTTTGTACAACAGATTTCCTATTGGTAAATGATGAAAATAGTTGAATAACTGCAGCCATGTCTCCCTTTTGATCGGCCAGTCCTTGGTTGGTGATTTGCAGTTTGATGTCAGTTCAGACTAAGGCCTGGTTCACTGCAGAAAGCACCTCTTTAAGTTGAGCTTTCCTCTCCAGTAGCTGAATTCGAAATTGAGAGGCAGAGGAGTGTTGTTCCTTAAGCTTTGACACTTTAGTATGCACTTGGGAAACAAAATTCTGATCTCTAACCAATTTCTCATCCGCAGCCTTGGCAGCATGACAAATGCTGATGTAGAAGTCGATAGTAGCTGCTGCCTGGGATAGGTGACTTGAGACATTTATGCCGAACTGCTCAGCAATTTTGCAGCACTGAAGAAACCCATTTCTGATTATAGGCCTTTGTAGAGCCTCAAAAGGAGTCCTCAAAAAGGAATTTAACAGTTCCAAGCAGGTGTTTAAGTCTATCAAAGGTACAGAAGGCTTACTGCTGGAGGAAGAAAAGCTCTCAAAGATTTCCTGCAAAGAGTCAGCCAAAACTAATGGCTCAGCTTCCTCATCGAATGCTGGAGAAGTAGAGGGGATGTCGAAGAGACTAGCTAGCCTTGCTTCGAAGACATTAACCTTATCATTAGACATAAGGGGCGCAGAAAGAGTTGTGGTGGAAGACACAGAAGACTACATAGGGATAGGAGAAATGGGTGAGGCATCTTTAGCAGTCTCCATGGTCCTAGCCACCAATGAATCAAGTGAAGAAGGGCTGGAGCTAGGTAAAGGTGATAAACCACGGGTTGGAGAGCTGCCAGCACCCTCAATAGGGAAATCAACTGCCATCAGAGATGGGGTAACAGTTGGAATTTCCTTGGAAGGAGGAGGAGGAGCAAGGCTCGATAGAGAAGTAAATTGAGAAAAGTCGAGGGTCAAATGGGAAAGATGTGGAGTCAAACCAAAAGAAAGAAGTGCAGGAATGCTTGGCCTCAGGGAAAGTGCAGGAAGTGTAGACCTTGGAAGTGGAAGTATGATCTGAATAGCCCTCACATCCTGCATCTGATCAACCTCAAGTGAAATTGAGGGAGGCCTCACTGGAAAGATGAACTCAGTAGTTGCTGCTACAAGAGGAAGAAATGTAAAGCAATGTTAAACTCCAATACCAAAGGCTGACGAGGGAAAAATAGCAAAAGTATGAAAGAAATTACCCGCTCCAGAAGTGTCGGCAATGATGGGAGAACTATGAAGGGAATAATGTCTGGCAATTTGTTGCCTTCTTGCAATTTCCCTTTGTAATGCATCAGCAACAGCAGCTTCATCTCTCAGAAATTGTTGTTGTCGTCTCTTCTCAGCTCTCTCAAAGACAATTATGGCCTTGGAATGCTCTTGTTCCACTGCCTTAGCAGCTGCCTTATGTATAGGGTCTCCAACAAAATCAGAAGAAAAGACAGTCATCTTCCTTCTCCTTTTTCTTTGTGCAGGCATTGAATGTTCTTCCTCAACTCCTTTCTCTCCAGTTTGGGATTCAGATTCTTTAGAAGTAAGTTCCTCCACTCTGACCATTGTCTCATGCATGGGATCCTAAACCAAACCAGAAGAAGGGACGGCCACTCTTTTCCTTCTTTTCAGGAGAGACTCTTGCTCTTGGGTTAACTCTTCTTCTGCTGCTTCTTCTTCTTCTGCTTGCACCTCAAAAGCTTCCTTCTCAAGCTCAAGTAAAAGTCTCCCTTTCTTTTGTTACTGTTTGCTTTTGAGGAGATTTAGAGCTTGAATCTTCTGAAGAGAATCTCCCTATGAGGTACCTACACCACCTTCACAAAAAGAAGAACTAAAGATAAGACTGAAAGCATTATAAAGAAGGTAAAAGAGAAGAGATGAGAGTATATACCTTTCTTCAAGGTGGCCCGAGTAACTCTAGGAATAGAGGCAGACACAGGAACTGGAGTGGTCAGAACAGTGGAAGAAGTAGCAGCTCCAGCTCCTTTGGGCTTGGGTACGTCTAACACCGTCAGCAGGTCTTGAGGGGAAATGGCCAGCTGCACTTCCATATTGGTTACTCACCAATTTTGGTATCTCTTCAAAATGTTACCTTGGGGGAAAGAAGGGGATATACTCAAAATCGATCAAGTCCTGCATAAATTTGGAAGTTGCCTCTTCCAGTCTGGACCTTCGAACTTTCACATCCCTTGTGGTAAGGCTTAGATTGGTGTTACTACAGAGAGGTATTGGGACCCCCTGAGTGAAGCCAAATTGTCTAGCAAATTATGCAGGGCAATAGGGCTCAGCAATGCATTTGTAAGCTCTGGGGTTCATGGTCCCGATGAATAATTCTCTGGGAATTAAAATGGAGGCCCATATATCTTTGTGAACAGGAGAAGCACAGAGCCTATCAGTTAGGAAATTCTTCAACCAAAGTGGGCCGATAGTAGTGGGTTCGAAGGGACGAAAGTAGTAGGAAAGAGAAAAGGCCGAAAGTTGATGGAAGAAAAAGAAGTAAAAACCAAAAGTAGAAGGATAAAGAGAAGCACTGGCTAGCCTCATGCCATGAGTAGGAGGGTCTGGTTCAAAAAATTTAAGGCATTTGGATTGTAATTCGGGGAAATAAGCAAAAAGCCAAAGCTGAAGAATCCAAATCAGTCCCCCTTGATTAACATCCAAGGGTTTCTCACAAAAAAGAGAGCAAACTCTGTATACATGACGTAGAACGTATGGGGCTAAAGCCAGCCTCTTCTGTAAAACAAGGGCTTTGGCAAGAGGGGCAAATTCAGGAATAATTCTTTGAGAAGAGGTGCAGAAAAGGAACTTGCAAAGCCAATATAGTAAAAAAGAAAAGAATTCCCTATCGGTCACAAGACCTTCCCTTCTATTCTCAGCCTTGACAAAGTCACTATAGGATGAGTTAAGAGAGGGGAGGGAAAAATGGACTGCTAGGTCAGGATAATCTGGTCTAATAGGGGTTCCAATGGGAGATAATCCTAAAAGATGGCAAATGTCAAGCACAATAGGGGCCATCATCCCACATCTGAATTGGAAGAAATTAAAAACAGAATTCCAAAAGCACAGAGCAGCAGGAACTAAAAAAGGGTCCTCTGAAATGGTTAACCTGGATAGCCGAAGGGCGTCGAGGAGGCAAAGTTCTTGAAGGTCCAGGGTCCTACTAGGGACAACTCGATCATACCATTCTTCCCACTCCGGTCTCACCGTGGGCCAGCATCGGTGGGGGCGATTCGTCTTCTAGTTACTCCAGTCGAGGCCACCTTCGTAAAGGAGACAATGGTCTTCCAGACGAGGGTATAGAGCTGAAAGCTCAATAGGAATCTCCTTGAATATGGGACCACGCACATAGTCTTGTTGCACATGACGACGAGGAATGAAGATGCGTCCGTCAATGACACTTTTCTCCCCAGCTTTGTACTTTTCACATTCTGCATCAATGAGCCTTTTTAGGGCTACAGATGGGCTCGCACACTCTACAACTGGCACGTTCAATGAAGAGGAAGCCATTGATAAAACGCTTTCTCAAAGGACGAAGCTGGAAAAGGAATTAGAAAGAAATGGGAGACGAATAGAGGTGAAGGGTTTTGTATGTTGAGTGAGCAAGTGATTTCAGAATGTGGAATAAAAGGATTTCAAAAGCCTTTATATCTGAAAGATACATCGCGTAAATTCGTTAAGTGCTAAAAGTACGAATACGAAGAATTTCCTTCAATATTGATACTCTTTGAGTGAAAAACATATCCTAGATGTTGATACCAGCTTCGAAGTAGAATGTTTGGTTTCAAAGCCAGATTTTGGCGCCAAAAGTCAAATAACAACGGCTTCGAAACTAAGAAGCATGCTTAGAAGCACATTCCATGCTTAAGAATGTAAGAATACTCAAGTATTCATTCACTTAGAAGGGGATTAAAGACCTGTTTTGGGCTTCTTAATTAAAACAATGACCTTCGAAGTGAAACTTGTGACCCCGTGAGGATGGAAATTGGTGTTCAAAACATAACACACTAGATTTCGGCGCCAAAAGACCAATAGCAACGGCTTCGAAACAGAAGCCGGCTTTGAAGCGCATTCCATACTCAATGGATACAAGAATGCTCAAGTATTCGTTTACTTCAAAAGGACTAAAGACCTGTTTTAGGTTTCTCATTGACAGTGATGTTCTTCGAAGTAAAGTTAGAAATTCCTTGGGAAGGGAAATTGGCATTCGAAACATCGAAACCCATAGTTGGTTTATATATATATTCAGAAAAGTTGACATTTTGAACTAAAACAGTGCAGCCCTCAAAAGGAGCTTTCATATTTTTGAAAATATGGATTGTTGTTCAAGACGAAAAGATCAATTTAGAACTAATTAATCTACATTCCCTAAATTGGAAAAGTTCATGATCGTGTTGTTAGTATTCATTTTAAACGATCGAATCTAGGTTCGAAGGAAAAGATTGTTCAGTTCGAAGCTCTGTAATTGCTTTTAAAGACAAAATAGAGACAAGATCAAACCATATCAAACAAACAGAAGTCTTGTATTAAAGCAAAAGCAGTTACATCGAATGGCCCTATTTGGATACAAACTCAAACTCATAAAAATAAGGAATGGAATAAATAACAAGATCATGAAATTTAGTCCAACAATGATCAATGAATTTTTGTTCTTTCTTTATTCTATCTTCTATGACTTCTAACATTGGCTGCATGAGTTGATGTGCTCTCACTTCATAGTAAAGCTCTTCAGCCTTCATTTCGAAAGCCGCCTCTCTCAATACTTGTTCCAATTCGTCTATGTCCAAGTCATCCCAATACGCAGAATCTTTATTCTTGAAATCACCGAATTCTTCAATGAAGTTCTCTGCTTTGTACTGGGCGTGAACTTGAAGAGACGAAAGTTGGTCTAAAGATTGTGTAGTGACCATAGAATTTCGATGCCAGTAGAGGAGCAATGGAAGTTGGTCCAGGAACATATGAAGTTCTGCTTGGGCAAGGGGATTAAGGACATGGCCCATAGTCAGAATATCACAAGCCCATCGAAGGTTTTTGAGAGGGACTTCGTCCTCAAGAACATTGAAGGGCAAGTGAGAGAAAGCTGCAAGCAGAAGTTGGGCTTGTTTCCGCTCAGCTGGAGTAGGGGAAGGTAGAGGTTTGTAAGGTGGAAAGACGTTATCCATGGAAAGGGCAAGCTTCAGTCTCTCTGCCCAGCAAAGAGTTGGTAGAGGAGAAGGTGCGAATGCTTTAATTTCAGGAGATGGAGAAGAAAGTGTGGATGCTTCTATTATGGGAGATGGCACGAGAGCAGAAGGAACAAAGGCATTAATATAATCGATCCAGTCAGAAGAACAAATCTTCGCCTTCTGGGCTAAGAATGATGGGTTGTACCCTTGTGCTTCTTCTAGGCGTCGGGCAGCATGCACTATCTTTGTAAGCATGGAGAATGTATACCATGCTACAAGCAGATTCTCCTCCAGACTACGTCGATGGTCAATGGGCATGTAGGGGTAAACCACTGAACTTCGAGCATAGGAAGAAAACTCTAAAGGGTCAGTGAACTCAACAAAATGATGGTTGATTCGCTCCCTCAAATCACAGGTCTCAGGTGTTGACCAGCTTGTCCAGTCAGAACCCCCAGAAGCGGGAGAAGTTGCAGCTTTGCCCCATACCGAGGATTGTGAAGAAGAATTTCCCATGTCCATATTTGCAACTTTCTGAATTAAAGGATTGAGAGCAATTTGTTCGTAGTCCAAGGGTGATACAGAAGAAGAACCTCCCATGTCCATATTTGTGAGTTTCTGGATCGAAGGATTAAGGGCAATATGTTCGAAGTCCAAGGGTTGATAATTGGCAAAGGCATCCATGACCTAAATATAGAAAGGTGGGTAAAAGTGGCTAATAAATGCATGGACGTTCTTTCGAGGATGAACAGCATCGACATATGACTCTTCGTGTGCTCGATCGCTGGAGGAAAAAAGTAATTCGACCATGAAATGTATCAGCCTGTTCGAATGCTAAGACGGTGGAAGTATTCAAAGGATTAAACGAGAGTTTAATACAGATGGTGAGTGACAGTTGCATTTTAGGGAAGATGAAAAACCCATGCACGTTCTGAGACGTGGGAAAAAGCCCCTGATCCACTAATATCACCAAGTCTTGGGTATATTAGTGCGGGGGGTAATGTTGGCTACATATTTTGTGCAAGCCAGTTACAATTCAACGCGTGGCAAAGTAAGGGTAATATGGGGAGATCATTCAAGTCTTCAATCCTGATCGTACACGTGGCAGTTAATATTGGTTATTATGAGATCTGAGTAGTAGTGGATCAACAAAGAGATGCAAGGTGACGTGGCTTCAACGGTTACTCACATTCAAATTCAAATATAGGAGGGAAGCCTAACTGCAAGTGATGGCGTAGTGGAATTACTTATAAGGCAGCATGATCAGCGACCACGGAGGAGCAGTTCGACGGTTTGAAGTGCAATTCGATGGTCATCTTTGAGGAGTATAAATAGTAGGGAAGACCCCAGAAAATGCCCCCGGACTCAGATCCAAGAAACCAGTCTTACTTTACATATTTTGTTCCAGTTTTTATATTTTCTGTTCTTTACATTCCTGTACTTTAAATTCCTGCACTGCACTTCATTCATAGGAGTAGTTTCAAGTAGATTGTCGCTGTAAACCTCTACGAGGCTGAGTTTGGATCATTGTAAGTTTTTCATACTAATGAAATGCTTCAATTGCTCTTTACTTAACTGTTCTTGTGCTTAAATTCTCCTAAATCAAGCCACCAGTAAAAGTCCTCTTCATTGAGGCTGAAAGAACTACAACACAATCGTCTGATAATTGGTTGGCAATCAAAATTCTGTAATGACTGATTGATCCTTGCTAGCACGCTCATAATTACAAAAATAACCTTCGAAAGCCAAAAAGCCAACAGACCCTAATTTTGTTAAGTCATTATTTATTATTATTATGATTATTATTATCTTATTTTATTTTTTTGGCTTTATTAATTGTGTGGTTTCCAGGAGAATTTAATGTGTTGTTTAGTTAATGTGATATTTAATGAATTTAATGTTATAATTAATAAATTTAATGTGTTATTCAATTAATTCATATATTTATATATTTATTTGTGTTATATAAAAAAAGAGGTGTTATATATATATATATATATATGTATTTAATCTTATATTTATATATATTATAATTATGTGTATTATATAATATAATATATTATAATAGTTTAATAGGGTTAGAATAGGATTAGGTTATATAATAATATAATAAGTGATCGGATGATCTTGATTAGGTTAGAACCTATAATCGGATGATCTTGATTATTGTCGGTTTGATTCATTTCAGCAATGCAAATTTTAAAGGTTGTTTTAACCCACAAAACGAGCTCATTTTTATTGGTTTTGAAAAAACCGAAGTAAAACATTATTCTACACACTTTTCATGTTTTGAACTTTTCCGAAAAAAATCATCTTAGGGCATTTTTTGTTCGTTTTCAGTTTCAGATTTTTCAATTGAATTCTGTCTAGGTTTTTCTATCAAGTTTTTCTCTCAACCTGTTCAGTTTCTGTTAAATTCATTCGCATAGTCTTTTAGGAAATTTTATTTTGTACAACTTTTGTTCTTTGAGTTTTGATCAATTCGAATTATTTAAATATGAAACAGTGCATTTTTATACTTTTTCAGCAAGTTACTTATGATTAAATTATACTAACTTTATTTGTTTTGCAGGATGGTGGGTCTTACTAATTTTTTTATGCAGGGCTGACCCATTATATTTTTATTTTTATTTTGTTTATTCTATACTTAATTTATATTTTGTTGTGTACGGGTAAGAAACTAAATGCCACTGTATCTCGAGAAACTACCCATTCGTCTTGGTACGGATGGACCTACTTATCTTGTCCCGTAACAAGAATTAAATGCTTTTTTGTTTGTGTTTGGTAGACACATGGGTGTTAAATCTTGTACTTATACCAGTATACCTGTATACTGACCCGTTTTGTCTCTTGGCATAGAGCTGAGCAAGGAATCCGTGAAATCCGTAATCCGATCCAGCCCAGTCCAATCTAGTAGGTTGGGATTGGTTTTTTCAATCCGTGATTCGGTTCCGGATTGAAAAATTAAAAATCCGTGTTCACGGATTGGTTCCGGATTGAACCCTACGGTTCCGGATTGGAACCGATCCGGACCGTATACAAATAGCCTATCTTTTTATTATACACCCTCCTGCATAGTATCTTCTCTTATTTTATATAAAACTTAAATCCAAACCTAAACTTGCATGGTATTTTCTTTTATTACTTTCGTTTGCTAGTTTTTAATGTTGATTTGTAATGGTCTAAATACTTATAGTGGAACTAGTTTTCTTATGATTGTTTAAATTCTAGAACAGTTTGTTGCTATTACGAAAAAAACATGTTGCTATTGTGAAACTAATATGGTGCTATACTTATATTTTTATGAAATTAAAGTGTTTTGTATATATTTTTTGTTATTTAATTATGTAAATTCGTGGTCCTAAACCGATTCAATCCGTATTTAAATGGATTGGTTCGGATTGGTTCCCCGATTTAAACGGATTGGATTGGTTCTAATTTTTCAGGAACCGTAGATAACGGATTGGTCCTAGTTTTACTCTAATCCGGTCCAATTTGGACCATGCTCACCTCTATCTTGGCAACTCGAGTGCGTTCTGTTTGAGCGCAGCTGAGCTTCCTTTGCAGGATTAGTTTAGGCTACGGTGGTGACGTGGATTTACTATAGTGTTGGACATGTCGTTTGGACTTCTTTTATTTTCTTGAGCTTAGGATTAATGTTAGTCTATGTATTTATTATTCTCTTTATGACTTTAGTATTGGAATAATTTGGCATGGTTTGTAACCGTATATTGTTTAAGTTGTTTTGACTAGTTGTTGATACTTTAATGTTGGAGGTATTTGATAGTTATAAAATTATGATAGATGGTTTGGTTAGTGTTTAATTTTTTTGTTTCACCCCTAAGATTTGGATGATGGAATATTATTGAGGTTTAGTCCTAATTTAATATTTAATTGTCCGAATTTTGGGGCGTGACAGTTTGGTATCAGAGCTCTAGGTTACCCTAGACTTGTGAGAGTTTAGGTGATCCTCGAATTGTGGAAACATGGGTTAGCTGGTTTAGGTTGGTGGTTGAATTTATTCTAAGTATTCATGAACGAATTCTTCTTGTGTGTTTAATTTGAAGGTGATGGCTGGAAGGTATAATTTGAGAAGCGCTGAGTCCAATGGCATAGGGGAAGAAACAGTTGCTAACGCAGTGACAGCGACAGCGGCAGCAGCAGTGGCGACTGCTACCGAGGCAACCAATACAGTGCAGGTTAATGTGGGGGAGATGATGGCTCAATTACTTTAGGTTGTGCAGAACAATAATCAAGGCCAGCAAGGAGATCCCTTTGCGAAGAGAAACAAAGACTTTGGTTCTTTGGGAGGTCAAAAATTCTCTGGAGATGGAGGACCCATTGCAGTTGACACTTGGGTTCAGAAATGTGAGATGGTGTTTGGTCGTATGCAGCTCACCGAGGTCCAAAAATAGGAGCTGGCGACACATCAGCTTGAGGGAGCAGCTCTATTTTGATGGAACTCGTGGAAAGAGGGTCTAGATTTGACGACTTTGACTTGGGCAGATTTCAAGACTCGTTTTGACCGGAAGTTTGTTCCTGCTGCTATTCGGTCTCAATTGAGTGATGAATTTTTGAAGTTGACTCAAGAGGGTAAAACAGTGATCGAGTATGTCACCAAGTTTAATGAGTTGTCTCGTTATGCCCCTTACCTGGTCGACACGCAAGAGAAGAAAAATGAGAAGTTTATTACGGGATTGAATCATTACCCGTCTAAGTCCCTTATTCCCTTTGATACTGAACCGTTTGACAGAGTTCTTGACTTGGCACTGAAGTATGAAGAAAAAGAGAAGCAGTTTAAAGAAGGGAAGGCCAAGGTCGAAGAAACTTCTAGAGGGAGTCACTTCCAGCAATGGGATGGGAACAGATACTGACCCTATGATCAAAGGCATAGGGGTCAGCAGTTTCAGAGGCCACAGCAACAAGGTAGTCAGGGAAATTTCAGACCTTAGGGTAATTTTCGACCCCAGGGAAATTTCCAGCCCCAGGGGCACTATTATCAGAGACAGAGTGGTCCTTGCCCACAGGGTTATCAAGGACAACAGCAGCAAGTGCCACAGTTGGGTTATCGTTCTCCCATACCTCAGTTGGAGGGACCCCCACCTATTAGACCAGTAGCACCTCAATCGATTAATAAGAAGTGTTTTGGGTGTCAGCAGTTTGGACATATAATCAAGGATTGCCCTCAGAGACAACAGGCGCGATAGGGTCAGGCAGCTCCAGCTAGGGCATTTGCAGTAATGCCTGGAACTGACAAAGTGCAAGGTACTTTTAATCTCTTTCAAAAACCCATTAAAGTTCTTTTTGATACTGGTACCTCTCATTCTTTTATATCTAGACAGTTTGTAGAAAGAGAACATATTGTAACTACCTCATTGTCTAGACCTATTCATGTTAAGACCTCTTTAGGAGGGGCAGTTACTCTTTATGAGATGTGTAAAGATTTTGAGATTGACTTTGCGGGTAGAGTCTTGCATGCAGACCTAATTGTGTTAGGGTTTGAAGGGTTTACAATTATTTTGGGTATGGATTGGCTGCGAAAATACTTTGTAACTCTAGATTGTGCTGAAAGGACTGTAAATATAGATATTCCCGATATGCCACAACTTACCCACACTTCTAGCGATGGAGAAGAGTCGGTGATGACGAGTTTTCTGTGCTCAATAGAAATTCCTAAGCAGGATATTAGTAAGGTAGATGTGGTACGTGAGTTTGAGGATGTATTTCAGGAGATACCTGGACCTCCTCCTCGACGGATAGTAGAATTTCGCATTGACCTAGTGCCAGGAACTGCACAAATTTCTAAGGCAGCATATAGAATGGCACCTAAAGAGCTTGTGGAGATGAAGAAGCAGTTGGAAAAGATGCTTCAGAAAGGGTTCATTCGTTCAAGTAACTCTCCATGGGGAGCACCTGCGATCTTTGTCTCCAAGAAAGATGGCACTCTCCGTATGTGCATAGATTACAGAGAGCTAAACAAGGTGACTATCAAGAACAAGTACCCACTACCTACAATTGATGACTTGTTTGATCAGTTGAAGGGGGCAGCCATTTTCTCTCGGTTTGATCTCAGAACAGGTTACCATCAGATGGGTGTATCAGAGGAAAATATACTGTTTACTGTTTTTCGGACCCGATATGGGTTGCACGAATTTCCTGTAATGCCTTTTGGTTTGACCAATGCTCCTGCCTATTTCATGGACTTGATGAACAGAATTTTTCAACCATATCTAGATAAGTTTGTGATTATCTTCATAGATGATATCCTGGTGTATTCTAAGAATGAGGAGGAACACAGAGAACACTTGAAAGTTGTATTGCAGACTTTGAGGGAGCAACAGTTATACGCTAAGTTCAGTAAGTGTCACTTTTGGGAGGAAGAAGTTCGATTCTTGGGGCATGTTGTAAGGGATAGCGGTAGATCTTGAGAAAGTTGTTGCGGTCAAAGAATGGAAGCAGCCTACGAACCCTACAGAGATGAAAAGTTTTTTAGGACTAGCCGGTTATTACAGGAGATTTATAGAGAAGTTTTCCACTGTTGCAGCACCCATGACCAAGTTGACCTGCAAGAATGTGAAGTTCGTATGGACAAAAGATTATGAGAAAGCTTTCCAGGAGTTAAAGCAGCGATTGACTACAACGCCGGTGTAAACTATACCGGTACAAGGGGAAAAGTTAGTAGTGTTTACTGATGCGAGTGGAACTGGGTTGGGATATGTGTTGATGTAGTATCAGAAGGTTGTATCTTATGCTTCTCGACAATTAAAACCTCATGAGAGATGATACCTTACTCATGACTTAGAGTTGGCAGCAGTTGTTTTTGCGTTGAAAGTGTGGCGGCACTACTTGTTTGGGGAGCATTTTGAGTTGTACACAGATCACAAGAGCCTCAAATATCTCTTTTCTCAAAAAGAATTGAACATAAAGCAACAGAGGTAGGTTGAATTCGTCAGTAGTTATGATTTCGAGAACCTTTACCACCCGGGAAAAAGAAATGTGGTCGCAGATGCACTTAGTCGACAACATGAGATTATAGCTTCTTTGATGATTCAAGAATGGAAGTCCTTGGAGTTAATTTTGACGCATGATGTTCAACCAATAGAGTGTGCGAAGAAGGCATACATTGGTAGTTTGACCGTGCAGGTGACGTTACTGGGTAAAGTTCGTTAGATGCAGAATTTAGATGGGTTTCTCGTCAGCAAGCTCGATGACCTTGTAGTGGATTTGATCGATGATTGTCCTACTGATTGGTTTGTGGACTCAGATGGGGGATTGCGATTCAGGGGCAGGTTGTGTGTACCTAACATTGTTGAATTGAGGAAAGAGATTATAGATGATGCCCATAGGTCTCGATATACGATTCACCCTGGTGGGACTAAGATGTATCATGACCTAAAGAGGACGTTTTGGTGGGAAGGTATAAAGAAAGACGTAGGAGAGTATGTTTCTCAATGTTATGTGTGCCAATAGGTTAAGGCAGAACACCAATGATCGTTTGGACTTTTGCAGCCTTTTGAGATTCTTACTTGGAAATGGGAGTGCATCTCTATGGATTTCGTGGATGGATTACCGCGGTCTAAGCGAGGAAATGAATCTATTTGGGTGATAGTGGATCGACTCATGAAGTCTGCTCATTTTATTCCTATCAGTGTTCACCGAACTGCGGATAAACTAGCTAGGCTGTATATTTGGGAGGTGGTGCGACTTCATGGCGTACCAGTTTCTATAATTTCAGATCATGATCCGTTGTTTGTGGCAGAGTTTTGGGAGAGTTTTCAGCATGCTTTGAGTGCTAGGTTAGACTTGAGCACGGCTTATCATCCCCAAACAGATGGGCAAACTGAGCGGGTAAATCAGATCTTGAAGGATATGTTGAGAGCTTGTGTTCTCGATCTTGGTGGTAGTTAGGAAGAACACTTACCATTAGTGGAGTTTGCTTATAATAATAGTTATCACTCTAGTATCGGGATGGCACCTTTTGAGGCTTTGTATGGGAGGCCATGTCAATCACCTGCTTGTTGGATGGAGGTAGGAGATGCGCCGTTGTTAAGGTCAGAGTTGGTGAGAGAGACTACGGAGAAGGTAAATATTATTCGGGAATGTATTAAGACTGCACAGAGTCGTCAGAAGAGTTATGCTGATAGAAAACGTAAGGGGGTTGAGTTGAATGTTGGAGATTTCGTGTTTTTGAAGGTCTCGCCGATGAAGGGTATTATGCGGTTCGGAAAGAAGGGAAAGTTGGCACCTAGATTTGTGGGACCATATGAGATCACTGAAAGGATTGGTAATGTGGCTTACAAATTAGCTCTGCCACCTACTTTAGCTTTGATTCACAATGTGTTCCATGCATCTTTATTGCGGAAGTGTGTGCAAGACCCATCCCAAGTAGTATCACCAGAAGTGTTGGAGATTAGTGATGATCTAACGTATGTGGTGCGACCGGTTACTATTCTAGATCGGGATGTAAAGCAGTTACGGCGCAAGAAAGTGAACTTGGTGAAAGTGCAATGGAGTGAAGATGAGAACGACATTACCTAGGAGTTAGAAGAGAAAGTTCAGCGTATGCACCCAGAACTTTTTGCTTAGTGCTCTCTCCTATCGAATCTCGGGATGAGATTCTTTTGAGGTATGTATATTGTAGCGACCCTAATTTTGTTAAGTCATTATTTATTATTATTATGATTATTATTATCTTATTTTATTTTCTTGGATTTATTAATTGTGTGGTTTTCATGAGAATTTAATGTGTTGTTTAGTTAATGTAATATTTAATGAATTTAATGTTGTAACTAATAAATTTAATGTGTTATTCAATTAATTCATATATTTATATATTTATTTTTGTTATATAAAAAAAGAGGTGTTATATATATATATATATATTTAATCTTATATTTATATATATTATAATTATGTATATTATATAATATAATATATTATAATAGTTTATTAGGGTTAGAATAGGATTAGGTTATATAATAATATAATAAGTGATTAGGTTTTCAACAAAAGAAAAGAATAGTGAATTTGCAAGAGAGCAGCACAGAGAGAGGGAGGGAGAGAGAGAGAGAGAGAGAGAGAGAGAGATTGAGATCAAGAAGAAAGCCATGGGAAAAAAAGAAAAAAATAAGGGAGACAACAGGGAGAGATAGAGGAGAGGAAAAAATAAAAGGATTAGAGTTTTGTTTTGGTGGCTCCTTTAGTTCTCCAAATATTTTATTGATCTTCAAAATAATATTGTGAGTACAAAACCCACTTCCTTTGATTTATGTTTAATTCTTGTTTTTATTTATTTATTTGATATTAGTTTGATTTTATATTTACATAAAGATGATAGATTAATTTTAATTATTTTGACTAGTGGTGTATGTAAAGTTTAGGATTCTTAGATAATTGATTGATTTTAATTATTTTGTTTAGTTGTGTATGTAAGGTTTAGGGTTTTTAGTTGATTGATTGATTTTAATTATTTTGATTAGTTGTGTATGTCAGATTTAGGGTTTTTATATGGATTTATTTTATGTTTGTAATCACCTTCATGGTTATATGAAACTAAAATTAATACGGTTATATGAAATTAAAATTAATTAAGAACCCATAGATAAATTCCTTATACTCCGCCATGACTCCATGGATTGTTATTTTATTTGAGTGATGGTGAGAAAGAGTGTATAAAAAAAAAGTGAGGATTATGAGATTTATTTGAATGCGTTAGGCTTGGCATTGTTATGTTGTTCTCATGAGTGAGATGTTTTGTATATGTATATTGTTGCCTCGTTCTCATGAGTAGATGAGTGCTTTGATTTACACGTGTACGTATATGTTAACCATCTGGGGAGTGTGAGTCAAACTCGGGACGATATCCCCGTGCAAGTTTGGCTTCGGAGCGGTGTTAGGTATACGGGAGGCACATGGGATATATGTGTAGGCTGGAAGTGGAGGGCCAAAGTGGTGGAGTTAAGGTACAAAGAATTTAATTATGAGTTTATTTCTATAGTGTGAATTGTATTGATTTGTTCATGTTGAAAAATAGTAAACGACCTTGATAAATTATGAAATTTGAGCAGAGACATGTATACGTGATTCTAGACAACTTTTGTGTTTTATCTTTTTATTAAAAGATCAATTAGAACCTATAATCGAATGATCTTGATTATTGTCAGTTTGATTTATTTTAGCCCTGCAAATTTTAAAGGCTGTTTTAACCCACGAAACGAGCTCATTTTTATTGGTTTCGCAAAAATTGAAGTAAAACATTATTCTGCACACTTTTCATGTTTTGAACTTTTCCGAAAAAAATCATCTTAGGGCATTTTTTGTTCGTTTTCAGTTTCAGATTTTTCGATTGAATTCTGTCTAGGTTTTTCTATCAAGTTTTTCTCTCAACCTGTTCAGTTTCTGTTAAATTCATTCCCGTACCCTTTTAGGAAATTTTATTCTGTACAACTTTTGTTCTTTGAGTTTTGATCAATTCGAATTATTTAAGTATGAAACGGTGCATTTTTATACTTTTTCAGCAAGTTACTTATGATTAAATTATACTAACTTTATTTGTTTTGCAGGATGGTGGGTCTTACTTATTTTTTTTATGCAGGGCTGACCCATCATATTTTTATTTTGTTTATTCTATACGTAATTTATATTTTGTTGTGTACGGGCAAAAAATTAAATGCCACTGTATCTCGAGAAACTACCCATTCGTCTCGGTGCGGATGGAACTACTTGTCTTATCCCATAACAAGAATTAAATATTTTTTTGTTTATGTCTGGTGGACACATGGGTGTCAAATCTTGTACTCATACCAGTATACCTGTATACTGACCCGTTTTGTCTTTTGGCAACTCGGGTGTGTTCTGTTTGTGCGCAGCTGAGCTTCCTTTGCAGGATTAGTTGGGGCTACGGTGGTGACGTGGATTTACTATAGTGTTGGACATGTCGTTTGGATTACTTTTGTTTTCTTGAGCTTAGGATTGATATTAGTCTATGTATTTATTATTCTCTTTATGACTTTAGTATTGGAATAATTTGGCATAGTTTGTAACCGTACATTGTTTAAGTTGTTTTGACTAGTTATTGCTACTTTAATGTTGGAGGTATTTGATAGTTATAAAATTATGATAGATGGTTTGGATAGCGTTTAATTTTTTGTTTCACCCCTAAGATTTGGATGATGGAATATTATTGGGGTTTAGTCTTAATTTAATATTTAATTTTCCGAATTTTGGAGCGTGACACTTTATTTTAGCTATTCATCTAAATACTATTAACTTCATAGAATGTCACATTAGCGACAAAGATGGAGGGACATGATCCTAATGATCAAATACATTTTGCCTAACCTTGAAGGATAACTACATGTAACTAGTAAATGTGAGTTGAGCTAAAATACATAATCATATACCTAGTGTATTGAAGTTGAAAAAAGTGAGTCATATTAGGCATTTTGACAAACAAGTATCATATGCCTAGTGGGTTGAAACTAACTAAATTATTTTCAGTTATATCAGAAAAATAATAATGAGTTAGACATCACATAAGTTATAACCAATTTTTTATAATCAAAATAATAATCACAATATGTTAAAAGTAACATCACAATAAATAATATCAAAAAATCATAAATGTTATAACTGAGACATATGATACATACCACAAAATGAGATGTTTATTATTAGGGTCTTGCCAATATGTGCCCTAAGAGCACATGTTAGGAATGTAATTAATGTTTAAAACTACGTCCATTTGTATGGGGAATGTTAAACTAAAGTAAAAAATAAATAGGGAAATTCTATTTCCACACACTATTTTCTCTCTTTCTAAATACTTAATGATTTTTTTATTACATTTTTGTCTTAAAATTAAATTACCAAAGTATGTCTTTCCTAAAACCCGAACTCTAACTCTCTCAAACCATCAGTTTCCACCATCACCATCCATGGCTGCCGTCTCTCCCCTCTTTCACTCTTCTCGTCACCTCTTCCCAACCACTGCGACGCCCTGTTGCCTGAGAAAAAGATTGCGCACCATTGCGATCTCCCTCTACCTTCATTGCCCACCACTGCGATTTTCTTTTGCCTTCGTCTCTCTTCACCGACAAGAAAATCGCCGCCGCCTCCACTTTCTGCCCCATTCGCGACTATGAGAAAGAGAAGAGAGAGAGAGGGATCGATCTTAAGGGGAGAGGGTTGAGGTCGCGATGGTGGCGTCGGTAACAGCCCTACTTCGCGATTAAGAGAGAGAAAGGAAATCAAAGATCGATTTTGGCGATGGAGGTCGCAAAAGTGGCGCCGGGAGGTGGAGGGATGGGTGGAGGTAACGATTGGAAGTGAAAGGGAGGGGAAGAGGTGCCGTTGCTGACGGTAACAGCGGTGGTGGCTTGTTAGGGTTAGGGTCTAGAAGATGAAGATGGTAACGATATTTTTGGTATGGTAGGATGTGTATTGAGTGAAAGTTGATAATTTAAATTTACTTAGTATGTGTATTGAGAAAAGATGTGGAAAGAGAGGAAGTAGTGTGTGGAAATAGAATTTCCCAAATAAATATGATGATTTTTAAAAATTAAATATTTTTGTACATTGACAAAAATGCCCTCACTTTCGGAATAATGAATTGACTTATTTATAATAAAAAAATTAAATTAAATGATTGTACCCTCTTGAATAAAAAAACAAAAACGTCAATATTTTACTATAAATAAAAAATAAATTTATAAATCACATAAAATAATAATGCTCGTTTAAGTTGAAATAATTCATTGAAATGGATTAATGAATTTCACTTATAATTTGATTTTCATCCATTAATGCTATAATATTATAGCCACACAAAAACAAAAACAAAAACAAAAAACATTGATGCTATAATATTACAACAAAAAATAAAAATACTTTTAATTTATTTTAAAAAATAATAAACCAAATAACTGAAAATGATTTATTTAAAATTCTATAATCACTATAATGTATGTTGCAAATTAATGTGTATATATAGAAAATACAAAAACAATAATAAAAAGGAAATTAATGGATGAAACTGAGGGAAATACAAAGAGAGTAATTTGGCCTCTATGTAAAAATAAAAAAATAAAATAAAAATAAAAATAAAAAACCACTTTTTTAATCGTAAGACCATCTCCAACGCTGCACCAAATCCATCACCAAATTTAAATTTGCTGAAAAAGTTCCTCTTTTTGTGCTCCAGTAGTTTCATCAAACTTGTATCAAATTGAGAATATAACAAATGTTTCACCAAACTGAGAATGTCTTGCACCTTTCAGCAATTTATTGTGCATAGTCATTGAGTGTTGACCCATTGGACGACCGGGCGGATGTCCCCCTAAATGACCACCTTAAGGCAAAATTTGTGAAAAATTTACATTGACCGGTCGACCCCTGATGACCATTTTTGCCTCCGATGACTATTTTTGCTGATAAAAAAGCAAATAAAACATACGTTTTTAATTTAGATATTGAACTCTTGATGATAATTTATTTGATTATGTACGAGCACGAAACAATCTTCTCGTATAATCCTGTCGATCAAGTTTGCACTCCTCTAAACGTTGTCGCTTTACTACCTGAAAACACAAACGTGAGCTAGCCGGCGGGTGTGTGCCAGAAACCTCTCCGATGCCTAAGTCAGCAATAGACAATAGACAAAAACTCTGTGTATTTGAGAGTAAAAATTGTGATACCTGTACATAGGTCCTGTTATGAGCTTTTGAAGTTTCCACTTGACACAATCCTAGTAGGACTTCAACTCCCCTTATAAGAGTCCTTCCAGGAATCACACTCCCAAGGATAAATGCATATCCTAATAACGCCTTACTCACTGCTAACCAAGTGAGATGGTTCAAACCTCATACCTCGGCTCGGTAGCACACTCGAACGAGCTACCATAGCCCTGCTCTGCACTGGACAATACCAAAGTGGTATTCGACCGAGACTAACTTCAGTACGGTACACTACAAATCATACCCCGGTCCGAGTTACTATTCATATCTAGTTCAGCTACTCCAGTCCTTGGACCTCAAGACCGAGCTATTCCAAGCCCCCAGCTCGGCCAGAAGCATGCCTACACCAACTGATGCTTTTACTTAGCCCGGCCTAAGTACCTAAAACAAATGGACCTAGCTCGGCCCAGTTTATGCATATAAACTACCCTCTCAATTGCCCCTTAATTCCATCTGTGAAGCATGATTGGGATTATTACCTTCAAGCCATGCTAAAATAACACCTGAAGTGAAGTACTTCGGCTAGCAGAGCTAATGTCACGCCCCAAACTCGCCCCTAGAGGTTTGGCAACGAGACCGGCCAGTAATCCTAGATTACCACAGGCCTTGCTATACAAAACATAAATAAAAGGGGCTCGCGGAAGCGAAAACAATAACCACTAATAGTCCAAAGAGCTGTGCATTTATATGAACATACATTACATGCCAAAAATGTTAATTTACCCACTACATTACATCACATATAATCAAAATTCATGTACAAAACATAGGCTCACGCCATGTGCACAACCAAAACTAAGCTTCCTAACGGCCTCCCTAGGCCTAGCCCCAACTCGGAGGCACCAAAACACCGGGTAGGCTTCAAAACGGCGGCTCGACTCGGACTCCGCCTAGGCTTGACTTCCAGAATGCTCACCTATAATACATAATTACAAACAATGAGCTAGAGCTCAACAAGTAACATAACAGTAAAGAGGTTAGTGAACGAAGTCCGACATTTTCATAAATCCACAATAAATCAATCATAAACATATATCAGTCATCAGTCATCATAAGAACATACGTAATGGCATACTCCACAGAACCTTTCATAACAGTCTATCAGTCAACAGTCTACGAGATCTCGTAACTAGTCATGGGCTTGTCCTTCCATGCCGTTCCCCATGACTCATGACGCATGGGCCTGCATGTTCCCGCCCCCATGACCCAACTATCTATGGATGCCATACTAGATTCGCAAATCAGGACATTCATTCACGGAAAACATTCTCATTTCAAAGCATAGCATAACGTAATACATTTAAAACATAGTTCATATTAACATATCTTTACAGAAATGTTACTCACAGTGGGTTTCCAAAACCGGTTGCACGGTCTTCGCCTCTTGACCTGCAAATATCAACATATCACACATTTCTCAATACACGTTATCATTAAATCCTGTAATTCATGCACTTCATTCTTTCCTTTACTTCATTTCATGTTCATTCTAATCTTTCTTTACTTTGATTCATACTCATTTCATGTTCATAAGATGATAAATGATGCAATTAACATGTTAAAATCAAGTCTGCAACTTCCCCAAAATTTTCTTGAAAAAGGCCTTCCCGCTCGAGCGCCACTTTGGCCGCTCGAGCGTACTGTAAAAAGTCCCAAAACTGCTGGGAGGCTGTTTTCACCGCTCGAGCGGGCTTCCCTCCGCTCGAGCGTACAGAGCAAAAATCCGAATTTCTGGTTCTTCTTCCAAGCTTCATTCTCCTCTTTACAAAATCGCTTTCCACATTTATGAAATCCAAGACCCAAAACACTTAAAACCCATCTTAAATCAACATCAAAACTTCAAATCAAAACCCATATGGAACAATAGAAGTTCAAATCTTGGAGTAAAATAGAAAATCATAAACTTGAGCATAAAAGCTTCATTCTTAAATCCATGGAGGTTCTTCCTCAAAATATGACAAATATAACCATAAATCATCTATTCATGCCATGCATGCTCAAATTAAACACGAGATCATTGATGTATCAACCTTATTTCAGGAAAGTAGAGAAGAAATTCTTACCTTAAGCACTTAATTGGAGAAGTTGAAACTTGATTCTCCTTTTTTTTTTCCCTTCTTCTCCTTTCTCACGAATTCTCCTCTCTCTCTCTCTCTTTCTAGATTTTTTCTTTTCTTCTTTTTGAGTCAAAGAGTCAACATCCTTATCTATGTATAGATATATCACACAAAAAAAACTAGAATTGTGCCATAATCTTGAGCCAAACATGACTTAGCGATTCAGACGAAATTTAGTCCTCAATTTATTTTCCCAAATGGTTCTAATAATTCCCGGTATCTCATAGACGCGCTCAATTTTGTTTTCTGAACCCATTACAGTCATCAATTTCAATCTCAAAGTTCTCATCTCAACAGATATTCTTCTAATTCAAACAGATATTCTTCAATTAATTCGCATAAACACATAATTAATTGCTGATAAATATGACACATGTTTTGGGGTCATTACACTCTCCCCACCTTAAGAAGTTTGGTCCTCCAAACTTTACTTATCCTGGTGCAATCTCAGTCGGAAGCAACTCGACGGTTCTATTCAGTTATTCAGCATGATAAGGTAGTTCGTATGTCTATTCCATAACAATGAAGGCAGTATCATAGCAGTCAAACACGTAATGAGCATATCTTACACATAAGACTGAAGTCAACTATCAACTATCAAGTTCCACAGTGTTTAATCCGACGGTAGTGATATAAATATAATCATTCCATAAACATCTAATAGAAAAGGTAAATTTGTTTCGTCATAGTCACATGTTCAATATTTCCAGCGCATAGGTAACGTTGCTAACATCACAATAGATAATAAAATCACACCTGTATTTGCTTTTCCAGTATTCTGTGTCTTTTCTAAAACTAGGGTAAAAACCCTTCCTTGCCTCAATGTATTCCCCTCCGGAGCAAATGTTACGGTTGTCTTTGGTGTCATTGTTGAGTTAACTCCACTAGCAATGGGTCTTTCATTTCTTGAGTAAACGTGTGGACAAGCTTTAGCTATATGTCCTGGTTGTCCACATTTGAAACAGACTCCAGTTCCACGGCGACAAATACCCCAATGCTGCTTTCCACATTCCCTACAAGTAGGTACACCTACACTGCCACCATTTTCCCTTTTTGTGTTGTCACTAAACTTTGAAGTCAAATTTTCGTTCACGGAGCCCATGGATTCACTAACTGTTTATACTTTCTGTTTCTTGAATTTCTTACTTTCTGCTTCGGTCATTGCCGTTGGCTTGCACATTTTCAAGTTAGCAATATTTGTTTCAGCCATCAAGGCCCTGTCAAGTACGTCAACATATTTTTCTAATTTCAACACATTCACCCGGTCAAGTACCTCAACATGTAAGCCACCCTCAAATTTCCTTGCCTTCTTGTAATCTGTATCAACCATATGAGGAGCATAACGGGCTAGTTCAGTAAATTTACTCTCATATTCCGCTACTGACATAGTGCCTTGCTTCAACTGTTCAAATTCAGATAATTTCCTATCTCGCATACATCGTGGAAAGTATTTTTTATCAAATTTTTCTTTGAATCGATCCCATGTTAAGTCCCTATTCTCACCTCGTACGAGCATCCACCATCTTCGAGCTTCTTCTGTCAGAGTAAATGTTGCTAACAAAACTTTATAGACATCTGTACACGGAAACACTTCAAAAATCTTTTCGGTTTCTAATACCCATGCCTCCGCTTTTAATGGGTCAATTCCCCCTGCAAATTCTGGTGGTTTCAGTTTCTTGTATTTCTGTGTTAAGGTGATAACATCATCATTATTAATCGGTTCCATTTGCACAGGTGGTGGTGGAGGAGGCGGAAATGGTTGTCTCTGTTGTTGTTGGTTTTGCTCTTGCTGTTGTCTTACCAACCCAGTTAAAGCTTCCACTATTCTTTCTAACCGATCTATTCTGGCATTAGAAGATTCTGACTCATCTACATTCCTTGCATTAGTGTTCTCCATTGGTCTCTAGTACCCATAGAAAATACAACATCTTATTTTCACATAACAGTTCTTCTGTTGCCTCATCATACAATTCTCGTTTCTTTCTCTTTCAAACACACACACACATGCACACATGTATGCCATGCTCTATTTCTTTTCTATGACACCCTACAGCTCTGATGGACACGTGTGTGGGTAAATTGACTCGTGCGCTCTGATACCACTCTCGTGCGCTCTGATACCACTCTGTCACGCCCCAAACTCGCCCCTAGAGGTTTGGCAACGAGACCGGCCAGTAATCCTAGATTACCACAGGCCTTGCTATACAAAACATAAACAAAAGGGGCTCGCGGAAGCGAAAACAATAACCACTAATAGTCCAAAGAGCTGTGCATTTATATGAACATACATTACATGCCAAAAATGTTAATTTACCCACTACATTACATCACATATAATCAAAATTCATGTACAAAACATAGGCTCACGCCATGTGCACAACCAAAACTAAGCTTCCTAACGGCCTCCCTAGGCCTAGCCCCAACTCGGAGGCACCAAAACACCGGGTAGGCTTCAAAACGGCGGCTCGGCTCGGACTCCGCCTAGGCTTGACTTCCAGAATGCTCACCTATAATACATAATTACAAACAATGAGCTAGAGCTCAGCAAGTAACATAACAGTAAAGAGGTTAGTGAACGAAGTCCGACATTTTCATAAATCCACAATAAATCAATCATAAACATATATCAGTCATCAGTCATTATAAGAACATACGTAATGGCATACTCCACAGAACCTTTCATAACAGTCTATCAGTCAACAGTCTACGAGATCTCGTAACTAGTCATGGGCTTGTCCTTCCATGCCGTTCCCCATGACTCATGACGCATGGGCCTGCATGTTCCCGCCCCCATGACCCAACTATCTATGGATGCCATACTAGATTCGCAAATCAGGACATTCATTCACAGAAAACATTCTCATTTCAAAGCATAGCATAACGTAATACATTTAAAACATAGTTCATATTAACATATCTTTACAGAAATGTTACTCACAGTGGGTTTCCAAAACCGGTTGCACGGTCTTCGCCTCTTGACCTGCAAATATCAACATATCACACATTTCTCAATACACGTTATCATTAAATCCTGTAATTCATGCACTTCATTCTTTCCTTTACTTCATTTCATGTTCATTCTAATCTTTCTTTACTTTGATTCATACTCATTTCATGTTCATAAGATGATAAATGATGCAATTAACATGTTAAAATCAAGTCTGCAACTTCCCCAAAATTTTCTTGAAAAAGGCCTTCCCGCTCGAGCACCACTTTGGCTGCTCGAGCGTACTGTAAAAAGTCCCAAAACTGCTGGGAGGCTGTTTTCACCGCTCGAGCGGGCTTCCCTCCGCTCGAGCGTACAGAGCAAAAATCCGAATTTCTGGTTCTTCTTCCAAGCTTCATTCTCCTCTTTACAAAATCGCTTTCCACATTTATGAAATCCAAGACCCAAAACACTTAAAACCCATCTTAAATCAACATCAAAACTTCAAATCAAAACCCATATGGAACAATAGAAGTTCAAATCTTGGAGTAAAATAGAAAATCATAAACTTGAGCATAAAAGCTTCATTCTTAAATCCATGGAGATTCTTCCTCAAAATATGACAAATATAACCATAAATCATCTATTCATGCCATGCATGCTCAAATTAAACACGAGATCATTGATGTATCAACCTTATTTCAGGAAAGTAGAGAAGAAATTCTTACCTTAAGCACTTAATTGGAGAAGTTATAGCTTGATTCTCCTTTTTTTTTCCCCTTCTTCTCCTTTCTCACGAATTCTCCTCTCTCTCTCTCTTTCTAGATTTTTTCTTTTCTTCTTTTTGAGTCAAAGAGTCAACATCCTTATCTATGTATAGATATATCACACAAAAAAAACTAGAATTGTGCCATAATCTTGAGCCAAACATGACTTAGCGATTCAGACGAAATTTAGTCCTCAATTTATTTTCCCAAATGGTTCTAATAATTCCCGGTATCTCATAGACGCGCTCAATTTTGTTTTCTGAACCCATTACGGTCATCAATTTCAATCTCAAAGTTCTCATCTCAACAGATATTCTTCTAATTCAAACAGATATTCTTCAATTAATTCGCATAAACACATAATTAATTGCTGATAAATATGACACATGTTTTGGGGTCATTACAGCTAAATTGCCCTATCTTTGACGTAATACAGCCCGTTTTCCCATGCTACTGACACCACATCCTTACTGGGACATGTGGCGCTTCCTGATTGCCCCTACCGCTGCGACAGCCGTCAAACATAACTTCCAAATTCAAACAGTCCTGCCTTTTTACCTCCATTTTACATTTTATCCTTTTCATCTTAAAAACATCCATTGCTTACTGTTCATCTTCTCTTTGGAAAACCTTTCGCATTTTTTAACTCCAAATCCTACCTTCTACTGCCAAGTTACTATCCTAAAACCTAAATTGCTCGTTTTGCTCATCCAAGTCGCAGCAGCTTGTTTCAATTGGATTCTGACTTCACGCCTTTAATCTGTAAGTCCCTTATGCCTTTTTCTTCTTTTGTACTGATATGCTTTTGTTTAAAGAATAGTCATTTATCAATAGTTATGCGTGTTTATATACACTAAAGATTGAACCAACATCAAGAACCTTAGAAACTCCATACGCAAACCTGGAAGCACACTCACTAGGACTAAGACCAGTCTAGAACAGTTTTTTGATCGAAAATAAAACTACAACCGGAATAAGAACCTGTTCCACGACTTTTGGCCTGCCTCTGACTAGACTAGAAATCCCATAGTCTCCAAACCGAGATACAATGCTGTTAATGCTTTTGGACCGAGCTGAACTTGCCTCGGTTCTCAGAAGCCATTTTTTTAAACTTGAACCGATTCGCTGCCTAGTACGTGCCTTCCTTTTGTCGAGCTAGACTTTAATTTCATTAAAAAAAATTCTTTTTTCAACCCGGTTTATCATTTGGGCATAACCCCCCTCTATTTCCACTTTGCAGACTTAACTAGGTTGATCAGGCACACCCTTGTACTCTGCCCCGAGCGGCTTTGCTCAACCAAGCCAACTACAGCTACAATAGTGCCGAGCTAGGCCAACGTAAATATTTTAACATAACAGTTTTGTTTTTAAGTTAAATGGGAAAATATCGATTTTTGGTGGACTCCCCTGGAGCCATGGCCGAATTTCGAAGAGACTACCATATTCCGAATGACGTTGATCTTTCTTTAGCCAAGCTAGACACTACACCATGGGGCAAATCCAGTTTTGTTCCCTTTACCGTGATATCCATCGTAGAGGGGGGACTTCGGTTCCCGGTCCAACCACTTATTTGCGAATTCCTTAGGCAAACCAGACTATGCCCTACCCAATTATCCATCAATACTTACAGGATTATAAACGGAATAGCCGAGCTAAATCGCCATCTCGGCCTCAACCTCGGATTGGCCAAGCTACTTCACCAGTACTTGTTTAGCCAAAATGATGACGGTTTGGTTTACTACCTTAGAGTAAGAAGGGGCCGAGAAAAAATCGTCAAAAACATACCTAATAAAGACCTAAACGATGATGATTTTCTCTGGGTGTCTGGAAACTTTGAAGACCATGAAGCCCAGATATCAGACTATAACATCAACTGGAACAAGGGAATAGCTGGTAAGGACAGCTCGGTTTCACCTTCTTCGTTATTGAAACGGCTGCCGTACTAACCCTTGTGTTCTTTCTTCTTTATGCAGATTTGAACCACCTGAAATCAGCTTACGCCTATGCGAATCAACACACACTCCAAGCTGCCCTACGATACCAGCAACGTGATTGGACCGAGCTGCTCGATGTGCGACCGACCTACCGTTATAGTGGTAAGAGGAAGACCAGGGTAACCGACTTCCATCTTGAGCCTTCCCCCGAGCCGGACCCTACTCTTCCTCAAATCAATCTAATTCCCCTTACTAAGGAGTAAGAAATGGCAAAAAGAAGAGTCGTGTAAGCTCTCATCACCGAGCAACCCTCCTCCGAAAACTAACCGGAACAAGCTCCATCCAATCAACCGCGCGAGACCATTGTTGCACTACCAACTACCAAGGCAACATCATCCTGGCCGAGAAAACGTATGTGCACCTCATCAACCGAACTGCAACACCTGGTGGATGAGGAGGAGACCGCACACCTGGTGGATGAGGAGGAGACCGCGCTACCCGAACCTGTCTTGCCGAGCCCAGAACATACACGTTCGGGCCGAGCAAGCCCTTCTGAATGGGTGACCTCTATGTCCTATAAGAACCGAGCTGTATCCATCACGGATTCAGTGGTTGCAAACAAGGACCATATGCCCGCTTTTAACCTCTCCAAAAGTGTCTGTCTAAGTGATATGTCCTTTTTCTCGCTAAAAATAAGAAAAAAGCTTGGCCGTGTTTCATGGCCTGCGAACAGCTTTGCTATCCATATCTTCTAAGTGATATGTCCCTTTTCTCGCTAAACCAATCACTTTGTATGGTCCTTCCCAGTTAGGTCCTAACTTGCCATCTCCAGATACCAAAGTGTTGCCCATTACTTTACGCAGTACCCAATCTCCAATCTTGAATTGTCTTGGGTGCACTGTTTTGTTGTATTTTCCAGACAGCTCTTGTTGATATGAAGCAATGTGTATCAATGCCCTTTCCCTTCTTTCTTCTCTAAGGTTGAGTTCTAGGGCTATGGCCTCTCCATTCAAATTTGGATCAAAATTTTTGCTTCTAATAGTGGGGAGGCCCACTTCCAAGGGATTACTACCTCCATGCCATAGGCCAATGAAAAAGGTGTTTCGCCAGTTGACCGTTGAGGTGTAGTACGGTAAGCCCAAAAAATATGGGGAAGTTCCTCAACCCACTTGCCTTTTTCTCTTTCTAACCTCTTCTTCAGACTGTCTAAGACTACTTTGTTAGAAGCCTCAGCTTGGCCATTAGCTTGAGGGTACGCTGGTGTAGAGTTGTAGAATTCTATCTTATATTCTTCGCAAAAGCCCCTAAAGATTTTGCCATCAAACTGAGTGCCGTTGTCGGATATTAAAGCCTTGGGTATGCCGAACCGAGTTATGATGTTCTGCCACACGAACTTCTTAACGTCTTTTTCTTTTATAGATGCGAGTGCTTCTGCCTCCACCCATTTTGTGAAATAGTCTGTTACTGCGAGAGAGAATTTTTTGTTGCCGAACGCAGTTTGGAGTGGTCCTATTATATCCAGGCCCCACATTGTAAAGGGCCACGGGCTGATCAATGGTAGAAGCTCTCTGGCTGGTTGATGTATTTGGTGTGCAAGCTTTTGGCATTTCTCACATCTCTTGACATACTTCTCTGAATCTGCTTACATGAACGGCCACCAATATTCTTGTGAAATTGCTCTGTAGGCCAGCAATCTTCCCCATTGGTGGCTTCCGTAGATGCCTTCATGTATTTTGAACAAAAATGCCTCGACCTTATTGGGATGGACATACTTTAAGTAAGGTCCTGTAAAGGATTTTTTGTACAATGCTAGTGATGAAGAGAGCCAAAATCGCTGTGATTTTGCTCTAATTTTGTTGGCTTCTTTCTTTTCTTCAAATAAGATGCCATCTTTTAAAAATACTATGATGGGGTCCATCCAGGAAGGGCCTAGCTCGATACAACATGCTTCGGCTGCTTCAGGTTCTTTAATACTTGGTCTGGGTAGGAAGTTAATCAGTAATGGGTATGGGATAGATGTATCTGCCATTGATGCAAAATCGACCAGCTCATCTGCTTTACTATTTTCCTCCTAGCCAATTTGCTCTATCTAGACTACTTCAAACTTCATGATCTCCTTTCTGACCAAGTCTTGGTACTTAGCCATCCTATCATCATTTGCCTCGTAGTCGCCTGAAATCTGGTTGACTGCCAGCTGAGAGTCACTGTATACCATCAGCTCGATGGCCTTCATGCGAAGTGCTGATTTCAAACCTGCTAGCAATGCTTCATACTTCGCCTCATTGTTGGATGCTGGGAAACCAAGGTTAACTGCCTGTTCAATTGTTAGGCCATCCGGTGAGATGAGGACTATGTCAATACCTGCACCGTGCCTGTTGGATGCTCTATCCATGAAGAGTTTCCACATCTCTCCGACGAATAGCTTTCAGCAAGTGGAGGGATTGGATGATGTCTTGGGATCAGGGGCGTAGCTAATGCCTTCTTCCAGGTTAATGTTTGCCATTGGGCTTCAATCCTCACTGTCTGACTATCTCAGGACTTTACCTTTGGGTGAGTCTTTGCTAGCAATGCTGCGGTCTGTTTCTTCTTCCCATTCTTCAGGGATGAATGGCTTGCTGTTAAGTTAAGCGTCCTGCTTTGAGGGCTGCGCCATTCTTGCGGCACTGTCCCCCCTTCTTTCAGTTGCTTCGATCAAATCGATTGGGTAAATATGATGACTGCCTAGTGCGAACTCGGCCACGAAGTCCGCCAAAGCTTGGGCCTTTATCGCGGTTCTTGGTTGAAACTAAATGTCAAACTGCCCCAACTCCATTGCCCACTTCAAAATTCGTCCAGGAAAATCCGCCCTCTCAAACAAGGCTTTTAAGGGGAAGACTATTAAGACAACCACAGTGTGGACATGGAAATAGTGCGACAACTTTCTTAACACCATTATCAAAGATAAGGCCAGCTTTTCCAACGGCAGGTACCTGGTTTCAGCGCACATAAAAGATAGGCAGGTGTTGTATTCTTTCAGCTCTCACCAACACCGCGCTAACTGCATGCTGGGAAACTGCTAAGTACAAAAGGAGCTCCTCTCCTGGTATTGGGGTTACTAACAACGGAGGAGAGGTCATGTAGTCTTTCAAGTTTTCCAGGGTGCGGTCGTACTCATCATTCTATTCAAACTTGGCCTTCAGTGCCTGGAAGAATGGTCGACACCTATCTGACGACCGACTTATGAACTAGTTGAGCGCGGCTACTAGGCTAGTGAGATGTTGCACCTCTTTGACTGTGTTGGGCCTTTCGAGATCTTGGATGGCTTTGATTTGAGAAGGACCAGCTTCTATACCCCAGTTAGTCATTAGAAAGCCCAGGAATTTGCCTGACCCTACGCCGAATGCGTTCAAATGCAACTTGTAGAACTTCAAAATTTGAAACATTTCATTTAGGACCCTGAGATGGTCCCTCTTATCTCTGCTTTTGACCACCATATCATCTATATAAGCCTCCATTGTTCTGCCTAACAATGGTTCAAACATTTTGGTGATCATCCGTTAGAATGTAGCCCCTGCATTCTTTAGGCCAAAGGGCATGACCTTGTAGTAATATAGTCCTCTAGGTGCTATAAACAACGTGACCTCCTGATCCGGTTCATACATAGCAATCTAATGGTAACCGCGATACGCATCAAGAAAGTTAAGTCTGTTATGCCCTACTGTTAGGTCCACCAGTTGGTCTATTCGTGATAGAGGAAAGTTGTCCTTTGGGCATGCTTTGTTGATTGTTTTGTAGTCCACGCAAACGCGCCATTTGCCATTCTTTTTTGGTACCACCACAGTGTTGGAAATCCACTTGGGATAGTGTACTTCTCTGATTGCTCCTGCCTCCAGCAAGTTTTCCACTTCTTCCGCCACTATCTCTATGTGGTGGAGTGTCGATTGGTGAGTTCGCTGTATAATTGGTCTAGCAGTTAGATGGACATTAAGTTGATGGCAGATGAAATTAGGGTCAATGCCAAGCATGTCATACGACGTCCAAGCAAACACTTCGATGTTAGAGATCAACAATTCCATGATCTCTATTCTCTCAGTGCTGGACAGAGACGAGCCGAGCAAAAAAAACTTTTATGGGTTCTTTTCATTTATTCTTATCTCTACCAAGTCTTTCACCGCCTTCTGTTCGACTGTTTTGCCGACGTCTACGAACAATTCGTTGCTTTCTGGCTCTTCTACTATCTGTACAAACCCTTTTGCAGCCCGACTGCCGTTTACTGTGACAAAGCACTGTTTTGACATGATTTGGTCCCCTAAGACTTCTTCAATCCCTAAGACTTCTTCAATCACTCCGGTTAACCGCAAAACCTGATGGTAGGTTGATGCCACCGATCGCATAGCGTGTAACCATACTCTTCCCAAGATTATGTTGTAAGTGAAAAGGACTTTCAATACCCAAAATTCCACCTGTTTCGTCATCGTTCCTGCTTTGATTGGCAGAATTATCTTGCCCACCGGCCACTCTGGCATTGAGTTAAAGTCGACTAAGGGAGATGTTGCAGGTGCCAAGTCTCTATTCTCTAATTTTAGTTACTTGAAGGTCTCGTAGTACATTATCTCACAGGAGCTCCCTTAGTCTAGTAGGATCCGCTTGATGTCGAAGTTCTTGACGCGCAAAGTAACCACCAATGCGTCATTGTGAGGGCATTGTAACCTTGCTAAGTCGTTGTCAGAAAAGGAGATGACATTCGTTGCTTCCGTTTTTTCCCTTTTGATGGTAGGTTATGCACTTAGTACCTCTCTCAAGTGCTCAACCTTTTTGATCATCCCTCTGAGCTCACATACCCGCTCGGGTTCGACGATCCCATGTATCACGTTGATTATTCCTTGGGGTCGACCGTCGATCGGCGTCCCATTCGATCTGTTGCGTTCCTGGGGGCCGCCTGTGTTCCCCCCTCTATATACTGGTCCAAGTGACCAGCGGCTACTAACTTCTCCAAATGTTGCCTCAACGGTGTACAATTTTCAGTTCGGTGCCCCTTTTCATCATGGAAGGTGCAACGGTACCTATCATTGTAGCCCCTCTGTGCTTTTCCCAACTTGGCTAGCCGCCAAACGAAGGATTCGTCGCGTATCTCGCTAAGAATCCGATAGATAGGTTTGTTGAATACCGTGGTGATGGTAGTGTGGACTCTCAACTTCCTTGCTTGGGGGTCCTCTCTGTTGGCTCGTCTGCCTCACCCATTCTTGCTTGGTTATTCTTCTTGCCCGATCGTGTTTACCTTTGCCGCAGGCTTTCTGTCTGACATTGCTGTTGTGCCAGTTTTTGCTTTGGTGTGTGTGATATCTTCTTCTACTCGGATGTGCTGATGCACTCTTTCCATTAGGGCCTCCATTGTAAGGGGTGGATTCATTGTCATTGAATCCCACAATTTATTGCCAGCTGGCAAACCTCGCTTGTACTACGCAATAGTTAGGTTTGTGGGGCAATCTCCAATCTGATTAAAAGTCTCATAATACCGGTTATTGTAAGACCTCAATGTTTCCTTCTCACCCATATCTATGGAGAAAAGCTAGTCAATCTCCACAGGCGTTTTGGTGTTTGTTCTGAATCTGGATACAAATGCCTCTATTAGTTGCGCCCATGAAGCTATACTACTTTCTGGCAACCTTTCAAACAATGTTAGACCCAGGTCACCAAGGCTGGAAGAGAATATGATGCACATTAGAGTCTCGTATCGCCGATACACTGCCATGACCTAGCGGAAGTGGCTCAAGTACATGTAGGGGTCCGACTTTCCCTCATAAATAGTGAATTTGGGGTGGTGAAAGCCAGAGGGTAATGGTGCGTTCTCCATTGCTGGAACGAACGGTGAGCTCTGCAACCTTGCTAACGCTTTATCTGCCGATTCATAGGCAAGCGCGGCTTTGTCATTCCTACATCTTCACTCCCATGTGTTCTAGGAGCCAACCGTTGTAGTGTGGAGACTCTGTTGGGGTCGCGAGCCTGAGTGTCTTCCCTTCTTCGAGCCCTTTCCTCAAGTATTGTCTGCAGGTCCGCCAACCTAGGCAACTCTGTGCGCCTAGATGTTGTTTGGTGCGAATGCGAGGGTTGATAACTACTTCCCTCCGTGTAAGACCTTTCAGTTCTTGTTCTCTTAGACCTAGAGTAACGCGTCCTTGAAGTCCTTGATTATGTATCGCTCAACCTAAGGCTTCTACTTTCAGCTTGTGATTGTGTGACTTGTCTGTCACGATCTTCAGAGTGGTAAGAGTGTATGTTGTCTTTGCGCCCCTCTTCTGTTGCAACCCCTTTGCCTTTTATCTAACGTTTCATCGTCTCTATGTCTGCTGCCTCGTCCGTATCAATTCGTCTTGCTCCCTTGCCCGATCTTCTAGAACCTAAGGATCCAACCTTTGCCTCTGCCTTTCAGGGCTTTGGGAGGGACGAGGACTGGAGCCCCATCTTTCATGGGTATCCCTCCGCGGGTTCTGTCGCTAGGGATCTAACTCTGCCATGGGCGGGATAAAAGGTAAGCCTTCGCTCCTTTTGTCCCCCTCCAGGGTTTGCCTATCAATGGCAAAGTGTGGCAAGTGTTCATTGTGCCCCATTGAAATCAGTTGAAAGAAAACTTAATCAAGAGGTTCGCTATTTGTGATTGCAATTCCCACAGACAGCGCCAATTGTATGAGCATGAAATAATCTTCTCGTATAATTCTGTTGATCAAGTTTGCACTCCTCCAAACGTCGTCACTTTACTACCTGAAAATACAAACATGAGCTAGCCGGCAGGTGTGTGCCGGAAACCTCTCCGATGCCTAAGTCAGCAATAGACAATAGACAAAGCTCTGTGAATTTGAGAGTAAAAATTGTGATACCTGTACATAGGTCCTGTCATGAGCTTTTGTAGTTTCCACCTGGCACAATCCTAGTAGGACTCCAACTCCCTCTATAAGAGTTCTTCCAGGAATCACACTCCCAAGGATAAATGCCAATCCTAATAACGCCCTACTCACTACTAACCAAGTGAGATAGTTCAAACCTCATACCTCGGCTCGGTAGCACACTCGACTGAGCTACCATAGCCCTGCTTTGCACTGGACAGTACCAAAGTGGTATTCGACCGAGACTAACTTCAATACGGTACACTACAAATCATACCCCGGTCCGAGCTACTATTCACATCTAGTCCGGCTGCTCCAGTCCTTGGACCTCAAGACCGAGCTATTCCAATCCCCCATTTCGGCCAGAAGCATGCTCACACCAAGTGATGCTTTTACTCAGCTCGGCCCAAGTACCTAAAACAAATGGACCTAGCTCGGCCCAGTTTACGCATATAAACTACCCTTTCAATTACGAAACCAAAATGTTAATTTGTAGTGATTATATATGTTCAAGCTTAAATATGATTATATATGTTCACATGAAAAGGTTCTTTCATTGTTTCACTCTTTTAAAATGTGCCAAAGTTCTCCTTTTGTTTTCTAGTAAAATTGATGCTTAAATAGTATTAGTTCACACAAAAAGCTTCCATGGAACCTAAGTGTATTATTCAATTTCTATCTCCGTTACCGTTTTAATTTTTTCTTTAATTATTCTTTGATCATTATTTAGTTTTGACTCTCACATATTCTGATATGCATTTCTATTGCAGAAAGAATTGATAAGAACAGTTGATCTTGGTCCTTTCAAGCACATTGTTAGACACTTGTCTTGATCAAGTGAACCCTTCATCTTTCATTGTTCCATACCTTAAATTTGGTCTGGATAGTGAGTTGCTTGCTTTTTTCTCATATTCTCCTATTTGTGAATAATGTTTGAAAACTACTACTTTTCTTTCATGGAATAAATAGAGAAGAAAAAAAATGAGGGAAAATAATTGCAGAACCTGAAAAAAAAAAAAAAAAAAAAAAAAAAAAAAAAAAGAAGGAGGGGGAAATCATACAATTATACAAGCAGTGCATTGTGAGGAAACAGAAACAGAGGGGAAAAAAATTTATTTTCCTCTTTTTGGTCATCCCCCAGACGTCCAGTGTGTTTTGATGAAAGTTACAGTATTCACCGTTGGAGTGGCTGATATCAAATTAAGGAATTTGTCTTTTTTTTTACTCAAATTTGATGAAAATTCTGGTGAACCATTGGAGATGTCCTAATGACATTAAAAGCTTCTATACTATTTTCTATAGAAGTAAATGTATACATTAATGTCTTTCTTAATATATGCCTCGGGCATATGTTAACAAAAACTTTAGACTTGTTTGGTTTGTATCTCAAGATACAAATTTTGAGAAAAATTTTTAAAATTTTGTTTGGTTCAAATTTTTGGAAAAAAAAAAAAAAAAAAAAAAAAAAAAACTAAAATCACTTTCTTTCTCCTACACATCAATCAATCATTTTTTCTTTCTCCTCTCTCATTCTCAATCACTTTTTCTCTCACATACATCTACTCAATTATAACAAAATATCAAATCATCTCAAACTTCCAAACTATTTTCAACATATACAACCAAACAAACTAAAAAAATTTCTAAACTCTCTCCCTAATTTTTTTTTTTTTTTTTTAAATTTATCTCAAAACACAAACTAAACACACCCTTTATTGGAGCATCCTCAACAAATTTCCTAAAATTTTACCCTAAAATATTATTAAAAAATTCATTACCTATTTTAGAAATCACTATTTCATTTACTTTTCCGAACAAATTTTCTACTTTTTTTCTATTCTATTAAAATATTATTTTTAATTATTTTATATTTTATATTTTTGAGATGGAAGTGCTCGAGATCAATGATGATTATAGAATAAAGAGTAATTTTTTATTTTTTAGTTTTTAGGGGTGAACAATAGCTCCTTACATTTAGGGAGCAATTGTAACTCAATTTATAATAGGGGCTGGTTTAAGGGAATTGATGGGGTTGGTTTTATGTGAGAAAAAAACCCCCTAAAATTGTTAAAAAATGAAGATAAGGGAGCCAATGAGAATGCGCTTATTATGGATTTTGTTAATGTATGTCTTAAGGCATATGTTAAGATATTTTAATTATTTGTATGAAGCGTTTTGAGAAGATGGTTAAAAGTTATCTTTTTATTTTTTTAACTTTTTAAATTTTTTTTATGTGAAAAATGATATGATTCAAAATGAATTAAAAATTGACTTTTAACTTCTTCATTTTTATTTTTATTTTTTTAAAAAAGGTTGCCAAAAGACCCTATATTATACATAAATGTAATAAAAGATGATGCGTAGTATTTTAAGGTTCCAGTGTTTGTCAAGGTCGACGCAGATTCTCACGTACTCAGAGTTTTTTTTTTCTTTTTAATATTCTAAAAAAAAAATAATTTAGAAAATTGATTCACTTTTCAAATTATTGAAAAAATTTTAAAATTGAAATTGTATTTTCAACATGTAAAATTACATATTAAAAATGCAATATATCTTAATAAAATTCATATTATCATAAATTACATTTTCAACATACGATTTTAAAATATAATTTTAAAAGTGAATCAATTCCCTAAATTATTTTTTTTTTAAATATTAAAAAGAAAAAAAACTCTACGTGCTCAACTTGAGAAAGATAAGAAGAACCTTCTAAAAAAAAAATTGGAAAGATGAGATGATGACCTAATGCATGGATGGGCTTGGTCATCAGCAAACTTACGTGGCAGATTTTGATTCTGCCACATTAGCTGACAAATAAAAAAAAGTTTCTATGATTATAGTTTTTATTAATTAATTATAATGTTTTGTATCAGAAATATTTTAAAACTATTTTAGGTCTCGTTTGGGAACATGCTAATTTAATAATTTTTTAGCTATTTAGTTAAAATATAAACTAAAAAAACTAGTATATTTAGGATAACTTTTTGACTTTTTACGAAAAGATGTGCAAAAAGTAGAGAGAAAATAGAATCTTTGACTTTTTGATATGGGTTATTGACTTTTTAGTTTTTTTAGTACCTTTTTGACTTTTTGGCTAAAAAAGCCATTTGCCAAACAAGACCGAATGTGAATACATTGCGTAAAATTAGACTTAAGTCTCGTTTGGGAGTAGATTTTTTTAGTAATTTTTTAATTTTTTGACTAAAATATAATGTAAAAAAATAAGTATATTGTGGATAATTTTTTGACTTTATATGAAAAGATGTACAAAAAGTAGAGAGAAAAATGAATCTTTGACTTTTTGATATGGGTTATTGGTTTTTTGATTTTTTTAGTATTTTTTGACTTTTTGACTAAAATGGCCACTTGCCAAACGAGGCCTTAATATGATATAGATTACATTTAAATGAATTTATTTTGCATATTGCAAAAATTTGAATATTTTTTTAAGTATTTATTTAAATACAAAGCATTAAGATTGTAATTTGATCGGATTGTTTATCGGTCCAACTTAAGTGTAAAGATGTTCCCAAACCACTAACTTTTACTCAACCTCGGGTTTAACTAAAAAATGCTGGTTTAGTTGTCCAAATCGAATGACAAAAAAATTCTCATTAATTATCCTAAATTAATGTATTCTAATTTTGAAAATTAAAAAAAAAATGTTAAAAAATACAAATACAAATCACAATAAGAAAATTAGCTTGAATTATATGCACCAAACAATAGAATAATTATCCAAACGGTGACAAAAATCATTTATAATATTTAATTTTTTATATATAATTTAAATATATTAACAATAGAATTTGGATTATTTGAGTTGCTCAGATTATGAAAAGTCCTGTCCAAATATTTTTTGGCCAATCCAATTTTAACCTAAACCCTCACCAAATTTGAAATTGTATAGCTGAGACCTAATTTTTTTGGATTAAACTCAATTTGTTCGTGTTAGACTCGCTCAACTTGAACCCTTGCATATCATTATTGTTTTAATAATATACTCAAAACATTGGGACGTCCATGTTGACATTTTCAAGCCTGAGAGATCTACCTATTTTGGATTACGCTTTTTTCAATATTTATATCTCAATATAAGGAAATGTGAAGGACTTGTAAAGTGCATTGTATATGTTTTGTTTCGATAATCAAAACTATCTATATTTTAGAAATCGTTGAGTAAAATATATATATATAAAATTAAAATGATTAAATATCAATAACTATATGTTTGAATCAAATTTGTATTATAAAAAATGGATGGTTAATCCTGAAATTATATTTATCATCTATTTTTTTAAAACAAATATGATTATAACTACCGATGTCGAATCACCTTGGTTTTTTATATCAATATTCTACTGATCGAATCCAAAAAAATGAATGGTTCAAATCACCATAATTGATTTTAAAATGAGTCTACCATTCAAATCTATTTTATAATTGCTTAGTTAAATCTTTGATGCAACAGACTGTTTTATGTGTTTTCCTGATAGATGATGTTTCCTATATATATTCTACTTCCCTTCTCAATTATATTTTATGGAATTTGATCTGCATGCGTTATATATAGAAATCCGTATTCCAAAAATATAAAATATAAAATAAAATAAAAATAATGCAGATGAGAAAAACAAACAAACAAACAAACAAAAACAATGTTTGGCATGGTATCATTGCAACTACTATATTTAGTTTAATCCTCTCTCTGCAACTACTCTCCTCTCCAGAAATGAAGAGAATCCAAATCAATATTTAACAATATTTTAAATTGTATTTGAATTATGAATTTAGGCAGTAATTTGAAAAGGAAAATAAAAAATGTGAATGAAATATAATTACATCTCATCCTCTTTTTGCTTTTCAAATTTTTATCCAAATTCATAATCTAAACACGAACAACTAGGATTATAGCTCATTGTTAAATTGAACCAAATGGAGACTACCCTCAATATATTACATAATGGTACATGATTCTGACATATATATATTCATATGATTTTTATTGATCTTGAGAAAACATATAATAAAGTATCTCGGGATATAATCTAGTGGGTATTAAAGAAGAAATGGGTGACAAAATGTTACATTGATGTGATTAGGGATATGTATGAAGGTGTGATGGCCACTATTAAATCGTCTCTTGGAGAGACGGGTGAATTTTCAATTACTATATGGTTACATCAATGATCAATCTTAAATCCTTATCTTTTCACTTTAATTATGGATGAGTTGACACACAATATTCAAGATGATGTGCCATGATTTATACTTTTTGCAGATGATATCGTATTAGTGGATGAGATTATAAAAGGAGTTAACACTATAAGTTAAAAATTTAGAGAAAAGTACTTGAATCTAAAGGATTTAGGATAAGCAGAATTAAGACAGAGTATATGGAGTGTAGTTTTAGTAACAGTCACAATGGAAGCAGAGAAGAAGTGAAAATTGAAAACCAAAAACTATTTAAGAGTGAACATTTCCGTTATTTCGGATCGATTATCACAACGACTAGAGAGATTGAAGTAGATGTGGTCCACAGAATTAAGACGGGGTAGCTTAAGTGAAGGAATGCGTCTAAAGTAATGTGCAATAAACGAGTACATCTTAGATTAAAAGGGAAGTTCTATAAAACGACTATTAGACCAGTGATGTTGTATAAGACAGAATGTTGGGTAATTAAGAAACAACATGTAGATAAGATGAGTGTTGCTAAGATGAAGATGCTAAGGTGGATGTATGACAAGACTAGAAAAGACAGAGTTATGAATGAGTATATTAGAGAATTGGTAGGAGTAGTACCGATAGAAAATAAGTTGAGAGAGAATAAATTGAAATGAGTTTGGTCATATACAACAGAAACCAACAGAGGTGGTAGTAAAGAGATATGATACAATGACGGTAGATGATACTGTTAGGAAAAGGGATAGACTTAAATTGACGTGGACTAGTGCAGTAAATAGATATATAAATCTCTTTAATTTGATTAACAAAATGATTTTGAATAGAACCGAGTGGAGACAAAAAATTCATGCAGTTAATCTTATTTGATGAGACTTAAAAGTTAGCTTGGTTTGATTTTAGCAAGCAATACGCGTTATATGAATATATGATGAGAAATATCATAATCCATTAACACATATATCTATAAATCCAATAACTGACTCAAAAGTAAATTAACTCAATACAGCAAAAATCTTATAATGAAAAAGTTAATCAAATTATGACTTTGACAGTTAACCCATTAATCTGCCAGTTAGAAGTACACAAGGTTAACCAATTAAGCTAATTTAATTGATTCAAAGATCTAATATATAATATAATAATAAATTATAATTTTTTTGTTGTACATTTTACATAAGAAGATATATAGTAATGAATATACAATTTTTTTAAATATTCTTAACATATACTATTAGAACACAATATTGTCTTCTAGAAAGGCTTGAAATTTCACCATCATAAGAATATAACAAACTGAAAAGTAAACTAACAAAAATTTCATCTCAAAAACAGCTGGTATCATTAATAAGTCGGTGCCGGCAAAGAAATACATGTGGAGTTGTTGCTCCAATAATGTACGACGATGACGATGATGATGATGGATTGTATATGCTCTTGAATGCTCCAAACACTCCTGATTTTTCAGTGAGAAAATAAATTAAAATAAAAAAAAAATCATTCTATAATAGAAAAAATAATGAATTTTTACATTTGACTATGATTGATTCGATTACTTCCCAATTGTAAGTGTAAATGAAAATCCTAATTAGTTAACAGGTTTATCTTCTTTTTCTTCTTCTTTCAATTTTTGAATATAAATTATCAAAGTCTCAAAATACAGTTTAAAATAATTTCTTGAAAAATTCATTGCAAACATTCTTGTGGATTTAGTATTTATGTATTTGTTTTTGTGAATTAAAATATGAAAAGTGGAAATCTGTCTTTCTGTAAAAATTTGGATGTAGATTTGTAGTGGAACAAGACAATGTTTGAAGGTAGGTAGGTTTAGAAACTGTTTCTCAAACAAAACAAAAGCAATTTAACATAATAGTAACAAATTATGAGTCAACAACTCAAAAAACATATATTTATTACCACACAAATAAAGAAGAAATAAAACTAAAAAAATAAAGAAGAAAGAGTTACAATGAAAGAGAAAATAAATAATCACACATGTAATACACAAGTTTTCTCTATATTTATTATCATACAAACTTACTTATTTATAGGTAATAAAACCTTCACTATTTACTACTATTCATCACACCATTTGGTTTACCACATAGCATACCACACTTTCTACATGGTAAAACTTTTTCCTATTTCTATTTTGGCCAAAAACTCATTAAAATTTCAATTGCATCTCTTTTATGATTATCTAAATATTTCACAACACTCCCCTTTATATAACCATATACTAAGAATATACCTCGTTAAAACCTTACCAAGGAAAATCCAGTGAGAAAAAACTTTTGGTGAAAGAAAAAAAAGTACAATATTCTTGTATGAGATATGTTTAAATTGCCTTATTAAAACATTGCTAAGGAAAACCCAGTAGGAAAAAACCTTAGATGAAGGAAAAAGAGTACAATCTATAAATCTACTATAGTTGATGACTCCCCCTCAATGCTGCATAATAAGCACTAGTTTCTTGAATGTTGCAGTCGGTAATGCTTTAATAAATAGATCTGCCAAATTATCACTTGATCGTATTTGTTGAACATCAATATCACCATTCTTTTGGAGCGCATGTGTATAAAAGAATTTTGGTAAAATGTGTTTAGTCCTATCACCTTTGATATAGTCTCCTTTAATCTGTCTAATATACGCAACATTATCTTCATATAATATGATTGGATTATCTTTTGTTGAAGACAATCCACATTTTTTTTGAATATGATAGATTATGTATCTAAGTTAAATACATTCTCGACTTGTTTCATGAATTGCAAATATCTTTGAGTGATTTAAAGAAATAACAGTCAATATTTGTTTTACTGATCGCCTAGTTATAGAGTATACCCATAGATAAAAACATATCCTTTTTGTGATTTGGTTTTATGTGGATCAGAGAGATATCCAACATCTGCATATCCGATTAACCGCAGCTTGAATTTATTTGAATAAAATAAACCCATATTAGTTATTCTACAAAGATAACGTAATATTTGCTTTACTCCATTCCAATGCATTCGGGTTGGTACAGAACTATATCTTGCTAATAAATTGACAACAAATGCAATATCAAGCTTGGTACAATTTGCAAGATACATAAGAGCACCCATTGCACTAGGATATGATATCTCAAGACCAAGGATTTCTTCATTATCTTCTCGATGTCGAAAAAAATCTTTTTTCACATCAGGAGATAGAACAACCATAGGAGTACTCAAAGGATGAGCTTTATCCATATAAAAGTTCTTCAAGTCTTTTTCTGTATTTGTTGATTGATGTACAAGAATCCCATTTGGCAAATGTTCGATTTGTAGGTCGAGATAAAATTTTGTTTTACCAAGATCTTTCATTTCAAATTCCTTCTTTAAATATTCTACAATTTTTGTAAGCTCTTCTGGAATTCCTACAAGATTCAAATCATCAACATATACTGCAATAATTGCAAATCAGGATTCTGATTGCTTAATAAACATACATGGACAAATTGGATCATTTATGTATCATTCTTTCAATAGATATATACTGAGCAGATTATACCACATGCGTCTGGATTGTTTCAACCCATATAAAGATCTTGTAACTTAATTGAATAAACACTTCTGGATTTCGAATTAAATGCTTCTGGCATTTTAAATCCTTAAAGGAGTTTCATATATATATATAACTATTTAGTGATCCATATAAATATACTGTAACTACATCCATTAGACGCATATCTAAATTTTCTGTGATTACCAAGTTAATAAAGAATCTGAATGTAATTGCATCTATTACGGGTGAATATGTTTCCTCATAATCAATACCAGGTCTCTACAAGAAACCTTGCACAACAAGTCTTGCTTTATATATTATAATTTCATTTTGCTTATTGCATTTTTGAACAAACACTCACACTACAACAAAATGGTTCTTTAATGACAAAATCATTTCGTCTCCAATAGTGAAATTTTCGTCACCAAATTTATCTGTGACGAAATAATTCCGTCACCACGTTCGTCACTAATTCGTCGTCACTAAAAGTACTTGATGACGAAAATTATTTTGTCACCTATTATTGGTATTTGGTGACGAAATATTTCGTCACTAAATGTTAAATATTTTGTCACCTATAACATTCATTTCGTCACTAAAATTAAATAAAATTTTATTATATTTGTTTTGGGTGACAAAATATTTCGTCATTAAAAATAGCGATAGAATTTTTAGTGACAAAAATATCGTCACCAAAAGATGGAAAAAAAAGACCCTTCAGTGACGAAAACTTTTGTCAACAAATATTTTAATTTAGTGATGAAATAGTGAATATGTGTGACGAAATTATTTGTTGGGATTAAAAAGTTTTAGTGTCAATTTTTTTTCGTCACCAATAATAAATAAATTTTAAAAATTGGGGGGAGGGTTATATTTGCAATTTATATATTTTTTTCAATAAACAATACCTGTACATTTTAATAATCTATTAAATAAAATATCCAATACAAATCAATATAAAATTAAACTGTTCATTATCATAAAATAACCCAAGCAAAATACATGTCTCATAGTATTAAGAAATTAATATATAACATCCAAACCATAACATCTATTCTAGTAAAATCAAAAACTACAACACAATCAAAATAACTTGTGCTTTTAATAACCTGCTGAATATAATCCCCATTACAAATCATTACAAAAACCTATTCATTTGGTAATATCAACAAAAACCTGGTCTTTTAATCTATTCAATAAAATATCAACAAAAAGATAAAATTCATCACAATATAATCATAACCCACAACAACATAGTCAAAATACATGTTTAGTAATATCAACAAAAAGTACAACTACACTGCGATGGATGTGTCTGGTAATATCAACAAAAAAACTCTTGCTATGTAGGTTACCAAATTCGTTCATCTCCAATCTGCCATTTAAAAAAGAAAAGAAAAAAACGACAACAACAACAAAAGGTTAAGGTAACCATTCACTAAATATGTTAACATGCAACTTAGAAGAGAGAAAATAAAAATTTCAAAGTAAATTTGAAACCAAATTTTACCGTGCTTTGTTTCCTCTCTGACTTTTGAAACCTTACAATTTGTTCATTTTGCTGTGCTATTTGCATGTTCATCAGGTGGAGGACTGTCAGCAGTATCCTAAAAGAGAGAATAAAGTAGAAATTAACATAACAAGTTTTAAAATAGGAGAAAACTTTATCACAGTCAATGAAAATATGAATCTAATAATACATGGTTCCGCAATAAGGGTTTCATAATTCACTAGCTTAGTTTAACAACCATGGAATAAATGTAAAAATGCCAGGGTTAAACACAAAGTACCTTGGAACATTTAGAAGTGAATTTGAATGAATATATGACACTAGAACTTTTCTAGTGTCAAAAGGCAATAGCGTGCCTTGGTGCTGAATTATCAGATATAGAACGATGAAAAAAAAAGGGCATGATAAAAAAGAACAAGGAAACCTAACTTTCTCATCAAAAGAAGTATCTTCACCAAAATCAATAAAGTTTTTATGTTTGTCATTACCAAAATAATACAGAAAGGGTAATTACAGCTTCACATCATATAAAAAAATAAATAAGAAAAAGAAACGCATACAACATCTTATGACACGTAGTAAAAGATTAAGGCCCCATTTGGGATGGTGGTTTTTTGGTTAAAATAGCCAAAAAGTCAAAACACCCAATCAAAAAGCCAACTAAAATAGTCACTTCCCAAGTATCCTTCATTTAGGATCTACAGTTATCTACTGCATTCAAAACTTAAATCCTATGATAGCTTATGTTGAAACCACGAAATCGGTAAGCTTACATATCTGGCCATACTATTGATATGGTGCCATTTTTCATATATGTAATTAGTCTAAGGCATTGTTTGATCCAATGCAAATTGAGAATCAAGGGCATTTACGGCAGCTCCCTGCTTATATATATATATACATATATAATAAATAGAAAATAACCATCTTATTTTGTTTTTATTTCCTCTAAATAGGCACCTTTTGCTAGTCAAAGTTGTGTGTGGTGGAATGCTAGGGTGGTCTTGTTTTGCAGAATGCATTCCTTAAGACCAAAGCCTTAATTGGAAACTGGCTGGAGAAATTCACTAAAGACTATAGTGAAACAGTTCCCCTTGCCACTTTCCATAGCAAGAAAAGTCCACCCAAAACAAAAAAAAAAAAAAAATGTTGGGATGCAAACCACCATATGCACATTGAGACGAGCCAAAAAAAAAAAAAAAAGTCCCTACCAAATGACTTAAATCTCCCATAGAACTTATAAAAGAATATTAGGAATTCCTCAACCTCCAAAACCAAAATGTATATATATACACAAATAAATATAAGTAATATGCAATTATTCTTTCCACTAAGTTTAACAAGTAATCCTCAAAGGGCACCATCATCGAAGCCTGTCCATATATGTTGCTCACAGAACCCATATGCCAATATCCCATCATATCAAGAGCTTAGGCATGATCCAACAAATTCCAAAAATATAAAATAACAAGCATAGTGAACACAAGCCACCTCAAATGCTTATTCAAAGTAAAATTGCAGAAGAAATGCCTTTCACTCCCTTCCATAACAATATATATTGGAGCTTCAGAAGATAATTTTTCCATAAGAAAATCACGTCCAAGAAATTTCTGTTGATAATAGTAAGATATGGCAAATATGATCAAGACTTGTAGGAATCAGAAATCTCAAGAGATGGTTGCTACATACATACTAATTATGTAACTTTGGTTTTTTGTTTGTTTAAATCAGATCTATGAACATGTGAGACACTAGAACAAAAGGTGACCATGGAATGTGCCCAGCCCATGAAACCAGACCTTCACTTTGGTCTTGGTCCTCTTCAGGACTGACAAAGCATTGGCTCAGAACCATCGATGCAAAGCTGCAATTTATATTTGAATTAATAAACATGGATGCAACAGTGGGATGGCAATGGGCCGGGGTTTTTCTGGTTTCACACGCGATTTCTTGATTTTAAACTCAACTATTTTGGTGATACAATTCCATATTTTACTAAAATCTTGACAGTTTTGACCTTCTTACCCCTATCATTTACCCTACCCCATCAATGTTCTCCCAAACCTTTTTTAATTAAAATCGGGTTGGGTAATTTTGCCATCCAGTGGCATGTTCTATGACCCATTGAGCATCCTCTAAGAATCCAAAAATATGAATGTGGTTGTAGATAAAGAAGTAGCTGTTCTTTGTCCTTTAAATGAAAGCATGAAATTTTCTTCAAGCCAATTCCATTAAATCATACCTCTCCAATAGTTAAAGCATGAATTTTAGTCTTAGAGTCAACTTGTTGCCCGACCCAGACAAACATGTCTGAGTGACAATCCAGGACGAATATATCTTCAGTCATCAAATCGTCTTGGTTGAAGTTGTATATCTCAATCACCTGCAGCAACAACTCAATTCAAATTCATAGAGCAGAGAATCAGTAGAACAACAGGTATTAGATGCGGCATGCAGGTGAGCAACAATATTTCTCACATCTTTCATTCCATATTACATTCTTATAAAACAATGCAAGTTCAATACACAAGAATGTATTATTACTAATATAAAACCCATGCCATGACTGAGAAGCGAAAATTTGTTTAGAATGACACTTGATTGCTTTTATTACGGAAGACCAAAAACGAAAAAAGAAACAGGACTTGGAAATGATAGGCTTTTTATTTTTAATTTTTAAAAACGAAATTTCATAATGTCCTGTTGCAAATACAATCTTGACCTAGCAAGGGAAAATTTCATAATTTCATAATTGACAACCTTGTTTAGAAGATGATCTTGAAAGGCATTTTTAGTAAAATTGCATAGAAGGCCTTTGAAGGTAGACAAGTCAAAACACCATGTAAATCACTATGGATAGAAACCTAGTACACCACATAGAGGATATGTGACAGGCATATATAGTAATGAAGGTCTAGCAGAAAAGATCATACAAAAGAATTACTAAACTTCAATTTATATAGAAGAAAGAAAATACAATATTTAAGAAATCAAATTATTATAATTGTGATACATATACGAAATTACGAAATGACTAATACAATGGAACTCCATCAAGGAAAATGAAAATCTTGGTCAAACCTTAAGGATCTCTGGTGTGATTTTGTTTGGACCCCTTGAGGAGAAAATGGCCATGATTGGAGCAGGTTTTTTGCTTCAGTAGCATAATTGTAGCCGTTATACAACCTCGTGGATCACTGTTATGTAATGGAACCAATAAGAAAACAAAAGGAGTAAGTTGAAATATATGCACAGGAACAAAGATGAGAAAGGGAGAGAGAGAGAGAAAGAGACACCTTGTCAAATTCATATAGGCAAAAATAGCAGGACCATCTATGTAATTGGCATTGGTTGCTGGAAGTAGATGGGCATTAGAAGTGATCTCATTACCAATTTTCTGATCGTTGCATAGGAAACAAAACATTAGGAAACATTTAAATACTTGGGTAATTCCAATGTGAATCCTATATGTTTAATTTCAATGCCATCATTAGGAAACAGAACATTCAAATAGAAGGGGGTTCTATCAAATTTATATAGTTTTCCAATAATTATATACTTGGGTATGTACTGAAAGCCATAAAACCTCAATTTCAAATTTAAGGGCAGTCTAAGAGTAAACTTTTTGTACCATGACTTTTTGGTTCCTTCAGATACTCACAGCCCATAAATCTTTATGCCTTCAAGATTGTCTTTAATTTACTAAATTCCTGGGCCATAATTAGTGCAAATTTCAATCGTAAGTCATTCAAAACATAAGAGACAATCCCTATGGCACCTGGTTTCATATTTTGAATTGAATTAAATACACAAAGTGAAGGCCACAATGAAAATAATATGATGAGTGAACGAGAGAGAAAGAGAGGTAAATCTCAACAAAATGCAGATAAAGAAACATGTAAATGAAAGCATCGAACATTTAGCATTTTTAACATATGAAACACTTCAAAATAAGCGAAATGAAATCAAAATGACTTTTGTGATATAGAACAGAGAAGGGGCTGAGATCTGAGAGATCGAAAATTATAGTTAGGGTTTGAAATTGGGGGAGAGGGGGCAGAGAGATATATATATATAGAGAGAGAGAGCAAAAATCAAGGGTTGATTTCAACAAAAATCAAGGGCTAGTTTCAACAAAAATCGAAAATCAAGGGTCGATTTCAACAAAAATCGAATTAGCAAAATAGTGGAAGAATAGAAGAAGATAAGATAAGAAGAAAATAGAAGAGAAGAAAATACCTCAGTCGTCGTTATTGCTCGCCGATTGCTGCCATTGCCGCCGATCGCTGCCGCTGGTCACTCTCGGCTGGTCGAACGGGTGCCGGGCGATCACGGATATGCAGAAGACTAGGGTTAGGGCTTGAAGAGAGAGAGAGAGAGAGACAGAGACAGAGAGAGGGACAGAGGATTGAGAGATACGTTTGGGATCTCAAAAATAAAATAAAAAATGATTTGTTTCTTTGTGGGGGATGTGGGCTGCTGAAATAAATAAATAAGTTACTTCACATTCACACATTATTTTTTTATCACACATTGAATTAAAAGTGGGATGATTTTACATTTTTTTTTTATCACACATTGAATTAAAAGTGGGATGGTTTTAAATTTTTAGGTGTGACCAATATGTATTATTGTAGTATTGGTGGAATATTAGCAGATTAATTTTTTGCAACGGTTTGAAAGGTCGTCGCAAATTAACAAAAACGAAAAAAATAGGATAAGACTTTAGGACTGAAGTGTATTGTTGGGCTTGTGGGGGCTCACCATGGATCCCGTTTTGATATTTTGAACCGTTTAATTTGTAGAATTCGTCGAGTAATATATACTTACAAAATATCACGTTGATCGGATATCGATAGCTATGTGATTAGATCAGTTTTGTAGTGAAAGGCTATCGGCGGTGAGCCGATCGGCACACCGGCGATGTGTGTGAATTGATGAAATGTTAGCAGCGGCGGTGAGGAAACTTTAGTCCCGTGAATGAGTATAAGGTGTGTGTGTGTGTGTGTGAAATTTGGTTTGATGGAGAAATTATTGTGTGTGTGTGTATGTGTGTGTGTGTGTGTGTATGTGTGTGTGTAAGGTCTCTGTGTATAACCAAGCCTTTTTTTTTTTAAAAAGAAAAAGAAAAAAGAAGAAGAACAGATCTGCTTCCATAGGCGCCAATATATTTTCATTTCCCTCTAAAATAGTTAGCAATAAATCATTTATTAGTGACAAAATTATTTCTTCACCAAAGATAAAAATATTGGTCACAAAAATAGTTTTGTCACTAAATGATATTAAAATATTAAAAATTATTGGTGACAAAAATATATTCGTCATTAATAATTTTATAATTGGTGACCAATTGTTTCGTCACCAAAAGTCTCAAAATTTTGATACCCTCCGAAAAAATAGCGGGAAAATCTTCGGTGACAAAAAAAATATAAATAATGACGAAAAATAATTTCGTCACCTAATTTTTTTATTATGTATTTAGATTGGTGACGAAATTTTGTTTTTGTCTCTAAAAATGGTACATTTGGAGACGAAATATTATTTTTGTCATTAAAAGATACGTATTTTGTGACAAAATTTATTTTCGTCATTAGTTTTCGTCACTAAAGACTACTTTTGTTGTAGTGTCATTTATATCCCACAAGCTATATCTCTTCAAGGGTTTGGACTACTGGTCCAAATACTTCACGTTTTGTAAGCAAGTTTAACTCTGCTTGTATTGCTTCTTTCTACATTGTCCAATCATTTCTCTATCGACGTTTCTTGACAGTTTGTGGTTCATTGTCATCATCACTTTTGATAATGTTATCAACATTACTTCTAGTAATGTCAAGAGCAATTTTAAACGAAAATATATTGTCGACAATAATTTGATTTCTATTCCAAAATTCTCCTATACTCATATAATGTATTGAGATCTCATTATTTTCAAGTACCTTTTCCACTTCAAGAAATTACTGTTCAGGAGATTTCTCTTCTAGAGGTTCTTCTTCTAAAGGTTTGTAATAAGAGATTTGGATAGGCTTACTATAGCATGTTTTGTGGTTCTAACCTTTTCAGGGGTACTTTCATTTATAGGTATGATCTCTCTAGGAGATCCATTTATGATTTCTTCTAGAACACCAACTATTTGTTCTTAAGCTTTCATTTTTCGAGGAATTTTGTCTTTTGCACCAAGCATGTCTTAGACTCATTTGATACTATACCCACTGATTGTCTGACAGGAACATCAATTCTTGCTGGAGGTATTAGTTGCTAGTATGTAAGATTTTGTCACATTTTTTGTGTTGGTGAATGCATTCTATAACTGATTTGCAATACTTTGCAAATGAATGATCCTTTGAACTTCTAGTTCACATTGATTAGTACGAGGTTCAAGATGAGATAACGTTGAAGTATTCCAAGTGATTTCGTGTTGAGCTTCAAGCTACGACTTGTCTCTCCCTAATGATGGGAAAATTATTTCATCAAAATGACAATCCTCAAATCATGCCTTAAACGCATCACCAATCAAAGGTTCTAGATATCTAATGATTGATGGAGAATCAAAACCAATATAAATTCTAAGCCTACGTTGTAGACCCATCTTAGTTCGCTGTGGAGGTACAATAGGAACATAAACCACACAACCAAACACTCTAAGGTGACTAACATTTGGTGGTTAACCAAATACATATTGTAATGGCGAGTACTCATGATATGCAGTTGGTCTGACACAAATCAAAAATGTTGCATGCAATATAGCATGACCCCATGTTGAAAGAGGTAATTTGCTTTTCATAAGCAAAGGTCGAGCAATCAACTGAAGTCTCTTAATGAAAGATTCAGCTAAACCATTTTGGGTATGAGTGTGTGCAACAGGGTGTTCAATAGCAATGCCAATGGACATGCAATAATTATCAAATGCTCGGGATGTAAATTCACTAGCATTATCAAGACGAATTGTCTTGATATGATGGTTTGGAAAATGTGCTTGCAATCTAATTGTTTGAGCAAGGAGTCAGGTAAGTGCGACATTACATGTAGAAAGTAAACAAATATGTAACCATCTGGTTGATGCATCTATTAAAACCATAAAATAACGAAATGGTCCACAAGAAAGGTGCATGGGTCCATGGGTCCACATATATCCCCTTGAATTCTTTGCAAAAAGGATAGAGATTCAATAATTACTTTTGTGGGTGATGGTCTGATAATTAATTTCCATTATGAACCGGAAAAATATGGATAATCACTTAGTAAAAAAATCTTCTGGTTCTTTAATGGATTTCCCTGTGAATTTTTAATTATTCGACGCATCATTATAGATCCCAGATGCCCAAGTCAATCATGCCATAGCATAAATGTTTTTGGGTCAGAACACTTCTGGTGCATGACAATATGTGACTCACTCATTTTTATTATCGTATAATATAATCCAGATGAAAATGTAGTAAGTTTTTCTGATACTAACTTCTGACTAGAATTAGTTGAAGTGATCAATAAATACTCTTCCTGACCTTTATTTATAGTTTCAATTTGATAATCATTACAACATATATCTTTGAAACTTAATAGATTTCTTCTAGATCTGGTAGAATACAAAGCTTCATCAATACAAATTTTTGTTTCATTTGGCAACATAATATTAGCTCTTTCGGAGCCCTCAATTAGGTTTATAGAACCTGAAATTGTATTGACATTAGCTTTTCCTATGACTAATTGTATAAAATATTTTGTATCACGTAAAATTGTGTGTGTGGTTGCACTGTCCACTAAACAGATATCATCACCAATCATTTTTGAGTTAGTCAATGCATCAATGAAAGCTATGCTACAACTCCCTAGTAGCTTTGTCTTCTCAGCTGAATAGAATCTCGTGCTGACAACTTGTTATAAAACTAAAGAAAAAAAAAAAAAAAAGTCATAATAGAAGAGGAAATAAATGATCACACATATAATACATAAGTTTTCTCTATGTTTATTACCATGGAAACTCACCTATTTATAAGTGATAAAACCTTTACTATACATTACTATTCATCGCATCATATAATTTACCACATGATATATCACACTTCTCATATGATAAAAATAAATAAATAAATTCTATTTCCACTTTTGACTCAAAATTCAAATTCTAATTATATATTTTTATTTTATTATGATTATCTAAATACTTCACAATATCATCACTAAATGATAAATGGATTAGGTCAGACTTTCACAATTAACAAAACCACATTATTGTATTGCCTCAATTTAATACATATGTGAGAGAAAGAGAGAGAGAGAGAGAGAAGCTTAAAAAGAGGGCCAGAGAGTTAGCTCAGACTTTCACAATTAACAAAAACACATTATTGTATTGCCTCAATTTAATACATATGAGAGAGAGAGAAGCTTAAAAAGAGGGCCAGAGAGTTGGAGGGGGGGGGGAGTTTGTTAAAAAGAGGGCCACACACTCCCTCATTGTATTGCCTCAATTTAATAGATATGAGAGAGAGAGAGAGAAACTTAAAAAGAGGGCCACACACTCCCTTTGTTTAGGGTAGAAAATTAAACAACAATGCTATATATCACTAAATTCTTATCACTAACATCATTATTAATGATATAATAAGTAAAAAAAAAAAAATTAAGACACAAAATATATGTGGCAGTGGATGGGACCACTGCCACATCTCTAATACAATCACTAATTAATAATCTGCATCATTTTTCAAAATTAAAAGTAAATCAAGGCCTACAAAGATAAGTGATAGATGTATCTATCCCTCCAATGAAAAGAAGATCAAGGTCTACAAAGATAGGTGACTGATATATCTATCGCTTAAATGAAAAGAAGATCGAGGCCTAAAAGATAAGTGATTGATGTATCTATCCCTCACGGGTTATTCATTGCTTGCCATAAACAATAAATTTTTTAAAAAAATAAAATTAAAATGATTGAGTTGCTATCCAAAAGAGGGCCACACACTCCCTTTGTCTAGGGTAGAAAATTAAGAAGATCAAGGCCTACAAAGATATGTGATTGACGTATCTATCTCTCATTGACTATTCATTACTTGTCACAACAAAAATACTTGAAAGCATTAAAAATGAAGCATGAGGGGGCTTCTAATGAATTGGTCCTCTATTGATGTGATGAATGAGTTTGCTTTTCCTTTTATTATTAAATTTTTAACTTGTTAAAGTCAATTATTGTTTTGTTTTTTAGAACTCTGAATTAACTTTGCTTGTCATAAACAACAATTTTTAAAAAAAATTAAAATTAAAATGACTGAGCTTCATCCTCCAGTCTGACAGACAATATACTATATGGGGCAGGTTAAATGATGTAATTAATGTTGAGCAAGATATTAGTATATGAAATTTTATATAAGAACTTTCTATGCTGGAAAAACACAACCCTCATCCTTTCAGCCTACCTACCTTTCCATCAACAGTTTTTTCAGGCATAGTCGGGCCTGGGCCTGGGCCTGGGCCGGTTGAATGGGATTTTGGAGACAAAGACCATTATCCAATCTGCCCTAAAAGTAAACCCTCTTTTATCTTTTTCTTTTTTTTTGACAGGGCACTAATCCGTAAGAATAAAAAAGTAGAGAAAATTTAGTGCTCACTTAACCTATACTATATATGGAGTCCATTAAAGTTCCAATGGTGGGTTAGCCTCCTTCCATGCCTGAAAACAGTGCTCAATCAACCTTTGTCATGTATCCAGGCTTGAATTTATGTCACATTTAGATTTTAAATTTTTGTAGAGATTTAAAAAAATTATGAAAATTAATGAAGTTGAAATTATTTTCAATTTTTTACTTTTTCTTTCCTTTACCTTTCTCTCCACAAATCCAATAGTCAATCACGTGTCAAAATATTATACATTATCAATGTATACTTTTGGGTCACTAGTCAACAATGTATGAAATAATTGTATTTTTCTTACCTGTGCATTTTGATTCAGATTCGATGCACTCTGTTTAGTTTGAAGTTTTCAAAAATAATTTTTTGAATTTTCAATTCATATTTTTGTACTTTTAGTGATTTTTTAAAATATTTTAATCAATTTATTTTTTTACTTTTTAAGTCCACTTTTAATCTTTTTTTTTAAGTATAAAATTTTCACAATAATCTTTAAAAATATGAATTGAAAATTCAAAAAATATGAAAATATTAAATTTTCGTATTTTTTGTATTTAGTGAATTTTTTTTAAAAAAATCACAAATATTATGCTTTTTAAGTGTTCTAAAAATAAAACAAATTACTTTAAAAAAAAACTCATTTTTAGAAAAACTGAAATAATTAAACAATTTTTCACCACCTACTCACAATGAGTGTAGGCCCAACTCATACCAATCTTTGCAAACCTTGATATTAGATACTTCAAATGGACCATAACTGGGTTGGGCTAGCAAAAAATAGTTTTGAGAGCCTCCTCCAAATTTTCTAGGCTATGGTCCGAGTTAGATGGGTCTGAGCAAGACTCTGTCCAGGCGTGGCCCAACAAGTACAGCTTTATAGTTTAAAATGATTAATTAAAACGGATGAACCAAAAGGCGAAAATCTTAAGAGCATCTCTAATGGTAGTAGGCATTTTATCTATCTAAATGTTATTATAAAGTATACATTTTATTTTAGCTACCAACTGTTTTACGTTTTTACTCCAACCATGCTCTTTATTTTAGTTATTTATCCAAATATTATTAATTTTATAGAATGCCACATCAGCAACAAAGATAGAGGGATATGATCTTAATGATTGAATACATTTTGCCTAGTGTTGAAGGCTAGCTACATGTAGCTAATGAATTTGAGTTGAGCTAAAATGCCTAATCATATGCCTAATGCATTGGAATTGAAAAAAGTGAGTCACACTAGACATTTTAACTAACAAGTGTTATATGCCTAGTGGGTTGGAGATGCTCTGATAGAATGAATAGAAAAGCTTCATTGATTGACGTCGAAAATTAGAGTTTGAAATTACTACAAGAAAAATTAATTGAACTTTTGATTTAAAGTTGTACTTTTCATGTGAAATTTTTTGTTGGAATTTTTTTTTGCTTTTCAATCGATAGTGAAAAAATTGAAAAAGAAGAAATTGTATCAAGTAAAAGTTAGACTCGAACTCAAAAATCATATTTGATAAGCAGCACGCCATCCACCAAGCTTTATAATTATTTTATTTTTTGCTAATTTGTCTCCTATGATATGTCATAAGAACCGCCCGGGAGGGGGGGAGGGGGGATTATCAAACAAACAACCCTAATCAATCCAACTAAAAGTTGAACAAGCAACAATTTTTCTGCCTTTGTTCACATCGATGGACTGTCAGCAAACCCCCCCGCCAAAAAAAAAAACCAACAGACAATGGCACCCAATAAAACTCCCTATTTACAGTAAGTCAGCTATAACAATTCCTAATTTAAAACCTGTTTTATTACAGTTACAAAAACTCTTTAATACAATAAAAGTAACTTCTTTGCATGAAAGGCTGTCATGTTGACCTTCCCATCCTAATTTGAATCCCTCTTTGGTGTTTTTGCTTCTTGCACGCCTATCTATCTCTTCTCTCTCACTGTCTCCTCCCAAATACCTAAAACAAAATAAAACCAACTTATATATATAACCATTTTGTTATTTCATAGAAAACAAACAAGCATTCAAGATATTGAAACTGAAGGAATTGAGCCATGGACAACATCAAGGAAGAAATTGCAGCACCTATCGAGGCGGCACTTGAAGAACAATTAAGCCGACCCCTATTGGAAGATCAGCCAGTAACACCGGGAAAACCCAAGAAAACCCCTAGACAAAAGGCGGTTCGAAAGACTTTCAAGATGTCAGCTCATTTAGCAAATCTCCTCCCAACCGGTTCAGTCCTCGCATTCCAAATTCTATCCCCAGTTTTCACACACGAAGGCAAATGCCACTCTTTTGTTAGCCAGTCCATGACATTAGGCCTCTTGGGGATCTGTGGCTTGTCTTGCTTCCTCGTGTGTCTCACCGACAGTTTCAGGGACGAGAGAGGGAAAGTCCGGTATGGACTTGCCACATGGCGGGGTTTGTGGGTTATTGATGGGTCTGTCACCATTCCAGCTGAGGAAGCAGCCAAATACAGCCTCAAATTGGTTGATTTTTTTCATGCTTTCCTCTCCATCGTTGTTTTCTCCGCGATTGTTCTGTTTGATCAGAATGTTGTTAAGTGTTTTTATCTGAACCCGTCTGATGAAGCTAAGGAGCTGCTTCAAACATTGCCTATTGGGGTTGGTGTGATCTGCAGCCTGTTGTTCGTCGCATTCCCTACCAACCGGCATGGCATTGGTTTCCCTCTTTCTCGCCGTTAGTATTATTTCATATTTTTTCTTTTGTTTTATTTTGTATTTACTTTGATTCATTTTTTAAAAAAAAATCTGTACAATGTATGTATTGTTTCATTTATTCCATACTATAGGATTATAGGAGATGGGGAAAAAGGTTTCACGTTCTGCTAATACAATTTCAATGCCTTTCCTGAGAAGTATACAAAAATTGGTTTTATGTCTGATATATAGCAACATGTATATGATATCAAATTGAATTTGCATTTGCAGTCATGTTTGTGTGTCTCTCATGTTAATTTGATCATTATAATTTTAACTGTATCAATTTTAACATAGATCTATTTTTGCACTTAACTTTGACCTTTGTTGTTATGAGACATACATATAGTATATATCATTTTTGTATGGAAGTGAGTATAAATCTTCTCTGGCTTCTTATGCAGCTGTTTCATAGGCATGGATTGAAGTTCAGCCATATAGGATTTGGAAAATTCCACCAGAAACAACTGCCATATCCATACATTGGCCATGTATTGATTTCCATATAGGATTTTATGTTACTATATTTAATTGATTTTGCATCTCTCCTGTGGTGCCTTTTTCTCTCTCTGTCTATCTTTAATGAAATCTTAATTTAGCCATTATATAATCTGTGGAATCAACATTTTGCCAGGGGCCCAAAGTCCTTAGTGTTTTGAGCTCCATGAGAGTTATTGTGCAATGGACATATCCCACTAAAAAAAAATAAAAAAAAAAAGGGAACACCTTGATGACATTAATGTTGTAACCCAGAAGGGAATCCAAAAGGGGTGAATTGGATTTTTAAATAAATTGTCAAATTAAAATTTTAGCTTGAATAAATAAATATATGAAACAATATATATGAAGGTAATAAAAAATAAAATGAGTAAAAGGAAGAAAAAGCATACTTGGCGATTTATAGAAGTTCGGCATAATCGGGCTTACGTCCACTCCTCAAGTTTCTCCTTGAGAGTTCTCTGCTATTCTTCAAATAATAACAACACCACTAGTTTCACGGGTGCTAATGAACCTTTACAATAAGTGATCAACTCTGATCACTCTAACCAAGTGATTTTATCTCAAAAATCACTGACAAAAATTATCACTTTTTTTACAAGAATAAGAATAAGAGATATAAGACTCTTATACAATAAAAGCTCAAAATCTCAACAGATTTTCTCTCAATAGAAATAATTAATCAGTGAAAGCACACAACATAATATTTGGGAACACTTCAATATCACAAAATTTTCTCTTCAACACTTCTTATTTTTCTCCAACCAAAACATTTCTATATATACACAAAATACTAGTCGTTGAGGTATCCTTGCTGACGTTGGATCGCGTGGACGCAAAGAAAGCACATTGCAACTTGGGCAGCTCGCCAAATTCACAAGGAAATAAAATTGCGCGGAGCAAGAGAGAGTTTGAAAATTTTGACAAGGGTCGCTTTCAATAAACAGTGATGGCAAAAATTTCAACACACGTAAAAAATAAAGACTGCACATTGACTTACATAGTAATTTTTATATTAAAATATTTATATGCACAATAAAATTTCTATTAAAATATTTGTATGTATTGTAAAATCTCTTTGAATAACATTTATAATAGATCTCCCTCTTTTATAATTTTTATAATTGTTGTAGGGATTTTAAATACACAATATTAGTAATAACCTATCATCCCACGTGGGTATATCAATTTTGTCAAAAGAAGACAACCCATTAAATTTGTTAAAAGATGACAATCTACCAATATCACGTTTGTCAAAAGAATACAAACAATCAATATCAAATTTGTCAAAAAGTGAATGGTGGCCAACTATATTTTTCAAAATGTTAATAGTGAATTTTATAAAATATTTACATAAAATCAGATATAGCACAGTAACTTCCATTTAAATAATATTTAACATAAATACATCATACAACATATATTTTAAATAAATAATATTTTGTGTCAAATAAGATAAAATATGTATTCTAAAAATCATAACAAATTTAATATATTTAAGACATTATCAAAATCAAATAACATAATTGACAAATGTTTGTTTCCAATTCATCAAATGCTCTACAACAGTTATTTTACGTTTCAAATTTATGCTCTGTTTATTTTGATAAAAGACATTTTTCTTGAAAAAAATTTGTGACAACTTTTGTTAAAAGTTATCTTTCACGAAAAATGGTTTCTTGCATTTGATTGTGATATCATTGAAACGATTGTGTTAATTGCTGTGGTAACAGTGATGGTGACATTGAAGCTAGTAATGTGGTTGTGGTGTATTGGTGAGCAACGATAGTTGTAGTGATCAAGTGACGGTCAAGGGATGGTTGTGGTGGTGGTGGTAATAGGTAGCTAATTGGTGGTTGTGTGGTAATGATGGCAATAACGTGTATCATATTCAATCTTTCCAACGGAGTTACGAGAATAAACTTCAAACACAATAAAGTTGCTAAGTGAATGGTAAATATCTAAACTGTCAACTTATCTTATACTCTTACCACTTGTAGCACATCCAAGCCCAATATGTTTATAGGCCATACATAACACAAAGCACATTAATAGGGTTATAAAGTAACAGACACTAAAATTGTTTTAGTCTATATAACAAAACACATAATTTTTGAAAATGTCTCTCTTACACACTTCGTTAGTAATTAAAACACCAAAAAAATAATTTTAGCATTCGAGAATTTTATGACAATAAACATAAATCAATTTTAACAGTTCAATAATTAATTATTCTAATAAATTGATATATTTCATCTTGCAATGAAAAAAATTAATGAATTCAATAAATGCAAAATGAATGAGAGATAGAGAGAGATTTGGGTTGCTATTGCGCATAATGCGCAACAACCACTATTACACGGCTTATTGGGCATATTTTAGGACTAATTTTGACAATCCATACCGTTAAATTTTAAGAGTTTATTAAGTAGACCACAACTGTGAAAAATTAAACTGATCAAATATTGATGTAGCACTTTCATCAAATCATAGTTGTATCTAAAAAAGTAAATAGTAAGTGTAGTTTTCAATGTAAAACCAAATAAAAATGCATTTTGATGAAAGAGTTACTGATTTCCAATCAACTTGATTTTTTATAGGTATATTTCACTCGATATACTCTAAAAATTGAACGGTTTGGGTTATTAAAATAAGTCCCAAAATGAGCACAATATGCCATGCTGTGAGAGGAAGAGATGTGGAGGGTGAATGGTGGGAGGAAGGTGCTAGGAAGTTGCTTTGGGTGAGAAATTTATTTTGATTCAAATAAATCTAACCTCTAATTGCATAAATGGGTTAATCCTTGCTGTTAACTAATTGTATCTCTAAGACATTTTCAAAAAAATTTCTGGTCGATTATATATAGATTTTGCCGAAACTAACAAATTATTAAAATTAAAGAAATTGACATTGATGTTATTCCTTCTGCATAAATTGTATTGTTGTTAAATTTGAATAGTCTTGCTAGATACAACCAAAAAACAATGCTAGATGTGTTCAAGGCGATTTATTGGGAAAAAAAAAAAAAAAAAAAAAAATCACTAAAGACTTTTTCCTCTTTTCTTTTCCTTATAAAATTGTTGGAGAAAATGTAGGAAATTCAATAGTAAGAAAATCAATACAAATGATGACATATACAGTATATCATTGCGATTTGAAATATATATATATATATATATATTTATAAAAAAGTGATAAATATTAATAATTATAATTATAAATTTTTTTATTTTTTTGTAGATAAATTTTCTGTTCCCCCACTAATGTGCAATTCGTTTTTTTTTTTTTGGCCTTATCATAAAAAGTGTGAATGATGAATAGCAATCTAGCATAGCTTCTAGTTCCCATTTTGCAGAATAACAAGAAAAGTTTTGTATTTAAGTTTTTTATAAAAAAATGCGTGGTTGACTCTTTGTTCTCCATTTTTGTCATTTTCATGCACCGTGTTAAAAAATTTTAAGGCTCAAAAATCTCAAAATATGATTGTACAATTAAAAAGGGTCTAAAATAAAAGCATATTGTGAAGGGGGCTAATTTATAGTTTTTCCTTAATTTGAAAAAGTAAAAGATATTGTGAAACAAACAATTGAAGTTTTAAACTTCAAGAGCTTGCATCACCGACAACAAAGATGATAAAGAATTGATGGGAAATAAATTCATCAGCTTATTGAATGATTTAGACAAATTACAAAATGACTCCCTATCTGTCCAACCTTGGCAAGTCAACCAACCAAAAATCTTTTTATCTTTTGCTACCAAACAGACAAATCTGGACAAAAATTTCAAGACAGGAGATGGGTTTTCTTGAAAATATCACCCAATCTGTAAATGTGCCATAATCTGTGCAATGTTTGAGTTGGGTGTGGATGAATTTAAGCATAGTTTTAGTCTCCATTTGTTTTGGTAAAAATATTTTCTTCTATCAAAACATTTTTTTCATATTTAATTGCAATATTAAAACTAACCTATTAGTGATTTCCTCTCCGATTGTGATAGTAGCAACAGTGGTAATGATAGTATGGTGAAATTGGTAAAGCCTTCATAAAAATATGTTTTCATTTTTTACAATAAAAAAAAAAAAAAAGTTCATCTAAATAAATTTGAACAAAAACTTCTTCTTTTTTTTTCCGAAACAAAAGAAAATAAAAGCTCCAACTAACCACCACAAATGAAATTGTGGCTTAGAATTTCTTTGGGAAACAGCCTAATACTTATTCCAGTTTTGACAGTTTTTTTTTTTTTTTTTTTGGATAAGCAAGTCATATTATAATCAAAAAAAAATATATATACAATGGAGTTCAATACACATCTTTTGTAGGGAGAATAAACATAAACATAAACATAAACAAAAACAAACTACTCCCTCAAAAAAAACAAACTAAACCTATAGATGACAAACACAACAAAGGATTCAAAATTTCCCTCTAGCACTCTTCAAGTAATGAAGTTTCGCTTTGAGTTTTCTTCTGTTATCCTCCTTTGTAGTCTCTCCATTAATGGGATCACTTGGAGATGGACTCCCTCTACTTTTTAGGCTCTTTGTTTGATACAACAACTCTTGATTTAATTCTCCATTCCCCAACTCTCCCATATCACATGATTCTGTTGGAAATGGTGGAAAAATTCTGGGTAAAACCAGAATTTTTTCTCAAGTTTGGTCTATTTTTTAGGTGGGCCCCGAGCATCGATTTACTCGGGTCAAAGTGGTAACGCGTTCTATGCCACGTTGTGATTCACGTGGTATATTTGGTTGCTCAAAACCATTACCGAGTGAATGGGAAATTGAAGCCAAAGTGTGCTCCATGGAAATGGAGTTTTGGTGGAAATTTCTTAAGGTGGTAATTTGGCTTGTCCCACATTGATTTGGTGGGAAGTTTTGAAAGGGTTTATAAGGCTTAGGGTGAGATACTTGGGGTGTGCCCCAAGGGGTACCCAAGTGTTTTAGAGGGAGAGGTTATGGGCAAATTGGGCTAGATCCATTGGACCCAAAAATCATCACACACGTGCGCGCGCGGCGCCGCCGCCGTCCGGTTGGGTTGGGCTTCTAATCTTTTTGGGCAAAAAACATTTGAATTTAATTTTATTTTTTATTAAAATAAAATCCAGAATTCAAATTAAACTAGTTTGGAATTATTGTTCATCCAAACAGGGCCCTTCCCGTTTTCAAACAGAATTAAACTGTTTTGGATTTATTGCTCATCCAAACAGAGCCCTTCCCGTTTTCAAACAGAATTAAACTGTTTTGGATTTATTGCTCATCCAAACAGAGCCCTTCCCGTTTCTATCTGTTTGAATAAACAGATTCAAATCTGTTTAAATTTGAATCTAACAGGTTTCATACATGTTCAATTCAAAACCAAAATCCACCTTTACATCTATAAATAGACTAGCCTCTCATTTGGATTTAATTCCAATTTTCGTACTCCATCCTCTGCAAATTATATTCTTCATCTTGCTGCATTTTATTTCCGAAAGAAAGAGTGTAAACACTTAGTGTGTTCGTAAGGTAAACAATTTGTAGTGCTGCTATTGTTTGTGGTAAGATCATTTCATCCTGGGAGATAGACGTCTAAATTCTGAAAGCACCGTGGAGAGGACGAATCTGTCTTAAGGACACAGTGTTAAACACTGGACTTGATCAGAAAAGTTATTCAAATAAATTAACCAAGTAAGTTGTTTAATTTCATTCTGTTTTTTATTTGTTTATTTAATCAGATTTTAATTTTGTTTTTGTAACAAAATAAAATCTGTGGTTTTATTTATTTATTTTTATTTCGAGTTTGATTTTTATAATCAAACAAATTCTCTCATTTTCTTTATTTCTTTAAATTCTAATTGTTGTTGTATACACAATAGAATTAAATCTTTTAAATACAGTGAAGATTGTCCAACAGATTCAAGGACATCAAAAGCATTAGATGTTGATGAAGTGAAACGTTGCGTCTCTCCCTCTTTGTTTATCACTGTTGTTGAACCTTGCCCATCATCTCTCCATTTTTTCTTCACCACTTCCCACTTAGTTGGAACTTATATGTTAGTCTCTTTGACTCTCCACTCTTGTTTGGAAGATGGAGGGTTCAAAGTCTTTGGCTTCTGAGGGCACAAATTAGTGGTATGACCAAAAGTCTTACAAACATCACACCTTTGAGGCTTCCATGGAATCTCAACTTGAATCTCAACCAGACAATGTTGTTCAAGATAATATAGTTCAAACCCCCATTCAAGATGAGGTAATTGTTCTTGAGGAACAAACTATACAACCTCAACCTCAAGAATCTGTGCCATTAAGGCGATCCACAAGAGAAAGGAGATTTGCATTTTCAGATGATTATATTGTATATCTCCAGGAACATGAGATAGAAAATGGAATGTCGAAAGATGATCCAATCAACTTTCGTCAAGCCATGGAAAGTTTCAACTCTCATAAGTGCAGAGTGGACAGATTTCCATAGAACACATTGGGACAAACTCCATGATAGCGGATCCACTTACGAAGGGACTACCACCCAAGGTTTTTCATGAGCACACTGCTCAGATGGGTGTTGTTCTATTTGAGAACATTCTGGTTTAGTGGGAGTTTGTATTTATATTACTGCTTTATGTCAGCCTTGAGTTTTATCTATGTAATTAGATTAATTTCTGCAGAAATGAAATATTCAGTTTATTACGCTCTGTTACGTATTGTGAAGTATTGAACTCAATAAAGTTAAGTAGGACCAGTTGGAAATAGGCATGTATGGATCACATCACATGTAATTTCCATGCTACGCATCCATGATTGATCTATGTCATTTAGCTGTATTAGTATACGTGACCATTGGTGGGTCGAGTTACGATTGATGTAACGAAGACCGCTTTGATCCTATATTAATATAGTTAATGGACAAGATTGTTTGGATACCCTCAAGTTATGATAACAAATTTCTGAGCTCACTAAAGTTAAGCACATTTTTCAGGATACATATGTGGTCCAGTGGGAGATTGTTAGATAATGTCTCAATGGGACCACATAATTAAATGTGGTATTATCATTTATAAGAAGCCTACAATTTAAGTGATTCAATTTAGTTAATAGGCTTAAGGGTATATGTGTTATGGACCTAATGTGTAGATACTAGTTGTATAATTTCTATTTCTATGAGAGGCAGAAATAGAAATTAAAACATATTGTTTAAAGTTGATTTTCATTCCTTTTGAACTTCCACAACCTTTCAGTTTTGAAAACCAATAAATAGAAATTAAAACCAATAATGGTTAAAGTTGGTTTTCATTCCTTTTGAACTTCCACAACCTTTCAGTTTTGAAAACCAATTACAACCTTTAAAAGGTTATGGTTCATATTCCTTCCCAAGTGGAAAAAAAAATAAGAACACTGCCATTTTTCTTTCTAAATCCTCTCAAGGAGAAATATAAGGCACCAAAGGGGAAAGGATTAGAAGGTAATAACATAATCAATAACAAAGAGTTCATTGATAATCACGCTTCCGTTTAACCGTTCATCAATGGATTCAGGTATGTCATTTTATCTTGATTTCTTGATAATACACATGGTAAATGATCCCAAGTGTAAGGTTTATGTTCTGAAATTTATGTTAACACTTCCCACTTAGTTGGAACTTATATGTTAGTCTCCTTGACTCTCCACTCTTGTTTGGAAGATGGAGGGTTCAAAGTCTTTGGCTTCTGAGGGCACAAATTAGTGGTATAACCAAAAGTCTTACAAACATCACACCTTTGAGGCTTCCATGTAGGAATGGCAATGGGGGGCAATGGGGTGGATATTAATTCCCCATCCCCATTCCCCTATAATAAATTTTCTCCATTCCCCATTCCCCATTCCCCATGGATACCACCCTCCCCATTTTTTAATGGGTATGGATTTTCCCCAACCCACTTTAATCTCCATTTTTATTTTTTATATTTAATGTTAACAACCACCTTTTTTTTTTTTTTTTTTTTTTTTTTTTTTTTTTTTTTTAAGGTTCACAACAAAAACTAAATATACCTTCAATCTTTTTTCTTTCTTTTTAAATATATTTAATGTTAACAATTTTTTTTTTATTTATTTTTTTAAGGTTCACAATAAAAGTTAAATATACCTTCAATCTTTTTTCTTTCTTTTTTAATACGGACTTCGCTTTCACATTTCGTAACAAACATAGATTTCCTCTTTCAGTGTTTGTCTGTTCATGTGGTTACAAAAAATGTGAAAGCTAAATATACCTCCAACCAAAGTTAAACAAGAGTCTTGTTTAGCTTTCACTGTGAAATCTATGTTTGTTAAAAGATTGGAAATCTATGTTTGTTACAAAAAAAAACAAACATATGGGAAATCTATGAAATCTATAAAAGATTGGAAAAAAACAAAGATTGGAAATCACTGTGAAATCTTCGCTTTCACCCTCAAGACTCTTGTTTAGCTTTCACTGTGAAATCTATGTTTGTTACGGAAAAAAAAAAAAAGATTGGAGGTATATTTAGCTTTGGTTGTGGATCTTAAAAAAAAAAAAAAAAAAAAAAAAAAAAAAAAAAAATGGTTGTGAACCTGAAAAAATAAAAAAAAAGAAAAAAGTTTGAATGTATATTTAGTTTTAGTTGTGAATCTTACAAAAAAAAAAAAAAAAAAAAAAAAAAAAAAAAAAAAAAAACATATGGGGAAATTAGTGGGTACCCATCCCCAACCCATCCCCTGTGGATATTTAAATAATATCACCTACCCTACCCAATGGATAAGAAAAAGAGGGGAAAACCCATGTATTTGGGTTGGGTCTCCATGGATACCCACAGGGTAGGTTATCCATTGCCATCCCTACTTCCATGGAATCTTAACTTGAATCTCATATAGGTCACCATAACCAAGATTTATTTTGAAAGACTTAGGAATCTCTTTATTTGCTGGCACTTCAATACATATTCTCGCAAACGTAAGTCTGCTTCTCTTGAACGTAGGCTCATCCAAATAAAGAGGAGTTCCCATGATGTTGGCAATGTAACCCAAGCCTTCTTCAGTCCAAAACTCCAAAGGAACATTATACAACTTCACCCACAATGGCACACTTGAAAATTCATACTTTGTTAGTTTTAGTCCAGGTTGTCATTTTTTAACAACAATCAATCTAGCCCCAATGTAATAAGGGCCATCAATTTTGACAATTTTATTTATTTATTTATTATTTTATTCAATTTTTGGGGGAGTTAATTTCATTTTATTCTCTAACTATCACACCACCTCCTTCGCATACCAACCTCTCAAATAGGAGTATACATGAATGGCTGACTGAGTAAGTCTAGTTGGTACTGCAACAAATAAATAAATAAATAAATAAAAAAGTTAGCCTAGTTGGCTATCCATCACACCAAGTTTCAATGCATAATGATTTGTATAATGGTCTCTAATTAAAACACATTAACTCAAATTATAAAATTTTGGGACTAAAGATGGAATTGACAGTCTAGGGGTAAAACAGAAAAAATGGTGATAATTTAAGAGATAAAGATGAAATTTTTATTTTTATTTTTTTTTGAAGTATACATGCCAGCCCTTTTGTCCAAAAATTGCAATTTCTTCTAATGCAATATATGAGATGAAGCATCAACATAAGTGAAAATACCATTTATCCTAGCATGTTGTGGGTGGTGAAGTAGGGTTGGTTCATTGCTAAGCTAAACAAGGTTGTTAAATGTGACTATAAGAACCTTTATTGAGTGACTTAGGCCAAGTTTAGTTACAACAAAATAATTCATCTTCTTATTTTTTTATCTTTTTTTTATCACGTCACCTCTCTACTTTTCTGCACATTTTTTCGTAAAAAGACAAAAAGTACACTTATTTAGGTCATCCTAAATAACCCCTTAATTAGAAGGGCCCATAAAGGACTCAATCATAGTTTAAACTCACCATCACCTAGGAATAATGTTATATGCACTAATTAGTGTACTAATTGATGATGTGACATAATTTAATAGGTTTTTGGTATTTATAATGTAATTAATGAGTGAGGTCAATAATAATGTCATAACTAGTGTTGGTACACTAGTTAGTACACTAATTGGTACATATAGTACCACCGCTCACCTAGACAAAGCAGTAAGATAGAATAATGTTATATGTACTAATTAGTGTACCAATTGATAATGTGGCATAATTACAGAGGTTTTTGATATTTGTAATTTGTGTAATGAGTGAGGTCAATAATAATGTCATAACTAGTGTTGGTACACTAGTTATTATACTAATTAGTACATGTAGCATTACCAAGTAATATTATGGAGTTAATGATCCAAAATTAATAAGCATGAGCGTTGTTCAAACTCATAATCCACCAAACCTTGCTACACTCGAGTAGGCCAACTGGTGCAAGGTAATGGAAGCATATGTATCATCCTCTACTTGCTTCAAGTCAAGGTAGTCATTATTTTTTTTTTTTTTTTTCGAAGGAAGTCAAGTTAGCCTTTGCACATACAAAATGGATGAAACTTCTCCCCAGTTCTTAATTGAATTAGAGAGATTCAATTAGCCTACTGCGGATTCATTTTAAATTTATTTTATTGATTCGAATTATTCATTTTGTGTGATTGTCGAGTAAATCATGAATGTCAAAAATCAAGATAATTAGATATTAATAATTATTTAATCAGATCACATTCATCATAAAAATAAAAATAAAAAATGAATAAACTACTCTAAAAAAACACAATATACTTGTTTATTATTTTTAAGATAAACATGACCTAGTTAAATGACTACAGATCTACAATCAACTTGATTTTTTACATGTATAATCTACTTGATAGAACCTACTAGATCAACATTTTATATCATTGAGATAGCCTTGAGATGGACCCATATGACCTCTACAATCTAGTTGACCAGCAAGATGTATAGTTCATATAACATAATCACAGTTAAAGAGATTGTAGTAAATGTTCAAGTTTTAGAGAATAATCTCTTGTTATAATTTTGGAAACTTCTCTACTCAAATGAAATAAAATAAAAATTAAGGGTACAAAATTCAATCACATAGGACAACCCTCTCATAGGCTCCATCAAATGTGTGAGTCACACTTGATATAAGAGAACTATGTTCGATTTATGAAGAAAAAGCATGGGTAATCATATTACCCCACGTGGAAATGATTTAGATTGCACTACAAAAAAATTAGTTTTTTGCGACGGCAAAACGCCGTCGCAAATACTCCAAACGCCGTCTCAAAAGGTTTTTTGCGACGGTCAGTGACTTTTTGCGATGGCAAGTGGGGGGTCGCAACAAAGGGGGTTGCAAAAGGGTTTTAGCGACGGCATAATGCCGTCGCCTTTGTTTTGCGACGGCAAAATGCCTTTTTTGCGACGGAAAAATTTTGTCGCAAATAACATGTAAAAATCTGAGTTTTTTTTTAGACGGCACTGTGTTGCCGTCGCTAAAAATGTCTTTTGCGACGGCAAAAAATACCGTCGCTAAAGGTTTATTTGAGACAGCCCCTGAGCTATCGCAAAGGACTATTGGCGACGGCAATAAAACCGTCGCTAAAGGCATTACATTTCAACCAATTCCCTATCTTTTGCAACAGTAAAGGTGCCGTCGCAAAAAATCTTGATTCAATTTTTTTTTTGAGATGGTGTGTGCTGCCGTCTCCAAAAAAAAAAAAAAAAAAAATGTAATAAAATTATTAAAATTATGAAAATGACCTGTATTAAATGAAAAATAACTTTAAAAAAAATCGATAATTACATAATAATATAAAAAGTCCAGTATATAAAAATTCATCCATAATTAAAAATATGAAAATAATCTTCCATTTTTTTCTTTTTGCTGTCATACATTGTACAAGAAAAACTAACTAAGCAATAATATAAAGCTAACAGAAGAAGGGCATCACTAGCATCATCTCACTAAAGTTTAGCAATAAGAACATATATCTTATTCACATCTTCATGTCTGCCATGGCACAGATGATTTCAAATGAACAGAATGGAAAAACAAGGAAAAATTATAGCTCTCAACACCGCCTTCTCCACTACTTTCACACTATGCACATATTCTTCCTTCAAGTCATCCGGTAGCCAATTACAAACCCTGAAAAATAAGGATTATATTAAAACTAGACTAAAACAAAAAATTTAAAATTAAAATGTGCATCCTTTGAAACCATCATTAGCTAAATTATCAAGACACACCGACAATTCTCCAAGTCACAAAATCATACACCTAAACACCAATCCCGCAACAGGTGACAAACATCAAATGTCTGAAATAAAAGCCACTACATTAATATGGCAATGATATCACAACAATTCAAACTAATTGGCCACTAGTACATGAAATTAAATCCTACAAAACTAACCCAATTAAACATGCTTCCTGGAATACAAGATAACTACATTTGATTACCATCCATGCCGTGATGAACTCAATTAAAAATCCCGCAAACCTGATTCAGCTCAACTCAACAAAGTCTGGAATTTCAAATTAAATTCCACTAAAATCATATTTCAACAAATTGGATAGCTTTAATTTCCATGGAACATATTAGCACCACAAAAACCCATTTGAATTTGGGATACAACATTACTACCACTATACTATATTAACTTTAAACATGAGATAGAACTTAATACCCTTCAACCCTTACTTGGAAAAACTGTAATCACGGTATGATGTAGTTATTGTTGTCTTCAAATATACAAATCTCATATATTTATAAAAAACCTATAAGAAACGTAAACCCAACTGAGATAGAACCTCTCAAATATACAAATCTCATAGAAACAAAAGAAAATCAACTTATTCTAATAGTTACTGTTTACATATATATATATATATATAATTAGTTGACATCAATCTCTAATATTTATTCATATTTTATTACATATATTAGAACTAAGTAGAAAACAATGATTGTTAGAAACTTTTATATGCCCCCTCTTGCCCTCACTCCCGCTTCCACTCCCATCCTCGCCCCCCAATTTGTGCAACTAAGATCAAAGCTATACATGATTGTGTAATGCCTATCACCAGAATCACAACAACAACATTCCACAATTTGTTACAAAAATATATAGTACATGGAAACTGATAATGGAGAAAGTGGCAAAACTAGCATGAGAGCATGAGCAATCATAGAGAAGAGTTCTCTTACGTACTTTCCAGGAGCTATCAACATCAGGAAACAGGTTTACATCTGCTTGACCACCACCTAAGAGCCAGAAATAGAACACATAACTGTTTTGAATTCTTTGGGAAGAATGAATACAAAGACCACTAAACAGAATCTCTATGAGAGTTGATCAATGGTAAGCAGCTAATAATGACAGAGTGTACAAACAGCACCAATCTAACTATCAAAGAAAACAGAAAAATCACCAGACCATATATACAGAGCGATATTATGTAAACAAGAAAGACACCTCACAATAATGACAATGATGCCCACACTTAAATAACTAGAATTCTTGATACCAAACATATTAAAAACCAGAAACCAACAAATAACAAAAATTTCCCAGAGAAAAGTTAAATCTGGAATGATACCTGAGATAGAGTCGAGTGCTAACAAGTCATAGTCTAAAACAACACCAACCTGCAGCCACAATATACTTTTAATCAAATAGAGTCAACCTACTTTAAAAAGTTACACAAAGAGAAAGTGAAATGGTTTTCTTTCTCAAAATTCAAACTTTGCCTCGTCATTTACCGATACCACTTCGAGGGAATATCAACCAATTGAAACAAAGAAGCAATGAAGGTGACCAAAAGTGGTCTGATTTACCATATACAACTTCCATTTTTATAATTGGAAAGTACAATAGTCTGATCTACCATGTAGGCGTACACTCTAGGTATCTAAAAGAGGGGACAAGAAGCAATGAAGGTGACCAAAGAGGAAAGCTACAGAGTCAGAAGTTTACACAAAGCCTCACTCAACTGGAACATCAAAGCTGGAATATAATAACAACATGAAGCATGCATGCATAATCTAATTACATATAACCCAAGAGATGAAAATAGGTCATAATTTGCCTATTCAATACCATACATTGAAAAAAAAAATTGTAATCAATTTGCATACTTAATTGCCTACTTCATTTTAACTTATCGCAATTCTAGCCAATCAAGCAACTTACAAATAACAAACTTTAATTGTAAACATGAAGCCTCATTAGCATAATCAGCATGAACTTCTTGTATCATAATCAAATGAGCACTTCTTTATATATCCCCCCCTAACCGCCGTTACACTGTAGAGCAATGAAGGTGCATCCTCTCTCTCCTCCACAGCCTAAACATCCCACCCCTTGTTGCATATTCTTCTAATCTAATAATAGATGGTTAACTCTACCACGAAAGTGCTCTGTAAATGCCTATTTTAAAGAACAGTATCTGATTCTTCTGCCGTAAGTTAGTAGTCAAATTGTGCTACTTACGTTGACAACTTGATTTAAAGCCAGCCTGCACATGAGTAACATGCTTTAGGCAGCTGGATTTATATAAAGCAAAAGAACAAACCAAATTTCATCCAAGATAGCTCTTGAATCACACGTCACATATTGTTTGCTTCTCAAGTTCTTAATTTCCAAAGAAAAATTCATAATAGCTAAAGATTTTCAATTCATGCTGAACATTTCATAAAGGAAGTCACAAGCTTCATCTTCTTTTCCCAATACAGGATTAGGACGAGATTCATGGCCAAAAAAATTCATTCACAAATCCTTTCAAATTTCAAGCAGGAAATTTACCATTTCTTGGCCATGAAATTTATATGTGTCCATAATGACAATTATAATCACTTCCTCACCTAAATATACTGTAACGCTCCAACCCTTTACACGTCATCGATATTGTCCGCTTTGGGCCACGCCCACACGGATTTGTTCTTCCCAGTGGGTCACCCATCCTAGAACTACTCCAGCCTAAGCACGCTTAACTGGGGAGTTCTAATTGGGATTTCACCACTTGGGAAAAGGCCTCGATACTATATAAGGGTCCAGGTTTTTACTTTTATAGCCCAGGAACTCCCCCTCCATTCCCGATGTGGGACACTAGGGCCTTACAATCCACCCCCCATAAGGCTGCACGTTCCCGTGCAGTAGCCTGCCAACTCGCAAGCCCGCCCACATGTACCGAGAGACGCCAGGGGCCCACACTCGGTACTCCGGAGAGTCGGCTCTGATACCATTTGTAACGCTCCGACCCTTTACACGTCATCGATATTGTCCGCTTTGGGCCACGCCCACACGGATTTGTTCTTCCCAGTGGGTCACCCATCCTAGAACTACTCCAGCCTAAGCACGCTTAACTGGGGAGTTCTAATTGGGATTTCACCACTTGGGAAAAGGCCTCGATACTATATAAGGGTCCAGGTTTTTACTTTTATAGCCCAGGAACTCCCCCTCCATTCCCGACGTGGGACACTGGGGCCTTACATATACAATCAAATACAATTCTATTGAAAACTAGTGTGACACATGTAGACACACCAATCACAACATTTATATCATAATCCTCACAGAAAATTAACTTGTATAATTTGAAAAAAAAAAATTTGTTGTGTCCAGTCCACAAGGAGCTGTATCTGTTAGACAATAATATAATCAGACAAATCATCAACCACAAAATCCAATATCTAGAACCTCACAATTTGATTTGTTGTATGTGCATCTTAAAAAAAATAAAAATAAATAAATAAAACAGATACGGACAATAACATTACCAATTTCCAATCATCATCAATCACAAGAAAGCCGGTAATTCTTTTATCCACAAGAGTCTTGAGAGCTGTCGATAACAAGGCCAGTCATATTTGATCTACATACCTACTAACCTTTTCTTACAATTTATTAGAACCTTAAATCTTGAAACTATAATTACTAAATATAATTACAATTTACAGTTTCAAAGTCAAGCCAATTTTTTCGAACTATAATTACTAAATATAACTCTATATATTTATATACATTTAAAAATATATATAATGTTTAAAATAAAATAAATTATCGTGTGGAGGTTGAGCAGTCGATTGTCGTGTTGATGATACTGAATCAGCCTAAAATTGTAGTAAAAGAGAAGTTGGTCCAAAACAAACACACAGATTCCAAAACAAACAGAACAGATCTGTTGGTCCAAAACAAACAAACAGAACAGATCTGTTCGATCGGTGCAGAGATGAGAGATCAGGGAGAGAGAGAGAGAGAAAGGCTTACCTGTGAGTCGATCGGTACAGAGATGCAAAACCAGAGAGTGAGACTTATGAGATGAGAGAGTAAAGGAGACAGATCAGATCAGATCAGAGAGATCTGATATATATATATATAAAACAAAAAAAAAACAACGATCGGGGCGAGAGAGAGAGAGAGAGATTGAGAGAGAGTTTACTTGTGAGAAGATCGGCGGTGCGATGATCGGTGCGATGAGATAAACAACGAGAGAGTCAGAGAGTGATCGGTGCAGATATGAAGAACAACGAAACGAGAGAGTGAGAGAGAGAGACAGTGATGAGTTGAACTTGAGATGAGACTGGGAGAGTGAGGAGACGATTAGGGTTTTTTCATTTTGGTAGAAATTAGGGATTTTGGCTCTAAGAGATTGAGGATTTTGGGGGGCGCGGGAATGGAAGAAAATGGGGAAACCGAGCGGGCGGGATTGAGAAAAATAATAATAATAATAATAATTTTCAACATAAATGAATATTTAAACAATAATAAAAAATAATAATAATTTTTATTTTTATTATAAATGAATATTTAATGAATGAAAAATTATTATTATTATTTTTTATTTGGTAGAAGTAAGGATAATATTTTAATGAAAAATATTTTCTATTAACAGTGATGAGTGAGTGAGTGAGAGAGACGGAGAGAGAGAGAGAAACAAATAGACAAAGAGAGAAAGAGATAAAGAGAGACAGGAAAAGAGAGAGACAGAAAAAAAGATAGAAGCAAGAGATGAACGATACAAAAAGAGAGAGACAGAGAGCGAAAAAAGATGAACGAGAGAGAGAATAGAAAAATAGAGAGATAAAGAGAAGAGAGATGAGCGAGAGAGAGAAAAAAGAGAGATAGGCGAGAGAGACAGAGAAAGAAAAGAGATGAGAGAGATAGAGAGAAGAGAGATGAGCGAGAAAGACAGAGAGAGAAGACAAATAAGATAGATAGAGAGAAAAAAGACGAACGAAAGACACACAGACAGATAGACAACCGAGGTACAACTGCACGAGAACTTTGCTAGCTTCTATTTCATACAATATTTACAATTTTTAGAGATATTTTCGTACACTATTCACATACTTCTATTTTTTTTTATTACTAAAAATCATGAACTAATTTTTTGTAGTAGAGGAAAAGGAGCGGCAGCAGTAGTGAAAGTGGTGGATAAGAGATGATGGTGGTGGCGACGGTGATGGTGGTGGCGAAACAAATTAGTGGTGAAGTTGTGGTAGTGGTAGTGTAAATGGAGTGACAATGATGAAAGAGAGGTAATGGTAGTAGTAGTGGTAGTGGTGGTAGTGGAGTGGTGGCGATAGTAGTAGTAATGGTAGTCGTAAAGGTGAAGTGGCTACAGTAGAAGTAATGGTGGTGGTGGAATGGTGTTTGCAGTAGTGGTGAAGGTGATAGAGGAGATGGGTGGTGAGAGAGAGAAATGAGTGAGAGACAGATAGAGAAAAGAGAGAAAGACAGAGTGATGAGCAAGAGAGAGATAAAGAGAGAAAGAGATATAGAGAGAGATAGAGAGGCAGAGAGAGAAATCGATAGAGAGAGACATATAGAAAAATAGAGATAAACAAGAGATGAGAGAGACATATAGAAAGAGAGCGAAAAGAGATGAACGATAAAGAGAATAGAAAAATAGAGAGATAGAGAGAAAAGAGATGAGCGAGAGAGACAGAGAGAGAAAAGAGATGAGAGAGATAGAGAGAAGAGAGATGAGCGAGGGAGACATAGAGAGAAGACAAATGAGAGAGATAGAGAGAAGAAAGATGAACGAAAGACACACAGACAAACAGACAAACAGATAGATAGACAAACAGACAGAGAAATAAGAGTGATGAGTGAAAGAGAGAAAGAGAAGAGTGGTGGTAGTTGAATGGCATTTGCAGTAGTGGTAAATGTGGTAGAGAAGATGGGTAGTGAGAGAGAAAGATGAGTGAGAGACGAATAGAGAAAAGAGATAGGGAGACAGAGTGATGAGCGAGAAAGAGACAAAGTGGTCGCTAAAAGTACATTTTCTTGTAGTGGATCGATAAATCGATAGGGAGCTCAATAAATAAAGAAGACAGATAATTCAAAACTCTGTTCAAAACTTAATTCAAATCAATTTTTTCAATATTTTAAAAATATTTTAATTTTGTGAGAGACAGATAAAGAAGAGAGATAGAGAGAGAGAGACACAGAGATATAGTGATGAGCGAGAGAGAGATAGACAAAGTGGTTGCCAATAGAGAAGATAGGAGTAAGAGAGTGAGCAAGCCGAACATAGTGAGAGAGAAATAGACAAATAGACAAGTAGACACAGAGAGAGAAAAGAGTGATGAGTGAGAGAGAGACAGGAGAGAGAGATAGACAGAAAAAGAAATAGAGAGAGAAAGAAAGAGAGAGATGGAAAGATAGAAAAAGAGAGAGAAACAAGAGATAAGCGAGAGATAGACAAAAAAAGAGAGAAATAGAGCGAAAAGAGATGAGCGAGAGAGAGACACAGAAAAAGAGAGAGACAGAAGGCGAAGAGAAATGAGCGAGAGAGATAGAGAGAGATAGAAAGACAAGAGAGAGAGAAAGAGAGAGAAAAAAAAGAAATGAGAGAGATAGAGATAAGAGAGATGAGCGAGAGAGACAGAGAGAGAAAACAGATGAGAGAGATAGAGAGAAGAGAGATAGGCGAGAGACACAGAGAGAAAATGAGAGAGAGAGAAACAGGCAGACATAGAAAGAGAGAGAGATAGAGATAGATAGAAATGAATGAAAAGAGATAAAGAGAAGAGAGAGAGATAGAGACAGAGAGACAAGAAAATGAAAAAATGAATGAAAAGAGAAATGTTATATCAAAAGAGTAAAACGGCATTGTTTTTTTTAATTTTTTTTGTGACAGAAAAATACCGTTGAATTTATTCAAATCATTTTGTGACTGTATATATATGAAGCTATCTCAAAACCACAATCACCAAAATCTTTTAAAAATTCACTAAATACCAAAAATATAAAAAAAAATACCATAATTCAATACATTTTTTTTTGTATTTTTATGTATTTATTAATTTTTAAAAATATTTTTTCATAAATTTTTTATTTTTTAGATACATCTAAGTAAGGTACATCTAAAAAAAATATTTAAAATTTTAAAAATATTCACTAAAAAAAAAACACGAAAGTCACTTTTTGAGACGGCAGAAAATGTCGTCTCAAAAAAGCAGAGTATTTGCGACGGCACCATTTGCCGTCTCAAAAAAGCAGAGCATTTGCGACGGCACTATTTACCGTCTCAAAAAATGAGAGTATTAGCGACTGCCGTCTCAAAAAGTGACTTTCTGAGACGGCAAGTATGCCGTCGCAAATAGTTCCGTCTCATATACCCAGTTTTCTTGTAGTGTTGAGTTTCGTCTAGAAAATTCTCCGTTAATTGATAAGTTATTAGAGTTTCTCAATATTTATCTATACTTTAAATTTTTAAACTTTTAAATGGTATTCTCAAAATAAATGAATAGAGAGAGAAGATCTTAACTTATGTTGTTGGTGTTTTCACAATGTTGAGCATAAGCCCTTATATAGACATATATGGCAAGACCATATATACTCTATGGTTAGGTCACACCATGTGTACCACATGTCCAAAACTATGGGGGTGTTTGGTGGGGCTTTTTTGAGCCAGCTTATGGGTTCTGGCTTTTAAAAAATTATTTTGGACTATTTGGTTAAACTTATTTCAAACAGTTTCTGATTCTAACAACTTATTTTAAGTCAAAAAAACTGATTCTGAGAAGTTGCTCACCCCTTACTTCTGATTATCAGCTTCTGCTGTGGACATGTTAATTCACGGTTATACTCTTAGATTTTTTTTTATTTTTTATTTTTTTAAAAATAGAAAAAGACCCAAATGGATTATAAAATATTATTATTATTTTTTATGAAAAATGTAGACAAATAGTGAATAATAAAAAATAAAAAATAATTGAAAAAGCTACTTCACAGCTTATTTAACAAACACTACTCAGCAACTTAAATCTATAATCCAACAGCTATACCAAACAGATTAACAGCTTCTGATTAAAGTCATAGTCTATAATCTGTTAAGCTATAATCTATAATCTATTTTAATAGCTACACCAAACAGCACCTATATGTCTCTCATGGTTTCCAAGACCATGTGTGTCATACCGCAAAATTTAGATAATTAAATATTAAATTAGAACTAAACCCCAATCAATATTTCATCATTCAAATCCTATGGGTGAAATAAAATTTAAATATTCTCGTCTCCATATGATTTAAGTAAATATCAATGCTAAAAAAAAAATACAAGGGATAAAAAAAATAACAAATGTCAACCAAACTATCTATCATAAATTCATAATTATCTAATACCTCCAATATTAAAGTAGCAACAACTAGTCAAAACAACTTAAATAATGTAAAATTGAAAAATAACCCACAATGCCAAATTATCAAAATACTAAGGTAAAAAAAAAAAAAAATTTAAACGAATAAATAAATTAATATCAATTCTTTACTCCATAAAATAAAAGAAATCCGAAAAATATGTCCTACGATTGTAGTTATTTTTCGTCACCACCGTAGTCCCAACTAATCCTGCAAAGAAAGCTCTATTGCGCTCAAACAAAACGCACCTGAGATTTTAAGAGACAAAACAGGTCAATATACAAGTATATTGGTACGAGTACAAGATGTGACACTCACGTGTCTACTAGACACAAATAAAAGTGCATTTAATTATTGTTACGGGACAAGACAAGTAGTTCCACCCGCACAAAAACGAATGGATAATTGTTCGAGATATGGTGGCATTTAGTTTATTGTCCATATACAACTAAATATAAATTAAGTATAAAATAAATAAAATAAAGATAAAAATACAGTGGGTCAACCCTGTATAAAAAGTTAGTAAGACCCACTATTTTGCCACAAAAAAAAAAGTTAGTATAATTTAATCATAAGTAAATTGCTAAAAAAGTATAAAAACGCCCCGTTTCATGCTTAAATCATTCGAATTGACCAAAACTTAAAGAACAAGAGTTGTAAAGAATCAAATTTCCTAAAAAGTAATGTGGAAGGATTTAGCAGAAACTAAACAGGTTAAGATAAAAAATTGATAGAAGAACCTAAACGGAATTCTATTGAAAAATCTAAAACTGAAAACGAAAACAAACTGTCATAAAATGATTTTTTTCAGAAAAGTTCAAAACATTAAAAGTGTTCAGAATAATATTTTACTTCAGTTTATGCAAAATTGATAAAAATGATCATTTCGTGGGTTAAAACAACATCTAAAATATGCATTGCTAAAATTAATAAAAACTATTTTAACTAATGTCATACGATTATAAGTTCTAATCGATATTTTTAGTAAAAAGTTAAAATACAAAAGTTGTCTAAAATTACGTATACATGTCTCTGCCTAGATTTCATAATTTGTCAAAGTCGTTTACTATTTTTCAAGATGTACAAATCAAAGCAATTCAAACTATACCTATAAATTCATATTTAATTTTTTGTACCCTAACTCCACCACTTCAGCCTTTCACTTCCGGCTTACATATATATCCCATGTGTCTCCCGTATACCTAACACCACTCCGAAGTTAAATTTGCATGAGGATATCGTCCCAAGTTTGACCCACACTCCCCGGATGATTAGCATATACGTACGGGCATAAATCAAAGCACTTGTCTACTTCTGAGAACAAGGCAACAATATATATACACAACACTTCATCTACTCATGAGAACAAACATTATGATGCCAAGCCTAAGACAATTAAATAAATCTCATAATCCTCACTTTTTTTTTAATACACTTTTTCTCACCAACACTCAAATAAAACAACAATCCATTGAGTCATGGTGGAGTATTCAGAATTTATCTATGAGTTCTAAGTTTATTTTAATTTTATATATCTATGAGTGTGATTACATCCATAAAATAAATATATATAAAAACCTTAACCCTTGCATACATAACTAACCAAAATATTTGAAATCAATCTATCATCTTTATGCCAATACAATGTCAAACCAACATCAAACAAATAAACAAATAAAAACAATGAAATAAACATAAATAAAAAAAGTGGGTTTTGCACTCAAAATATTTTTTTGAATATCAAAGAATCACTTGAACAATTAATAAAGCCACCAAAATAAAATCCTAATCCTTTTTTTTTTCTCCACTCCTGTTTCTCGTCGTCCCTCTTGATTTCTCAGTGTATCTCTCTCTCGATTGCACTCAAACTGTCCCTCTCTCGACTGCACTAACTCTCTCTCTCGATCTGATGATCACAACACAAAGTCTCTCCCTCTCTCTCTCTCTCTCTCTCTTGGCTGCCACAAAACCCTCTCTCTATTTTTTTTTTTTTTTTGCCTCATATGTTGATAACCTAATAACATTATATTTTATTAAATAATTACAACATATATAAATATGTTTTATAAAATCAATACGTGTAACACTTTTATATATATATATATATATATATATAAATACAACCACACTAGGTAGCTCGAAAAATTTGAGGCTCGAGTGGCCCGAAATCCCAAAATGATATTGTTTTGGTTTTCTTTTTTTTTTTTCTTTTTCTTCTTCATTTCTATAACTCGCAGAAAAAGAATAAAGAAGATGAGAGGAGAGGAGAGGAAAGAGATAGAGCAGAAAGATCAAAATCCAAAAATCAAAAATCAAAACCAATACAAATCAAAACTAAAAATCAAACCCACAAATCAAAACTAAAAATCAAACTTAGAGAGATTCAAATCAAAACCAAAAATCAAACCCACAAATCAAAACCATTCAGAAAGAGAGATACACAGAGAGAGATATACACAGATCAATACACACACAGATCTGTGGAGGATGGCGGCGCCGATGATGGCAACGTTCAAACCCATATAGGAAGATAGAAGCTTTTCATGGTCTTGTTGGTTGCCATGAAGTTCAATGGTGGTTGTGGATGTGGGTAGTTGTTGTTGGTGTTGTTGTTGGGTTTCTTGAATTTCTTGATCATCATCAGTACAACACATGCTTTTGCTGCCATAGTGAGTGTGAGCCCCTCTCTCCCTCTAAAACACAGTATGTGTTTGTTTTCCCCTTCTCTCTTCTCTTTTTCTTCTCTCTTTCTCTTTCTTTTCTTTCTTCCTCCCTCTCTCTGTTTCACAGATAAAAGAGAAAAAAAAAAATCAAAACGATGTCGTTTTGAGCCACTCGAGCCTCGGAAATTTCGAACTCTGAAGCATTTTTGATATAAATATAAATATAAATATTCGAATTAATTATATATAATTAAATACCACATTAAATTCTCAAGTAGCCACGCAATTAATAAAATCCAAAAATAAAATAAGGTAATAATAATAAATAATGCCTTAAGAAAAATTAGAGTCGCTACAATGTGTCCCTTATAATTAGGTCATGTGTGAAAGGACCACTGTCACGATCCAGACCCGCCCCTATGGGTTTAGCATCGTAACCAGCCAGTAATACGTGATTACCAAAGGCTTGCTTGGTGGAAGCCAAAACAGTAAATAAAAGATGTCCAATGAGCCGTGAAAACCTGAATGCAAAAAGACTTTATGCACAAGCCACATTGATAAACCAACATATATACATACGTCGCATACACAACATCTGGGTTAGGGACCAAGTCCCTTCAACAAAACTGTACAGTCAAGTCTTAAACACTTATTACAAAACAAAGACAGATGGTGGAACTGAGACACCCCAGAGCAGCCCTAGCTTGAACAGACATGGAACCTCAAAGTGAGGCACAAAGGTTGGCTTGACAAAACGGGAGCTTAACTTGACGCTCCTAACTTCGGCCCGGTCCTGGACACCTACATATAAATATAAACAGTGAGCTAAAACCCGGTGAATAACATATGCGTAAAGGGATTAAGAATGAATGTCCTTTCAGTAATTAAAACAGTTAATTGTATCGGTAAAACAGTTACTCAATCAGTGGCTCATATTTCATGCCACAACAATTATTCAGAAACCATAATAGTCATATGTGGTACATCCAATAGCAAAATAGTCCAGTAGGTCTTGACTGACCGAACAGTCAGTTGATGGCCATCAAACAATAAACAGTAGTGGTCCCAACATTGGAACCGACAGAGATCTCTGCAACAGTAGCAGTAACAGTAACAGTAAGTTGTTATAGATGCCACGAATACAATTTACAAATAGGACAAACATTCATTCAGTAAACGAAGCCATTTCAGAAAGTAGTATAATCAATCGTTCAGAAATAGTTATAATTGAACGTATCTTTAAAACATTATTACTCACAGAGTACTGGGCTACAGACAGGCTAATGAACGTCCTCAGATGCCAACCTTACACAGATGCAGAATGAACACACACTAAGTTACACTCTTGGGATTAATAACTTAGCCCCTTTGCTTGACTCAGTGTGGTTCTATAACATTATCCTCATTAAGATGCCTTAAACACGGCCTAGGAACGCCTAGGATGAAATGAGGATGCAAAGATGTACTTTAAAACACTTTTCAAAATTTGCTGAAAATAGGGGTCTCGCTCGAGCGTGGCTTTCTTCGCTCGAGCGAGCTTGCCAAAATAGAGGGGTCGCTCAAGCGTAAACTCCTTCGTTCGAGCGGTCTGTAAAAATGCAAAAGTACTGGATGTTGAAAATCCCCGCTCGATGCACGCTCGATGCTCGCTTGAGCGTGAGACACAGCCCTTTGCTCGAGCGTGCGTCTGCGTGCACAAAAACCTGAGAGCTTGCAATCTACGCTCGAGCCAGCATTCTGTTGCTCGAGCAGAGCTCTGAACAGAACGATGGTTGCTCTAGCGTGGAATCCTTCGCTCGAGCGTTGAAGCCAAAATTTGGAATTTCCAGATTTGCTTCCCAAGCTCAAACCAAGCATTCAATACATCAAAACTCAACATTTTGGACCAATTTTCTAGAAAACACTTGGAAACTTAAAATACAACATGTTTTGAAGATCAATTTGTAAAATCAAACCCAAAGGTAAGCCAATTGAACACAATTTCAAAGAAAACTTTCATGAACCAAGTAAGAACATAACATGCATGAGCTCCTATGAATTCCAATGCTCTAAAACAAGATGAAATGCAAGATTGAGCTCAAGAACAAGACCAATTCATGGACTTCTACCAAAATATGAACATGCATGAAGAAATTCCCATGAAAACAACTTCAAATTCAAGAATATGTACATGCATGCATGAATGGACTCTTAATTTAACATATCAAACTAATTCTTAACTCAAATCACTAATTTCTCATGAACCATGCATGTAACAACTCAAATACATAAATAAAAGGATGAATTCCCTATCTTAGGTCTTGAATTCTAGGTATGGAAGCTCAATTTTGCAATCTTCTCCAATTCCTCTAATGTTCCTAGCCAAATTTCTTGTTGAATCAATTTTCTTCTATCTTTCTCTCTCTCTCACAGTTATGGTCTAGAAAGTGGTTGAAGGAATGATGCATCAAGTGTGATATGAATTACACACCAAACAATGCCTCTAAAGTGGCCCACTAATGGCAAACATGCAAATAATCAAACTAATGTAATTTAATTTTATTTAATCTAATTAATCATTCCAAATCAAATTTTAATTAAACCTACCATAAAATCACATAAATTCTAACTAGCATAAAACACTAATCAATTTCTGATTTGGCCGCCGATAAGGCCTTCAATTCGCAGTCCGAAATCAAAACGTGAACAGATCATTTAATGACAAACAGATAGAAATGCAATTAGGCAACATTTTCATGCAATTAGTTCGGAGTTTCAGCTTAATCAACTACTTAACATACTCAGTCACAGTTTAGCACTAATCAGAGGTGAGGGTTGTCACAACCATGTATACCGTGTGACCTTCAAGGTTAGGCCACATCATGTGTACCTTGAGATCACACCATGTGTATTTATCACATGGTTTCTAACAAATTTTATAGAGAGATTGACTAATAAGTCTCATGTTTTGGATTTATAATCCATATAGTCCCATATTTTTTTTTGTGTGATCCATTTAGTCCTTTTGGATGTATAATGACTCATTTCCTCATCACATTTAGAAAAAAAATACATTAAAAAGTTTTTTTGTGTTACATCAAATTTAACATTTAGAAAAAATACATCAAAAAGTACATTAGAAAAATTACATTATAATATCACATTTAGAAAAAATACACTAAAAATGTTACATAAAAAATACACTAAAGTCAAATTTAGAAAAAGTACATTAAAAAGTTTTTAATTTTTTTAGAGTATCACATCATACTCGCTACGTTATAATGTCACATGTCATGTTTGGAAAAAGTACATTAAGGAATTTTTAATTTTTTTAGAGTGTCACATCATATCCACCATGTTGTCACGTTTGAGAAAAGTACACTACTAAGAAGTTTTTATTTTTTTTGAAATGTTACATCATACCCGCCACGTTGTCACATTTGGAAAAATTACGCTAAGAAGTTTTTACTATTTTTTTTTTAGAATACAAGTTTTGAAGTGTCACATCATACCCATCACGTCATCACATTAAGGAAAATCATACTAAGGAGTTTTTAATTTTTTTGGAATGTCACATCGTTGGAGTTTCACATTAATACCTGTCACATTAGAGTATTACATCATACCTGTCACATTAATAAAAGGGTATAGCTGTCCACCAAAATACTATCAAAATAAAAAATAGGACCACACGGAAAAAAAAACTCCACTAATAAAACTTAACACATCAATAGAAAAAACTTGAAACTAATTAGAATATTTGTTTGTGATATGAAATTTATTGATAAATATCTTAATTTTAAATTCAAATTTGTATAGATAATAAAAACAAAATTAAATGAAATTAGTTGTAGTTTTCCCAAAATTTTAATTATCAACACTTATGTCCTATCATCACTCCATATTTATTACATGGTGAATATGTACTCAAGTGCATATAATCTGACCTTATTATTCTTGTTGCCTTAATGTGCCTCTACAAACTATCATTAACTCCTTAACACGCCGAGTTTAGGGGCATTGATACATATTTTTACTTGACAATTATTATGAATTGCCCAGTGCCCAACTAATTAAACAATGGGTTGGAACATGGTATGTATGGATTGATAAAAAAAGATGGTCTAAATCAAACTTATTATTAATAAATAAACTTATAATAGAAGTTAGAATACGCCATTTGCAAAACAAAAATAAAAAAGAAAAAGAAAGTCTTTTCTTGGTCTGCATTGGAACAAAGTTGACCCAGTTGGCAGTACTAAAAATTAGTGATTAGTTACCAATCGGAAGAATCAAAACAATTAATAATTCTAACTCAAGTGCCCTGTTCTAAATAATCTTTAACCTTTGAGAGAAATTTGTTTCCTTTAGTAAATGAGAAGTGGTCCCCACCAAACTAATTTTACGTGAAAATGCTTTTTGTTCCAACTCCAATCGCCATTTGAGTGCGTTGCAGCCAGATCTAACCTTCACCTGACGCCTCGTTTGGAACCACGTTAATTTAGTAATTTTTTAGTTATTTGACTAAAATATGAGTTAAAAAAACTAATATATTTAGGATAATTTTTTAACTTTTTATAAAAAAATATGTAAAAAAATAAAGAAAAAAGAGAATCTTTGATTTTTTTGTATAAGTTATTGGCTTTTTAACTTTTTTAATAACTTTTTGACTTTTTAACTAAACAAGTTGGTTCCCAAACGAGGCCTTACAAGCCTCGACCAATGGAGAAGAAGCTGATTTTTTTCCTTTACATTATATATTATTATATATATGAAAAATACTTATGCCAAGTTTGGGAAGTCTCAAATAATTCTTCTTTTTATCTTTTTATTTTTTTTCATTACATTACCTCTCTACTTTTCTACACATCTTTTCGTAAAAAGATAAAAAGTGCACTTATTTAGGTCATTTCAAACAACCACTTTAAACCATTTATGTGTATGGATAAGTAATGGGTTGTTTGGGATGACCTAAATAAGTACACTTTTTGTCTTTTTACGAAATGATGTGCAGAAAAGTAGAGAGGTGATGTGATGGAAAAAAGATAAAATTTTATTTTGGTGCTGCCAAACTTGGCCTAAGATAAAGAGCATAAAGTACATTGAAAAAAAAAATTTAAGTAAAATAAAAAAAAAATTATTTTTTGTATTTTGGCTAATGAAAGATGAAAAGTATGATTAAAATTACTCTAAGGCCTCGTTTGGGAAGTAATAGTTTTAATCTAAAAGTCAAAAAGTTAAAAAAAACAAAAAATCTATAACCTATACCAAAAAGTCAAAAATTTCCTTTTATCTCTACTTTTTGAACATCTTTTCGTAAAAAAATAAAAAATCATTCCAAACATACAAGTTTTTTACCTCATATTTTAGCCAAAAAATTACTAAGACATATTATGTAGTATTGTTACGTGGTATCACATATCACTTATCAATTATTATTTTTATAATATTAGACAAAATATCAACATAAATATGACGAATCACATAATATAATTAAATAAAGTTACCATCTCATAATGTTAATCAAAACAACAACATAACTATGATAAATTACATTATATAATTAAATCAAGTTGGAATTGGGTACAAATTAGATAATACCCTACATCCATACAAAAATTGCCCTATGCTAGAACTCCAACCTTAAGAACCATGGTACTCAAATATTATTATGATAATGATTAATGCTTGAGGCTCCAATTTGCCTCAAATTCGATTTTTTTTTTGTGTGTCCTAAAGCTGTGTTAGTTTGGTTTATTTATTTATTTTTTATTTTTCCTCTCTTTTCTTTTCTTTTCTTTTCTTTTTGCAAGGGTGGTTATGTATTGGGGTGTGCTAAAAAATTAGACATTCTGCAAGTGAGTTGGGTTGGACTGATTGAGTGATAAAATTGACTGATTAATTTTTTTAATTTAATTTAATTTTATTTGTTAGGCTTTTTTTTTAAAAAAAAGGTGGTTATGTGTAGAGGTGTGTCAAAAAACTAGACATTTTGCATCAACTCATCGTACAAAATTATATGGAATTAACGAATTTTAACCAACAGTCTAACTGATCAGTCAATTAAGCTGGACTGGTTAAGTGATAAAATTAACTGATCAGTTGAGCTATTAGTTAAATTTTGTTAATTTCATATAATTTTATACGATAAGTAAGTGCGAAATGTCTAATATTTTATATTAGACATTTTAACTCACTCTTAAAAAAAATAAAAAAAAAAAAAAACCAACTAACATAGCAAGAAAAAAAAAAGAAAAAAAAAGGGCATTCGAGCCAAATTTGAGGCCTCTAGCACTGTTGTATTATAATATTACTTCTATTATGTGGCATAGATAGAGGGTTGGTTTGACATGTTTAAAAAAAATCAAAAAGTCAAAAAAATTACTATCCTATTTAAGTCACATCATCTTATTTAAGTCACATTAGCGCTCTAACACATCATTTCAAACCCAATCCAAACCTAACCTATATTTCATAAAAAGTAAAAAATTGTACTTATTTAGACCATCCCAAATAACCCCATAGTAGGGCTGCAAACGAACCGAGCCGAGCCGAGCCGAGCTTTGCTGAGCTCGAGCTCGAGCTCGGCTCGTTTACTTATCGAGCTCGTTTATTGAGCTCGAGCTCGGCTCGATAAGGAACTAGGCTCGAGCTCGGCTCGGCTCGGCTCGGTTCGATAAATTTTTTTTAATATTATTTATATTATGTAAATATAAATATTTAAATAAAAAATATTATTTATATTATTTAATATATAAAAAATGTATTTATATTATTATTTTTATATATATTTATATATTTTTAATATATAAATAATGTATTTATATATATTTATATATTATTTAATATATAAATAATATATTTATTATATAATTTAAATAAAGATAAACGAGCCGAGCCTAACGAGTCGAACACATGCGAGTTCGAGCTCGACTCGTTTACTAAACGAGCCTAATATTCGAGCTCGAGCTTGGCTCGTTTACTAAACGAGCCGAGCCGAGCTCGTTCACAAACAGCTCGGTTTATTTGCAGCCCTACCCCAGAGTATGATAGCAGCAATATAGAAGAAAGGTGGTAAAAGGCCTATAGTTCAGTTTTTATGTTTAATAAAAGAAAATAAATAGATGGGAAATAAGAGATTTGAATGAATTTAAGGGGATGTTTGGAAACTAAACATTTTACTAAAAAAAGTCATTAAAAGTTATTAAATCATTATTCATATTTTTTTTATTTTATAAAAAGTCATTAAAAAGCCAATTTCCAAATGAGTCTTAAGTTAAAATTGAGTTGAGTTGAGATTTGAATTTAATTTAAACTTCTTTTAGCAAGTGGCTTATAAGTAAATTTATTGACTTTACTTTTTAAGAAAAATATTTCATATCATTAATTTAGTATTACTAATAAATTACTAATGATGTGGCATTATGTGAACCCCAATACTGATGCTATAGTTTGGTCTTTATTTATTGTTTTTTTTTTTTACAACGCCTCGTTAGTAGTTCTCTTAAAACTTTCAATTTAGTACACTAAAACGGGACTGACTTTTTAAATACCAAAATGTCCTCCTTCAATTGTAACGATTTTTAATGATTGGATCAAAGCGGAGAAAGTTAGATAATGTGCAATAATTTTTTTTTTCAAGGACTAAAACGTATTAAAAGAAGAATAGTAATTAAAGTGTAAATGGGACTTAGGGGTTGTTTGGAGTGTCTTAAATAAGGGTAGTTTGAAGTGTCTTAAAAAAGTGTACTTTTTGTCTTTTTACGAAAAGATGTGCAGAAAAGTAGAGAGGTGATGTGATAGAAAAAAGATAAAAAGATGAATTATATAGTAGATGCCAAACCAAGCCTAAGTATATTTTTTGACTTTTTATGAAATATAGATTGAGTATGAGTTGGGTTTGAAATGATGTGATAAAGAAATAATATGATTTAAATAAGATGATGTGAACTAAATAGGACAGTAACTTTTTCACTTTTTGAACTTTTTTCCCAGAGGCTAAACTTGGCCTTACAACAATGATGTGGATGGATCTATCGAGTGGTGCCACGCGCCCTATGGTGCAGGTGGGAATATCTTTCTCACGACAGTGTGGGAAGCGTCAAGCCCATCGCCGTACCAGATAGAACATATAGAAGAACATCCCAACAAACAAAAATTAAAAAAAAAAAAAAAAAAAAGAAAAAAAAAAAGCTAAACCCAAGTGAATATAGAGAGAGAAAGAAGGCAAGATAGAAATAGAGAGAGAAAGAAGAAACTCGGCACACAAAGGTTCACATACGAATTCGTGAATCAAATCGATCGATTTCAAAGCACATCTGACAATTCTAACCTCCTTTTAAAACAACTCTAGTTTATTGCCCCAATCCCCTCTCTCTATCTCTCTATACTTGTACAAATTAAACACACACTCGCATACATATACAAATTCTACGCGTTACGTTTTCGATAAACAAAAAAAAAAAAAACAAACAAACAAAAGAAAAAAAAGAAAAAATTAAAAAAGAGAGAGAGAGAGAGAGAATGGGAAGGATTAGAGAGAGAAAGACTGTTCGTTCGCTTGTTCGATGTTTCTCTTTAAATCAAAAATTCCAATCTCTATTTTCTTCGACTTGTTCTTTTTGGTTTAATAATTATTCATTTCATTTAGTATTTATTATCGTGATTCTCCAAATCTCACCGCACATCTCCATCACAGTTTTCTTTGATGTAGGAAGAGAGGATCGAAGAGATTATTATTTGTATAGAGATAGAGATAGAGAGAGAGAAAGTGCAAGCAAGCAACCAAACCAAAACAAGTGTGTAAAAGACTTTTAGAGAGAGAAAGTTTAAAAAAAAAAGAGAGTTGAAAGGAATTCGTATTCTTTCCTTTCTTTCTTCGTCAATACCAAATAGTCTGAAATCGATTCCCAAATCTCGATGCCCTAGTTTTTGATGGAATTGATCTGCGCAAATGGGGGCTGCTTTGTAGAATTTGATCTTCCGAACCCTAGTTTCTGGAGATAGAAATTGTAGAGAGAGAAGGGCGACAAAGAGGGTTGGGTTTCTGCAATGGAGGGAGGTGGAGGTGGTGGTGGTGGTGGTTCGGATGGGGAGAAGAAGAAGCCGCCGGAGTCTGGAGAGAACAAGGTGAAGCGGAAGATGAAGACTGCTTCTCAGTTGGAGATTCTGGAGAAAACTTATGCTGGTGCGATTCTTTCGTTTTTCTTTTTAATATAATTTTTTTGTATGATTTTGTAGTTTGATTGAGTGTGAATTTGAATTTGGTGCAGCGGAGACGTATCCATCGGAAGCGTTGAGAGCAGAGCTGTCGGTGAAGTTAGGGCTTTCGGATCGGCAGTTGCAGATGTGGTTTTGTCACAGGAGATTGAAGGATAGGAAAACGCCGCCGGTGAAGCGCCCGAGGAAGGACGCTTCGCCGGCGGCGGTGGTGGCGTCTTCGAGTGGAGTTGGGGACGAGATGGTGGTAGGTGAGGTGGGTAATGAGCATGTTTCTGGGTCAGGTTCTGGGTCGAGTCCTTTTCGACATGTCGAGACCCATCAGCAGCCGCACCCGCAGCACCCCCAGCGAGTTGTTCCGCGAACTGGAGCTGCTATTCCGAGGATTGCAACTGACATGCCTGCCATGAAGAGGTACTATGAGCCGCCTCAGGCAATATCAGAGCTTCGAGCAATTGCTTTTGTGGAGGCACAGTTAGGGGAGCCATTGAGGGAAGATGGGCCGATACTCGGAATGGAGTTTGATCCCTTGCCACCGGGTGCATTTGGCGCCCCCATTGGTAAGTCTGATCCTTTTATGCCTTCTTAAGTTGTCTCAACTCGTGTAGTCTTCCAGCATCATGGTGAACCTGCTATGTTTGATGACTAATTTTATCAGTTGATTTTAATTATGATTTCTTTTTTATTCCTGGTATGATGTACAAATATTGCCTAATTCCATGTAACTTTTGTTGATTAGAATAAGAGCATTAAGATATTGGTAGTGTAATGCAGGACTTTTGTCATTGATATTGCATTAAGATCTTGTGTTTTTATTTTTATTTCTAGAATGGTTTCACCAGGACTTTTTATTTTTATTTTTATATCATAGTTTGTGTATTATTTAATTCGGTTAAACAATGATGGAGGGAGCCATTATGCAACAATATTGGATGGATTCGAGAAATGAACTTAATGGATTTAAAGGATGTTTGTGGATGGGTTAACAATTTTTTATGTTACTCAATCTATTGTGAAAAACGAACTTTATCAATTTGGATTGTTTGAGAGGTGGGATATGTAATATGCAAGCATTATGTGTGGATATGTGGAATGCTATGACCAACATATTAAAGAGTTAGGCGGGTAAGTTGATGATATAGTATTTTAAATGATAAGCAATGTATTAGGTCAAAAGGCTTTCACCAAGGAGTACAAATTGTAATGGCTATTTTCACAAGCCAAACTTTTTTGGGATGTATTTAAGTAGGGGACTAGCCAACCTTAGCAAATTGCTATTTCTAAGGAGCACTTGCAAGTTGCAAGGAAGGGAATTTTTAATTTTGTAATTATTGGTCTACTATGAAGGATATGTTGCTCTTTGTTTTAAACTAAGAAGCATGGACACGGACACGGACACGTGACACGACACGAGTACGACACGGATACGCTGACACGTTAATTTTCAAAAAATGTAGGACACGACACGTGAGGGACACGCATGAAATATGTAATTTTATATATTTATTATATGTTATATATATGAATATATCATTAAAAAGATAATAAAAAATACAATATGATACTAATTCCTACAAATTTATATAGTTTTTGTTTTATTATTGTATCTTAAGTTGTTTTGTTCAAACTTATAATTAATTTCACATATGTCTAATCGTTAGACACTTGTATTTAAGCGATGGACACGTATGTCCTTCAAGTGTCCAAAGAGTGTACAAGTCTTTAAAAAAATTTAAAAAATAGGACACGTTTTGAAGAGTGTTGGACACATGTCCTGAGAGTGTCCAAAGAGTATCGGTGTCCGACACGGATACGACACGAATACGTCACCTTCTTAGAAGTGTCCGTGCTTCTTAGGTTTTAAAGCTTTATGATTGGTCTACACAAAATCAGGTTGTGTGTTAAGCACATGATACACTTATTGAATTTTTAGGATAATAATTCCTTTATCTGGTGATTCTATTTGCACTTTGCCACTAAGATAAGGGAGGCAAAGTGCAAATGAGATCACTAGATAAGGGTACACATGACCTGATTCCGTTTAAATCCCTAATAGAATCCTAACATAAGTTGTTAGTGTAACAAGGTAATACTATGCAGTGGGTTAACTGCTGAGTTTTGATGTTTAGGGAGGCAAAGTGCAAATGAGTTGTAGTTGAAGGAGGTTTACTATAATTTACCTTATATATTGTATATTTTTTTAATATTCTTAGATAAGATGATGTATATTATTTAGAAATTTGTTTGAATTTAAATAGCATTTAGGGAAAATATATATATATATATATATTTTAATCTATGTAAGAGACAAGAAATATTTTTTTACTTGCAAATATGAGTTTCTTAGTTTTTTTTAAACATAATATAAAATTATAGGATCCAATCCAAGTATAGAAATTGGATATGGGTGTCGGATACATATCCCACACCCTTATCCTTGTCATATTTTGTGGACACGAGTATTGTTGGGGAAATATAAGAGTCAATGTTAACACCGGTTACTAGTTAGATGATGAAAGATGATCTATCAGAGCAATGATCAAGGGAAATGGCTAGATTAGCAAAAAGATTGATACTTGAAATTTCAAAACTAATTTTTCTGGTGCTGGTGCTGGTGCTGGTGCTTCATCTATTATTGAAGCGGCCAATTCAAGTTGGACAAACGTCTTAGACCTTGATTTCATAGGTTGATTTCTAGCAAGCGCAACATGATAATGAAGATATTGATAACTTGTTACTGGACGCAGTGTGTTTGGAGTGAATGACTCAAAGGGCTTTTGAAATGTAAAAAGTTTATTTTAAGAAGCTCAAATGATACCTTTTTGTGACTTCTGTTTGGTGTGCAAAGATTGAGTATGTGAATGTGGGTCTTTTTGCCCCTCTTATTTCCTTCTCCTTGGGTTTCTATTGCTGCCTTTTATTTCTTGATTTGGACTTCTGGTTCTCTGTTTGATTAGGTTAGTTTCAGTATATTTGAAGTGAAATATTAAAAATGCTTCATTCGAAGTCTTTAGAGACATTGCTTCAATACCTACCACTTCCAGTTTTATTGCATGCTTTTTATGTTTAAACCATTTTTGCATATGGATATAAAATCTATGTATTTGTATATTGTTAAGCTCCTGGATGGGACATTGAAATGATTTGTCCAACTTTGGTACAACTTAGTTGTTTATGGACTTACTTCAAATTATTTTTCTCTATGTGCTAACAATTCTCTGAAGATTTGTTAAGCCTAGTTTTCTTCTTTTGTACATGGAACAGTGACAGTAGGGCAGCAGAAGACAGCCACACGGCTTTATGAGCCCAACCTATATGAACGACCTGATGCTAAGCCAATCAAGGTAAGCTTGTATTTCTTTTTTTCCCTTCATTTGTCATGCATCAGCATCGTCAGTAATCATGCTTTGATTAAATAATCACCATCTGCTTCTGCATGGTGGTTTTCATTGATTGCTAGGGAGGAGTTTAAGTGTATAAGGAAACGTACAGTTACAAACACGCAGATACCATCTCTTTTATATGTCCCAGCCTTTTGAAAGTGTAGCATTTCCCGTGCTTTCCCTAATTAGATCTTCTATTTATAGGATAATGTTTAAGCTGCTTTTGGGGAAGGTGTAAAACATGCCTGATTCCCTTTTAATGTTTAATGGGAATTGCTTTTTGTATGCATAGTTAATTCTTCAGAGAACTTTGCACCCTGAAACTTTTGGCCATGTTTATTCATTCCATTAAAAGTTTAACCCTTTATTTCTCTTTATTATTCTTGGTTCCCTTCTCCTATTCGCTCATTCCTATCACCACTCTACCAGCATTCTCAGCCCCTTCCATATCTGGACTAGGTAATTTTTCCCCTTTTTGATTTTCTTTGTTGTGCATGACTATAATTGGTCTGCTTTATGGAACTTGTTAACAGTGACATTACTTTGTTTTGACACAACTTTTGGGTGAATTTTTTTTGTTGTGGCCAATTTTGTTACTTGCAAACAAGCAAAATTAATGGCTAATTTTTATTTATTTATGTATATTTCTCCTCAGGGTGCTGCGAGGGCACTCCATGAATACCAGTTTCTGCCAGAGCAGCCATCTGTTAGAAATGATACATATGAAAGAGCTGCTTCATCTCACTACTTCAGTTCACCAACTGATGTTCCTAGTGGCAGAAGTGCATTACCTACTGGGCGCTCATTCATGCATGGAAATGAGCAAGTGCCCTCAGGATATGGTTTTCAAGGTCAGATGCCAAATTTGAGTCTTTTGCCTCATCAAGGCCGGCAAGGCCATCCGTTGCCTTCAACTTCAGGAGAGTATGACATTGTGCCACGAAAAAACTCTGTTGCAAACATTGGTACAGATGCTCATTTTGGTGCTCACCCAATAACCGGACTGGAAAATCCATTTATCCCATCTGACAGACGGGTCACCACACATGAAGAGGACATTTCTCGGATAGAGAGGAAACGCAAGGTGTCCTACTTGCCACTATGTTTTATTTCTTCAATAGAAACAAAAATCAGTTTGTCATTCGTTTTTAGTTATATCTGCAGAGTGAAGAGGCAAGAATAGCAAAGGAAGTTGAAGCACATGAGAAAAGGATTCGTAAGGAGCTTGAGAAACAAGATATTTTGAGGCGGAAGGTCTTGCACTTTTAAATCATAAGTTCTCTTCTCTGAAGCTTCTTGTTTGTAGTCTAATTTTATCAGTCTTGTATTTGAAGAGAGAAGAACAAATGAGAAAAGAAATGGAGAGGCAGGACCGTGAGAGGCGCAAGGAAGAAGAAAGGCTGCTGCGTGAAAAGCAGCGTGAAGAGGAGAGATACCAGAGGGAGCAAAAACGTGAGATGGAACGCCGAGAGAAGTTTTTGCAGAAAGAATCTATCAGAGTAAGTTTGAAACATAGTACTGTGTGCTTTTTGGAGTTGTGTTTGCTTAGAAAGACAGTTGAGCTAATCATTTCTTTTCCTCAGGCTGAGAAAATGAGATTAAAAGAAGAACTGCGTAGGGAGAAGGAGGCAGCAAGGCAGAAAGCTGCTAATGACAGGGCTACTGCTCGCAGAATTGCCAAAGAATCCATGGAACTTATTGAGGATGAACGGCTGGAGCTCATGGAGTTGGCGGCTTCCAGCAGGGGTTTGCCTTCAATCTTGTCTCTCGACAGTGAAACTTTGCAAAATCTTGAATTATATAGAGGTACTTGTATTTGACATACCTCATATATTATTTTGGTTTATCTATTTCTAATGAACTTGTTATTTCAATTGTTAAAAAGCACGCATTTGCATTACTTATGATAGTATGAACTTAATTGTCCTGTGTCCCTCTTTGAAACAATTTAGGTGGCATGTTTGGTGCGTGCCATGCACCTGCCGTTTGATTTTGATTTTGATTTTGGTTTTGATTGAGATTTTGAATCAGCCACGTAGCATGTTGTTATACTAAAAAAGCAACAAATGTAGTAATAGAAATTAAAAAATGCTTGAAAATGTAATCTAGCAATATCATTGTTTCTAAATCTATCAGTGCTGATTAAGGCTCCATATTGTGGTGGCTTCCAATAAAGGGGTTTTAAATTAAGAGATTTGTAGAGAGGAGATTTCCCTAGGGAGGTTTGCTACTGTTTAGTTACTGTACCTAAGAAGAGCTTTTTAACTTCCTCTTATCTTTAGAAGAACCTTGATTAGTGCATTGTCAGAAAGTACTTTCTAGCAACAAGCCTCTAAAACTACTTTGAAGATGTAACCAAACATGTCATGAGGCACTTTAGAGTACTTTCAAACTAAATGCAGCACAACACCCAAACAGGGTCTAACTTATGAAGCATGGGTACTTTGAAAAATATGCCGTACCCGTACCGGATACTTACTAGCCTATGATACCTCGTATGGTACTTCTGCATACGTACCGGATACATGAAACAAGTATCCAAAATTTTTCTTCTTAATTTTTGGCGTACCCAGACATACCTAGTATATACCCAAGCCGTACCGTAACTCAGTTGAAATAATATTTTCTTCTACTATAGAGATAAAACTCCTTTCACTAGATTTTTTATTTTTTTTATTTTTTGTTTTATGCTTAGCATGATTTTAAAATTTAACTATGGTTTGTAAGTTATTTAATATATTGACATTTAATTTTGATTTATATTTTTGCTTTTGATATTAAATGTTAATTGTAGGTTGGACCTTAACAAATTAAACCATTTAATTAATTTTTGCATAAGTCTAAATTAAAAATAAATATTTTTTTACAAGCGTACCAAGACATACCCGTACCCTTATTTTTTTGAATTTTACCGTATCGACATACTCATATCGTACTAGTACCAGTACTCGTACCCGTACCCATGCTTCGTCTAAGCTTTGTATTGTTACAGTATTTAGATACTTATATCTTGAAATAGTAGTACCATTGAGGCAAACAGCCTTTATTTAAACATTAATTTCTTACTGTGTTCTTGGAAACATGTAGTAGTTAGAAAAGCTTGAAATAGTATGGGTGTGCTTGGTTTGTGTTTGTAGAGTAGTTTTTGAGATAAAAAGTACAAAAACTTGTTTGGTTTGTCTTTTTTCAGAAATAGTTTTGGAAAATTGTTTTAGGGAGAGAGTTTTAAAAAAAAGTGATTGATTTGATGTGTATGAAAGACAGAGTGATTTTGAAAAGTAGGTAACCAAACAAAATTTTGAGATTTTTTTTGGAAAAATTTGTTTGATTTGATTATTCTTAAAAATTTGTTTGTAGAGAATTTTTTCCAAAAATTTTTCTGAGAAACAAACCAAACAAGGCCTATATCTCTGATCCGACAATTGCAATGTTCATACATTTAATTATAAATTGTTTGCCTTTCAACATATCATGTGTATGTGGACTGCATACATCAGTTTTGGCATTCTTTCTTGTTAAGTTTTGAACAACAAATATATATACATGTATTTATTTCCATCATAAGGGGATATGTTTCTGAATCCCCGAAAGGGTAGTGTTTTGATTGAAATAGTACTAATTGGGTGACAACCTTGATAGAAAGCTCACCCAACTAATGTTTAGGCATGTGCAATCCCTATGACTCACATTCAGCACGCAACAAATGAGATAAGTCCCTCTGGGTTTTTTTTTTTTTTTTTTTTTTTTGGGGGGGGGGGGGTTTTGTCACCGTTCACTTGCTACCATCTCATCTGCCCCTCAGACTTTATTCTTATGATGATGATCATCTGCCCCTCTGACTTCATTCTTATGATGATGAGTTATAGTGTCTGACTGTTCCAATCTTCTGCCTTTTGGTTACTATTTCTTTATATGCATAATTGCATATGTAATCTTCTTGGCTGCTGACAAACTTGTAATGCTTCAGATAAGCTCGTTGAATTCCCACCCAAGTCTGTGCACTTGAGAAGGCCTTTTTCTATTCAGCCATGGACTGATTCTGAGGAGAACATTGGGAATCTTTTAATGGTGAGATTAACTAATTTCTTTTGTTCTTTATATTTCGTTTTTTTTTCTATATTGGAAAGTTGTTTTGTTGAGATGAAAATGTTGCTGGAGTTTGTTGAGATGGAAATGTTGCTGAATACAACTGCTATTTGGTTTTCTAATTCTTTCAGAAGCATATTAATTGGATGTTTTGCCTTGTCTATTGTTTTTCTTTCTTGGAACTGTTGTGTGGGTTGAATGTTTAGATAGGTTAAAATCTGCAAGATCATAAGATTTGTATTGAATTCATCGATGGCAAATTGAACAGTTAATCCACTTCTTTCATAAATTTTAGCAATTTATTCATTTTATAGCAATCATGCAACAAAAAATGCATATAATAATATTTTTAAGTACAATTTTATAACAAAATTGAATTGATTTTTATGCTTGCTAAGCAATATCTGATGAGAAGTATTGGATACATAACATATACCCTTAACCAAGTGTCAAGTGTCCAACACAAGTGCTTTGAAGAGTCCATGTAACAGAATGCCAAGGAACTTGTCAATAGTGGCTTCATCAAGCTTGAATGAAAGAATAACCAAATTTTTCCTTGTGACTGCAAAACAATTCTTATTGTAAAAAAAAGTTAACATGTGGTTATAATGAAAGTCCTTATTGTTACGTATGTGGAAGGCATACATATGAACATTTTTTAACAAGTTGAACGTAATGAACTACAATTTTTTCAAGCAACATATGGACTAGATCTAGTGGTGATGCTTATGGATGTATTGTGGTCATTCTAATGTGTTTACCTGTGAATTGATTTTTAGGTCTGGAGATTTTTAATAAATTTTGCTGACGTTTTGGGGCTTTGGCCATTTACTCTGGATGAATTTGTTCAAGCTTTTCATGATTATGTAAGTTCTTGAGATCCTTGTGTTTAATTTTGCCTTTAGACTATTTGTTTTATCCTTACTCTCATCTTATTGTTCTAGCTGCTCCCTACTATTTTCAGGATCCAAGGTTGTTAGGGGAGATTCATCTAGCTCTTCTAAGATCCATAATTAAAGATATTGAGGATGTAGCAAGGACACCCTCTTCGACTGGGCTGGGAGTAAATCAAAATACTGCTGCCAATCCTGGAGGTGGCCATCCACAGATTGTTGAAGGGGTAGGCTTTGTTCTGTGGTTGGTTTTTGTTGCTGCTTCGATCTTGTTGTCAATTGTGGCTTGATTTTGTGTTTATCCATTCTGAAATACTTTTTATTCCTTTGTTTTACTTTCAGGCCTATGCGTGGGGCTTTGATATACGCAGCTGGCAGCGCCACTTAAATCCATTGACCTGGCCTGAGATATTGCGACAATTTGCTCTATCTGCTGGATTTGGGCCAAAATTGAAGAAAAGGAGTATTGAACAAGCATATCTTCGTGATGAAAATGAGGTAGAATCTTTTTCCATTTAACAATTTTCTCAGAAGTTGGTTGCCATGGTTTAGACAAAATACAAAACCGATCATATCATATTGGTTATTTGTATGTTATACCATTTAATAGCCTGGTTTCAACTGCTTGGTTGCTTCTCTTCCAATGATTCTGATTCACGTATATTTTCAACTTCTATAATAAAGAGGACTAATATTTACTTTATTATGGTTGATGGGGTACATCATCTTTTGGAAGTCATTACTTCTTGTGCTTGCAAACACAATAGAATTTCATCTGGGCCAACTTTTGTAATTGCACTACCAAGTTTTGCAGTTTATTTGCTACTTTCGTAAATGCATCATGAATTGAAGACAGGTTTTGGTATAATTCAGCAGAAGCATATATAAATTGTTGCAAACAAATATTATATGAAGGCCTGTCACCAAGACCTGGAGGACTTGGCCAGCTCAAGATCAGCATGAATGTGAAGTCATCAGATTAATCTCACTCCCGTTTTTTGTGCTTGCATTCCTTGTCCTGAGCTCAGTACCTCCTCCTTTATGGGGTAGATTAACCTCACTTCTGTTTTCCTTGCATTCCTTGGTTCTCTCTCTAGTTCGTTGGAAGATTTGAATCAATTTTCCTGAAAAGCTGTTGGCCACTTGCTTAGGTTAAAATTCAGTCAACCTTCTTGTTGGTTACAAATAATACTCAGTTTCTTGTTTCCTCTTAATGACTAGTTTTTGGTAGAATATTACATCGCTATACTGCACAAAAAAGAAAAAGAAAAAAGAACATCATTTGTTGATATACCCTGTTGTATGCTTCTGTAAATTGCTTATTGCAGCTTATTTTAAAGTGTGGTTTTTGGGTGATGCAGGGTAATGATGGTGAAGATATAATTTCTAATTTACGCAATGGAGCCGCAGCTGAAAATGCTCTTGCCATAATGCAAGAAAGGGGTTTTTCTAATCCAAGAAGATCTAGGCATCGGCTGACTCCTGGAACAGTCAAATTTGCTGCATTTCATGTTCTTTCTCTTGAAGGAAGTAATGGCCTAACAATATTAGAAGTTGCAGAAAAGATTCAGGTAATCAAAGATTAGTATTTTGTGATCGTTGCATTGCCTGTTATCCCTTCAGCTTATTTAATGTTTATTTTTTCTCATGTAAGAAATCTGGTCTTCGGGACCTCACAACAAGCAAGACACCTGAAGCATCTATTGCTGCTGCATTGTCAAGGGATTCAAAACTTTTTGAAAGAACAGCTCCTTCAACATATTGTGTGCGTACCCCCTATAGGAAGGATCCTGTTGATACCGAGGCAATCCTTTCTGCAGCCAGGGAAAAAATTCAGATATTTAAAAATGGATATCTTGATGGAGAAGATGCAGAGGATGTAGAACCTGATGATGTTGAAAGAGATGAAGATTCAGAAAGTGACATAGCTGAGGATCCAGAGGCTGATGATTTAGGTACTGAGCTGAAGCCAAACAATGAAGCTCTATCTTGTGAAGCAAACAGATATCTAGCAAAAACTTTACCTGCAGATGGAAAGGACACCTACTGTGATGAGGTTATGGAAACTCCAGAAGTTGGTGTTAAGAATTTGGGTGATAGTTCACCTTTGATGCAGTCTGAAGGGTACAAGGAGGTAAAAAGCATTGGTGCTTCTGTTGATCAATCTATTGATGTTGCTGGAATCTGCAATGAGGCAGCTACTCTTGATCAAGAAGACACGGTTATTGATGAAAGTAACTCTGGTGAACCATGGGTTCAAGGACTTATGGAAGGCGAGTATTCTGATCTGAGTGTTGAGGAACGCCTTAGTGCCCTTGTTGCTTTAATTGGCATTGCGAATGAAGGAAACTCAATTCGCATTATTCTAGAGGTAATATTGTGTATTCTCTTAAGGTATTTATTATTATTATTTTCTGATTTTGCATGTCTGTGATACGAAATGTGGGAGTTTTTCAGGAACGTTTGGAAGCCGCAAATGCTCTAAAGAAGCAAATGTGGGCAGAGGTACAACTTGATAAACGCCGAATGAAAGAGGAGTATGTGATGAAGATGCAGTATCCATCTTACATCAGTGACAAGACTGAACCAAATGTTCAAATTTCTTCTGTTGAGGGCAGGCAAAGCCCATTGCCTACTGTTGACGACAAAAATGGTTTGGTATCAACAAATCCTGTAGAACAGAAAGAGCACCTTCATGATGCACAGAATGATCAGAACTACACTATTCATATGCCCACCGAACGGAACCCACCAATACAAGAGGCCTCTACATGCACAGATAATCTTTCACTCCTGCAACCTGGATATGCTGCTGAAAGGTCACGGTCGCAGTTAAAAGCTTATATTGGTCATAAGGCAGAAGAGATGTATGTATACCGGTCCTTGCCTCTTGGGCAAGATCGCAGACGGAACCGTTACTGGCAGTTTATAACGTCTTCTTCTCGAAATGATCCTGGGTCTGGCAGGATTTTCGTTGAGTTACGTCATGGCTGTTGGAGGCTTATTGATTCTGAAGAGGTAGTGTTATTATTTAGTTATGCATTATTTTCTTAGTTGTTGTTATGCTAGATCTGAGCGTATGTTATGCATATAATATTAGTGCCAATTGTTATTTTCTTGTTTAGCAGCAGCTACTCCTTGTTTTTGTGCCCCTTTTCTTTGGGTAAAAAAAGGTTTTCATGGTCTTATTTTTCATTAAAATTTCTTCAAGAGTTCCTACTTGGAAAGGATTGCATGCAGTAATTGGTGTTTATTCTTTGTTCTTTGACATCCGCTGTTGTGTTACTTTTTTCTTTTTCTTTTTCTTTTTTCTCAATCTCTCTAGAGGATTACGAGGCTTTCCTGCGGCTTATAGGACTAGTGGGTACGTGGTTGGCTTCTCTTTTGTCACGAGAAAAAAAAAGTATTACAATACTGCAAAATTTGGTGACTTACAGGCATGCTGTACTTGTCGAATTTTAATTCTAGTATGTCCTGAAAATGGGGGCCAAATGAAAGCATAATGTTCAAATTCTTGTAACTTATGAATGTATTCTTTGGTTTGCACATTTTTTTTAATTAAATCTTACCATTAATCTACATGCAGGGTTTTGATGCTCTGTTGGCATCTTTGGATGTCCGTGGGCTAAGGGAATCCAATTTGCACTCAATGTTGCAGAAGGTTGAAGTGTCTTTCAAGGAAACTCTGAGGAGGAACTTGGCACACACTAAGGCTGGAAGACCAATAAATAATTTCAAAACAGAAGTTTCTGGAATGGCTTATAGCCTTGATTGTAGTGCCAGTTCAGATAGTCCTTCCTGCACTGTTTATGTTTCAAATTCTGATATGCCAGAACCTTCGTCATCTTTTTCAATTGGGCTTGGAAGGAATGAAACAGAGAAAAAGGATGCCTTGAAGAGATACCAAGATTTCGAGAAATGGATGTGGGAAGAGTGCCTTAATTCTTCAGTATTATATGCTGTTAAGTATGGAAAGAAAAGATGCAGACAGCTACTGGACGTTTGTGACTGCCGTGATGTGTACTATTTTGAGGATGACCATTGTCCTTCTTGCCATAGGACTTACGAAACTTCCATCAGAGACATAAATTTTTCCGAACATGTGGCTAAATGCAAAGAGAAATTTAAGGGGGACCCCTGCTGGACTTCGCAGGGTTTGGACCCTTCTCCTCCTTTGAGGATCAGATTACACAAAGCGCTATTAGCATTGATAGAGGCAAGTCTATTAACATATTTTCTTGAAGAAATTGTTTGTAACAGACTCTTATTTTTATTCTGGTTGTAAGTTTTGAATATATTTGTTGCTTCTTCATAATTTATAATTGCTTTGTTCATTACATAGCATGTTCACATATTGGTTTGGCAGGTTTCTATTCCTATAGAAGCTCTTCAACCTGCTTGGTCAGAGGGCTATCGAAGATCATGGGGTATGAAGCTGCACACCGTAACTTCAGCTGAAGAACTTCTTCAGGTCTCTCTATCTCTCTGTGCAGTCCCCTTCATCTCTTTCTACATGTTTGTCTTTTGAATGATGTTTGGGTGTTCTTTTATTTGACTTGTTTCTGCGTGCAGTTTTTGAATTTACACTGTTTATTTAACTTGGGTTATGAAATGGAGTTATTATGAAAGCATGAATGAGTAATTACCTGCAAGTGTATTAGACTCTTTTTTCCCCATTGTAATCCAATCCCAATGAGCTAGATAAGGAGTGGTGGTTTTATGGTACAGGATTTTTTTTATTTGCCAAGGTGTTATCTTATCATCATGTTATTTCTAAATAAGAAATTTGTTCTAATCGTTTGTACAAGATGATGAAATGTCCTAGGTGGCAGTGCTAAGAAAAACTATGGTTGCGTTTGATAGAGTTTTCTAAAAATGATTTTAGAATAGCATTGTATTTTGAGTTTGTGAGATTTGGAATTATGATTTGAGTGTAGAAAATTTGTTTGGTGAATAAGTTTTGAAAAGAGTATGGAATTGAGTGGGGTGACATATGATATTTGATACAAAAATTTACAACTCATAACTAAACACACAATTCAAAATTCTATTCAAAGCTCATAAAAAATTTAAAAAAATTCAGAAAATATTTTTTATTGAATATATAAAAATTAACATGTGTCAATTAAAAATTAAAAAAAAAATGCATTGTTCCGGTTAACCGGCCGGACGTCTGATAGGACGACCGGTTAGCCCAAATTTGACAGAGTTTTCAAAAGTGAGTGTGGAATTAATTTTTGAAAACCGTAAACAAACACGGTGTGCAAATCAAAGCCTGGAACTATCGTTTCAAAACTCTACCTAACAGGGCCTATTAATTTCCTGTTGAAAAAGAGGACTATGTTAGGTCTTGCCATTGAGCATCCACAAAATGGTGGGCATGCACACACATACACGCGTACGGGGGGAGGGAGCAATTGATGCTCCTCTTTTTCTTTCCCAACCTGCTTGCTTTGATATTTGTCTGGTTTTGGCCTTGTACAATCTCTTTTCTTGGATGTGTACTTTTTTACTACTTTTCTTTGTCCATTTACGCAACTCTAATCGGAATGCTAGGTTTTCTGCAGGTTTCTTCCTTTTTCGCTTTTGTTTTTGTGAAGCCTTTATGGGGGTGACAAATTAATGTATACTGTTTTTCCTTGTCCAGATTCTGACTTTGTTAGAGGTTGGCATAAAGAAGGACTTTTTATCTTCGAATTTTGAGACAACCAATGAGTTATTGGGGTCCTGTAACCAAACAGAGTTTGCTGCTAATGTTTCCCTCAATTCGGAATTGGTTTCTGTGCTTCCTTGGGTACCTCAAACATCATCTGCCGTTGCACTAAGGCTCATGGAACTTGATGCATCCATTTATTACGAGCTGCACCAGAAAAAAATCGATTCTCAAAAGGACAAAGGAGCTGGGGATTTCATTGTGAGTATTATGATTGTGTTAAGAATCAAATACTTCATTTTGCAGACCAGAGAAATGATTTGGAAAAAAAAAAGCAACCTTTTTTTCAGCTAGGGGAATTGCCATAATGATGTTAATCCTCCCTATGACTGACTATCTTTGAACACCTCTGGATATGTGCATTTTTTGGTTTTTTTCATTTTTTTTTATATATTGGAAATCATAAATTTAGATGCATGCTTGGAATGCTCCAATCCTGTTGCTTGAGTTTTGTGAGCAAGGCAAAGGTAAATCATTTGGTGTCACCTCTCCTTGAGACATAAAATTTCTATTGAGATATTGTGCATTTGCAAATATCTTTTGTGACCAAAGTTAGTTTGACTCTGTACTTTTTTGTTCTTTCAAACAGATGCTGACAAGAAATTAATTGCTGCAAGTTTCAAATTATGGTTATAATTGGAAGATTATTTCTTTTGTTTTCAGTCAGTGGAAGTGGAACAAATTCTTTGATTAATTGTTTTAATATCATTAACACGCATTTTTGAGGTTGGTAATTTATGGTCCGTCTAGATTTCCATCCAGGAAATTTTTAGGCGAAATGAAATTTCAAAGCTTCTTGCAACTTATTTTACACTACATATATATATAGAAAAGTAGTCTTGGAAAAACAATAGAAAAGTACTCAAATGGAAATCGAGTACCCAATGTCTTCTAAGCCTGGTATATATGACTAGTCTTCGAAGCCTGGTATTTTTTTCCCCCCCGATTGACTGAATTGTTTTCAATTAACGTCCTTGCCATTTCTGTCTCTATTCAGATGCCCCCATCAAAATTTTCTCTTGTAAAGAATGTCCCAGAGTATGATCTGGCACAAGCTCCACTCGAAACTGAAAATCTCCTACAAGAACCTTGGGCTGACCATGGGAGTCTTCACTCGAGCTCAGGACGAGGACGAGGGGCACGTGGGCGAGGCCGTGGTGGTCGTACCCGTGGTGGGAGATCTCAGAGAAGAGCCATCAGTTCCAGATCTGTGAATGCTCAGAGAAGTACCACAACAAATAGTGAGAGATTTGGACAGTTGCTAGGGTGGAAAGGGCGATCGCGTGGACGAGGTGGGCGTAAGCGGGGTCGTCGAACTGCTAGGAGCAGACAAAAACCAGTGAAGAGAGTGGCCGAGATTGGCAGTGAGAGAGATCAACCAAAAGAGGTTCTCTTTGAGAACACTGTTAGGAGTTCAGATCTGCAGTGGAATAGGGAAGAACCCACGGGCACTCCACTGTTGGGTGCTGAAAATGCTAGCAGTTCTGAAAGATCAGAGTATGAAGATTATAATCGGCAAGCGATGGCGGAGGATGAATACGATGATGATCTGATGGTGGATGACTATTCTAGTGTCTTCAATGGCAAGTCAATGCACCTAATGGAGGGTATTGATTACAATTTAGACGGCGAGGAAGACGATGATGATCGTGCTCAGGAGGAGGGGGATGACGATGCAGATGCAGATGGAGATGGAGATGAGGACGAGGGAGATGATAGTGAGGAAGATGGACAAGGAGACACGGATGTTGAAAGATATATCAATGATGAGTCAGATGAAGGTGAGGAGGAGAATAGAGATGGTGGTGGAGAGCAAATTGGTAACACGGATGAAGGTGAAGGTACGGGTTCCACATCTTCAGAATATAGTGACGAATAACAATACTCATATGGAGAGATCTGTACTGGATGTACAACATATATATCTTATGATGATTAGGTTTGGATTATTTTTTTGGTTAGAAAGCTGTTAGCACTGTCCTTTGTCAACTTTCTGTGTATTTATAGAGAGGGTTCAAATCAATAGTTATTGCAGGTGCACGGAGCACCTTTAATATGCTATTAGGGTTATTTTTGAATTAGTAATAGTAGTCTCTGATGTTAAATTAAACTCTGATCATGGGTCAAATTGTAAAAATACCATGTTATGCAACAATAATAAATAGATTATTATTGGTGGTGAATAGCCACTTCAATTCCTGCATATGTAAAATATTATATATATTTGTGGGGTTAAATTCTTGTTTTTACCTTTATTAGAGGGGGGTTGGATCTTTCTAATCAGTCTTCTTCTACTAGCTAGCTAGCTTGTGTCCATGTTTTGTTTCTCATCAAAGAAAGGAGCGGAAGAAAGGGTACAGCAACAGATGATGATATGGGTACATGTATGAATTGGTTGCTTTTCTAGGGGAAAGCTTTGGTAACCTTCTGGGAATTTGACCCCATTTTGTGGTGCTTGCAGATAGATAGATATAACACAACCTTCTGCTGCCTCCTGCAGATGGATGGATGGATGGATGGAAGAGAGGCCTTTACATGAATTGCAGTTGCAGATAAGAGTACATGTTTCAGTTTTAGAACCTTCTAAATCCAACCCCTGAATATTGAATCCTGTTTCTGGTTCCTCCCTTCCCAGAATGCAGCTTATTTGTCATATGTAGAAAAAAGAAAATAGTTAGAATTGCACAAGGAGACTACTGTTGTAGGCCCCTTTCACTTGATATGCGAACCTCATTTACTATCTTAACACCCCCAATCATCATTCTTAAATTGAAGCTATATATTATAGAAATGAAAGTCACTAAAATATTTCAAAACATGATCAAAAAGTGATTTAGGAATTGTTTGGAATGAGTTAAATAAGTATAGATATGATAAAAAAAAGATAAAAAGATGAATTATTTTAAGGATGCCAAACTTGGCCTTAAACCACAAATTTAACTTACTGACTCATTTTACCACGTTCCAAACAAAACAAACTCCAAAACTGTTCTCTAGAAAATGAATTGGAAAATAGTTAATAAGACCCTCAATCCCACAATAGGTGTGTATACAGTATTCACAAAACAGCTTCCTTCATCTCCGAAAACAACCGGAATTTCAAGCAGGCAATAGGTTCTTGACTCCAGCCTTCTGCTCTGCAGTCAGCTTTGTCGGGAACTTGGTGTCGAATTTGATTCTCAGGTTTCCCTTCTTCGTTGGATCTTTAGGGATCGGCATTCCTTCCCTCGGGACTACCTCCTCATAATTTGGATGAATCACATTGTTGATTGGGATGGTTAAATTCCGGCCATCCAAGGTAGTTAGATTTACAGTGAGACCTGTCAAGGCTTCAGCCAAAGGTATCTTTTGTGTGGTGACCAAATCATTTCCGTCACGAGTGAACACGCTGTGAGGTTTCTCGTCAACGGTGAAGACGAGGTCGGATGGTATAACGTTTGGGTGCTCATTTCCTTTCTCCGGGAACGTGATTTTGGTACCTTTTTTCCAACCGGGCTTGATGTTGATTGTTAGGATCTCCTCTACTGGCATAGTCTTTCTGCATCCATAGAAAAATTAATTGGAAGTTAACAAGCAGCAAACTAGACATCGAAAATCAGAAACTTGCTATACCAATTTCTATATGATATGTACAAAACAAACCAATGTTTTATTAACCCTAATCTAGATGTGGAAAGAGGTAATCGAAATATTCCTTGTGGCACCAATGACTGTATTTTCTGTAACATTGTTGGTCCTACAAATAATGTTCTTGCACAAGTAGCTGTTACCATCCAAGAAAATAAAGAGCATACGATCTTGTCTGATTATTTTATCTTCCTATATGTCAAGATCGCATTGTCCTATTTTAAACATCCAAATCCAAACACACACCCACCCACCCAATTGAGTACAATTTTATTCACTGACCCAACATAAACCAATAACTTAGGTTAATATTCCCATTAAAAAAATCCAAGCTCTATCAATAAGTTCATTACTTTATGAACAAAATATGTATATGCTAAATATGATAAACATTACTAGATTATTTCAATAATGGAAATTTGGATAGAAATATGTGTATATATTATCATAAAAAAATCTTTTACAAAAATAATCATAAAAGTTCTGTAATTCTTAGATTACCCTTAAAATAAATCATCACACATTAATCAGGTAATCCAAGAATCATAAATTCATGATCATTTTTAGGATTCCTAACTTTTCTTATATATATATATATATATAATGGTTACTGGTTAGTACTTACCCACTGGCATCAGCAATTTCTCTGGAGATCTTCATCTTCTTGGTAGTGCCGTTGTAGAGCTCTTCAAGGGTGCAAGGCAGAGTTCTCTCAATTGGAGGAGCTTTTCGAGGTCCAGTTTGATACATGAATCCAAAGCCGCCGCCGCCGCCTCCCCCTTCACCTAAAGAACCAAAGAAATCATCGCCGAATAGGCTCCCAAACCTGGACCCACCACCCATACCTCCAAACGGGCTCGAAGACCCGAAAAACTCTGCGAATATGTCATCAGCGTTTCTGGGTGTGAATCTGAATGATGTCGGCCCACCGCCACCAGTCGAGAAAAAGGTGGCTCCGCCGGGTCCTCCTGCGTCCGGCGGTGGAACCTGTCCCTTCAGCCCCTCTTCTCCATACTGATCATACACTGCTCTTTTCTGAGGATCGCTCAGAACCTGCAAAAAATTAAAAACAAATAAAAAAAAAAATTTGTAAAACAAAAATCATGGGTCTCAGAGATCATGAAATAATTCATTAATAGAGAGAGAAAGAGAGAGAGAGATGGGTATTTATTATTACGATTAGACCGACCTCATAAGCTTCAGAGATCTGCTTGAATTTGGCCTCAGCTTCTTTCTTGTTGTTAGGGTTCTTATCAGGGTGCCACTTCATGGCAAGCTTTCTATAAGCTTTTTTCAAATCATCATCTTTTGCGTTTCTATCAACGTTTAATATCTTGTAGTAATCCACCCCCATCTTTTCTCCTCCTCTGAGTTCACTTCTCTTTCTCTTTCTCTCTCTTCTGATGATGATGATTACCAAGCTTTCTCAATTGCTATTAGTGGCTCGTATAGTAGTCTTCTGTGTTGTTGAAGTCTATTCTTCGCATGGTTTTCTATGACCATTTTGATTGAGAGAGAGAGAGAGAGAGAAGAGACTTGTCCAGAAGGATCAGAAGAAATGTGGAAGGTTCGAGAAAAGGCATTCAAACAAATGACCACTGGGCGTGGAGTGGTGAGAGGTTGAGGGTTCGATTCTCCCTAAGAGACCAGAGTTGTTTTCTTAATTTAAATTTGTATGATTTGTTACCTATTGTAATTATGGAGGAATTTTTGATACGATTAGATTGATTGTAGGGTCTATTATGAGGTTATTTCACAATTTGATAAAAAATTATTTTTTTGACTTTTTAATTTTTTTACATAAAAAAAAAAAAAAGTTAGTTTTTTAGTTAAAAAAGTCATTAAAAAGTAAAAAAATTGTCAAAAAGTCAAATTTTTTATTAACTTTTCAAAACACCACTATATTTAAGCCAATACTATAAACTCTAAATTTTTTATCAAATCTCTGCGGTGTTTGTGAAGAATTGTAGTTGGGTTTTTTCTTATTTTTTCCATTAAAAGACAAAAAATTTTGCAAAACCAAAAAAAATACATTCAAACAAAATATCATATCAAATCCCATAATCATTTTACTTTTTCTCTCACAAATATCACATTCAATTATAAAAAAATTCAACTATATTCTCAAACACAATTTTTTTTTCTTCAATAATATCTTACATCTAAAAAAACTTACATAAAAATTCACTTCCCAAACACCATCTATATGGGTGTGCAACCCTCACAAATCATATATAGGTGGGTCTCACACTTATGTAAGAGATTTAGTAAAAAATTTAATAATTTATTTAAGATTCCTAATATAACTCTTTATATTTATATTAAATATTTGAGAGATAATCAGACACATGTATATTTTTAATTAATAGAAGATACCACTTTAGAAGAAGATTTTTGCGCAGTAGAAAAATAAACAAAAAATTACAAAAAAAAAAAAAAAAAAATCTTAAGATTTGACTATTGTGGTAAAACAAACCTTGAAATTTAAATTTTTTAAATTCTAATAATTTGATTTATTTTCGTTAAGTAAAATTAATAAAAAAAAATATTTTGGATATTTTATATATACCTGTATTTTGTTTAATTTTTTTATTAGTTTTCTTTAACGAAAATAGATAAATAATTTAAATTAAAAATAAAATAAAATTTTAAATTAAAATTGATAAAATTAAAATTTAGAATTTATTTAATTACTAGAGTTAAAACTTTGAAATTTTTTATATAATTATCCCAAAAATAAACTATTATGCAACCACAAAGGGTTATTTTGGGAAGATGGTAAGAAGTGATTTTTTGGTTTTTAACTAAGTTTTTGATTTTTTTAGACAAATGATTTGGGAAGTTGGTAAAAAAAAAATTTTGACTTTTTTTATTAATATTTGTTTATAATATCAAATCACAATGAAATGACTAAACTACCTACATTTAATTTAAAATATTTACAACTTCATCCATGTAACATATTTTGATGCATGAGAGATAAAATTGTAATTTCACTTAAAAACCAACTTTTCAAATGTCTTTAAATATAAAAAAGTTAACTTTTGACTTTTGTTACAAACTCAAAAAAGTGGCTTAAAAACCTTGTAGCCAAGTGACTTTTTGACAAAATTTCATGGAATGTGAAGTGCATCTTTCTTTATGCCCCCCTTTTTTTTTTCCCTAATATTTGATTATAGAAAAAACTCTTTGTTTATTTTTTCTCCCCACTAAATATAAATAAATTTTCATTTTACTTCTTTTTTTTTTTCTTTTTTTTTTTATGAAGGAATAGATTTCATCAGTTTGGGAGTGTTTGTTTGGTGACATTAGAGCATGTGATTGAACTATATGTCTAACAGAGTGGATAATTTATATGTCTAACAGAGTGAATAATTTAATATTTAGTTAGAAAAGTAAAGGCTGGATTAATAGTTCAGTTAGACTAATAATCCCTTCACATATGGGATAACTCAATCTTATGGAGGTGTGAGATAGAATCCCTTCATATATGGGATAACTCAATCTTATGGAGGCGTGGAATTGAAATTGGCAGACTCAGTCAACTTTCTGATAAAAAATGATGAAATTAATCTTAAAGTATATATAAAATTTATTTCTTTCATTTTTTTAAAGGTGAATTACATTAACGGTCCCTATAATTTGAGACATGTGTCACTTTGATCCCTGTCCTTTCAATTATGATACATTTGATCTTAAATTTTGAATCTCGTACTAAATAAGGACAATTGAAAACATTGTTGCTCTATTTGAAGGACAAAAATGTCAATTTGATAAAATAAACTAGTTTGATAAAAATAAATGTCAAAAAATTATTTTTAAATCTTTAAAAATTATTTCTACTAACCAAAGATAAAATTATATAAAAATGATAAATCTTTTACATTTTTATTTTTAATTTTTTGCCAAATTAATTTTTAGTATGTGTTTGGATGATGATAATGTAATGGGTGATTGTTTTTGTTGATATTTTTGGATGGTTATCATGTAATAGATGGTTGCATTTGTTGTTGACAGATATTTTTTGATGATTATCATATAATGGATGATTATTATGCTTTTAATGTATAATCGATATGTTTAATATATGAAATGTTTTTAGTTTTCGATTTTTTAATTTAATAGATTGGTTTAATAATGACATTAAAGTTATCGCCATATTTGACTTTTAAAAAAATAAAAACTAATTTAACAAAAATAAATATCAAAAAAATTTATTTCTACCCACCCCAAAAGATAAAATTATATAAAAATAATATATTTAATTTTTTTTACCAATTTAATTTTTAGTTTCTTAGAATTTTTTTTCTAAAAATAGATTCTAAAAATCAAATTAAACAGAACTTTATAACAAAAAAAGTCTCAACATTATTCATTAAAAAAAACCCATTATATTTCAAATAATATAAAATTTAAACAATACAAAATAAGTTATATGACGACTTTACCCTTCAAATGGAGCAACAACGTCTTCAATTATCCTTATTTGAAATGAGATTTAAAATTCAAGATTAAATGTATTATAATTGAAGGTTCAGAGACCAAAGTGACACAAGCTCAAGCTATAGGGAATGTTAGTATAATTCGCCATTTTTCTAATATCTTTTTTAAACATGTTGAATTTTTTTTTAAATAGGTGTAAATTAAACTCATGATATATAATAGGCTTCTGTTACTTTTTATTTTTATTTTTCTTTTTTGTAATACCAAAATCATAAATGAAAACATACTTCTGATTTTGTATTTAAATAAAATTAAAGTGGTCATTATAAAATAAATAAATTATATTTCAAATAAAGATAAAATAAATAAAACATACTTTAAATAAAATAAAATATACTTCAAATTAAATATTGACATTGTAAACAATTTAACCAATATATTTCATAATTTTCAAATCAAACGTGAGAGTCACTAAAATAGACATTTTTAGACATTTAAACCCATAAAAAAATAAACATGTTATACACATTATATTTAACCAAATAATTCAAAAATTATATATCCTAAGACTATCAATCTATTACATTACAATCCATATTATCCAGTCTAATGTAGCCCTTGTGTAATGCAATGTGAAACATGATTTTTTTTTTTTTTTTTTTTTTTTTTTTTTTTTTTTGGGAATTGACCAACCCAATGTTTTAGTGGGTTGGCCTTGGGCTTTTTAGTTTCTTTTGGGAACTGTTTATATTAGTTTGGGCCAAGCCTATTTAAGACTAATTACCACATGGATGATATTTATATTGCTAACTAGGAAATTGTGTTTGACTATTTAGTGGACATTATCCGAACTAATTAAGCTTATTGATATTCGTTTTTTGAACCAAGTGGATGAGATACTCCCTCGTCAATCCTGATGTCGGAGTTTGAATTTTACCACTTCATTCTTTTATTTTTTCCTTTCGATTATAATAAAAACAAAAACAAAGCAATTGGGTTTATTGTGTTGAGGCCCTGTATTTTAAATTTGGGCTAAGCCTACTCACAAAGACACAATCTTCAGTGGCGTAGCTGGCTCCAGTGTCAGAACTTCTAATGTTTGTTATTACTTTGTTTATATATGGGTTTAATGGTGTACGGGAGCAAATATTTCGGCAAGTCCGTACTCCTTTCTTCTAAGCTCCTGTCTGTTCGATCGACCTGCGAGCACAACAGCGGTGAGCTACCCGGCAGTGTGTGGCCGAAAAACCCCTCCGACGATCAAGTTAGCACACACCTTGGGATAGGGAGAGAGGAAAGAGTTGAGTGTAAGTATTTCTCTTACCAAATGTTCATCCCTTGTATGGGAGGCGCAGACCCTCTTATATACCTTCTGCGCCCCAGATCTACTCTCCTTAGTCTCTCGACACTTGGTGCTGCTATCTCATCTGTCAGCACAAATCTCGCTGAACACCACCTAACCCAACTGCCAGCCCACTCTACTGGGAGCTCGGCAGCCGGGCTGCAGCTTCTCGGCTGCCAACAGCCATACTGCACTTCAAGACCAAGTGCTTCCAATAACCGAGCTTCGTTTCAGCCGTGCTCGACCGCATTCTGGCGACGCCGAGCACGGGATTGGTCATTCCGGTCAACCAAAGGCCTTCCTGCCGAGCTTCAGGCATGAATCTTCATGCCGAGCTATGGGTGCGCGCCTTCCGACCGAGCAACACACGAACCGTGAAGCCTTTCTAGGCCGCAGACGTCTCAGCCGAGCTCTCACTTGACCGACCTTCATACCAAAGAGCCCAAGTAGCTCGGCTCCGCAGGCCCTTTGCCATTACTGAGCAAAACCACGGCACAATCTTGACGCCAAATACCTCAGCCCAATCTTGTTTGGCCGAAACTAGATCATAAATCTCCCTCTCAATTGCCCCTTAATTCCGTCCGCGCTAGCGTGACTGGGATTACATTACAAGGCCGGGCTAGGCTTTTTGCTCGGTGATCCACTTTCTTCGGCAAGGAACTCCAAGGAAGGAGAGCAAGGTCCGCTCGGCGACTTCCCTCTTGGCGAGCAAGATCAGCTCGGCCAAGGAACTCCAAAGAAGGGGAGCAAGGTTCGCTCCGCGACTTCCCTCTTGGCGGACAAGATCTGCTCGGCCAAGGAACTCCAAAGAGGGGGAGCAAGGTCCGCTCCGCGACTTCCTTCTTGGCGGACAAGATCAGCTCGGCCAAGGAACTCCAAAGAGGGAGAGCAAGGTCCGCTCCGCGACTTCCTTCTTGGCGGACAAGATCAGCTCGGCCAAGGAACTCCAAAGTAGGCGAGCAAGGTCCGCTCCGCCGCTTCCTTCTTGGCGGACAAGATCAGCTCGGCCAAGGAACTCCAAAGAAGGCGAGCAAGGTCCGCTCCGCGACTTCCTTCTTGGCGGACAAGATCAGCTCGGCCAAGGAACTCTAAAGAAGGCGAGCAAGGTCCGCTCCGCGACTTCCTTCTTGGCGGACAAGATCAGCTCGGCCAAGCAACTCCAAAGAGGGGGAGCAAGGTCCGCTCCGCGACTTCCTTCTTGGCGGACAAGATCAGCTCGGCCACGGAACTCCAAAGAGGGGGAGCAAGGTCCGCTCCGCGACTTCCTTCTTGGCGGACAAGATCAGTTCGGCCAAGGAACTCCAAAGAAGGTGAGCAAGGTCCGCTCCGCCGCTTCCTTCTTGGCGGACAATATCATCTCGGCCAAGGAACTCCAAAGAAGGCGAGCAAGGTCCGCTCCGCCACTTCTTTCTTGGCGGACAAGATCAGCTCGGCCAAGGAACTCCAAAGAAGGCGAGCAAGGTCCGCTCTGCCACTTCTTTCTTGGCGGACAAGATCAGCTCGGCCAAGGAACTCCAAAGAAGGCGAGCAAGGTCCGCTCCGCCACTTTTTTCTTGACGGACAAGATCAGCTCGACTGGACCCTCGGAGTTGAGCAAATCATCAAGTCGCCAGCCGGAGTAAAACATCTCGGCTGGAACCTCGCAGTTGAGCAAATCATCAACTCTTCAGCCGGAGTAAAACATCTCGGCTGGAACCTCGCAGTTGAACAAATCATCAACTCTTCAGCCGGAGTAAATCATCTCGGCTGGAACCTCGCAGTTGAACAAATCATCAACTCTTCAGCCGGAGTAAATCATCTCGGCTGGAACCTCGCAGTTGAGCAAATCATCAACCCGTCAGCCGGAGTATATCATCTCGGCTGGAACCTCGGAGTTGAACAAATCATCAACTCGCCAGCCGGAGCAAATCATCAACCCGTCAGCCGGAGTAAATCATCTCGGCTGGAACCTCGGAGTTGAACAAATCATCAACTCGCCAGCCGGAGTAAAATATCTCGGCTGGAACCTCGCAGTTGAGCAAATCATCAACCCGTCAGCCGGAGTAAATCATCTCTGCTGGAACCTCGGAGTTGAACAAATCATCAACTCGCCAGCCGGAGCAAATCATCAACCCGTCAGCCGGAGTAAATCATCTCGGCTGGAACCTCGGAGTTGAACAAATCATCAACTCGCCAGCCGGAGTAAAACATCTCGGCTGGAACCTCACAGTTGAACAAATCATCAACTCGCCAGCCGGAATAAATCATCTCGGCTGGAACCTCGGAGTTGAACAAATCATCAACTCGCCAGCCGGAGTAAATCATCTCGGCTGGAACCTCGCAGTTGAGCAAATCATCAACTCTTCAGCCGGAGTAAAACATCTCGGCTGGAACAGAAGAGTAGGCCCCTCATCCACTATTATTTCGGACACAACAAAGCTCTTCAGCAAAAGTAATTCACTTCTATTACATTGACAAAAAGAGTATTTGCATTCAGAAGTGTAGGGCAAACAAGTCCCTCAAAAATTACATAGGGCCGCATTCCATGGCCGGGGTACGCCTTTGCCATCCAAATCTTCTAAGTGGGATGCCCCCTTGCCCGGTTATCTTGTAAGGCTCTTCCTAGTTTGCCCCTAGCTTGCCCCTAGCTTGCCTTCACCCGGTACTAGTGCGTTGCCCATGACCTTCCTTAAAACCCAGTCGCCCACTTGCCCGTTGCCATCGAGGTTGTCTCCGCGGTGGACGTCGCTGCATCATGCTCTACTCGGATGTGCTCATTGATGCGCTGCATTAGGTGCCACATGGATGTCTGCTGGTTCATTGTAAGCGAATCCCTCAGCCTATGTCCGAGCGGGAGACCGCGCTTATATTGCGTGATTGCAAGGTTGACCGGGCAATCCAAGATCTCGTTGAAGGTTTCCCAATACCTCGAGTTGTATGCCTTCAGTGTGTCGTTCGGTTCCATCTTGACACTGAGTAAATGATCGACTTCCTTTGGTGTTTTTGTGTTGGTTTTGAAGCGCATCACAAAGGCTTCGGCCAACTGATTCCACCGTTGTATGCTCCCTTCCGGCAACCTCTCGAACCACTTCAAGCCCAGCTCGCCTAAACTTGATGGGAAGGTCAGGCACATAAGTCCGTCATTTCGCCTATGTCCGGCCATAACCTGTCGGAAGTGGCTCACATGCATGTAAGGATCAGTTTTCCCGTCGTAAAGCGCGAACTTTGGCTGGTGGAAGCCTGCCGGAAGCTGTGTAGTTTCTATTTCCAAGGAGAAAGGGGTGGCACTCAACCTGGCCAAATCTGAATCCACTATGAGTGGCGCTGCTTGGCGGGGTGGAGGCATTCTGACCTCCTCGCTGGCGTGAACCACGTAGGATACCCGCTAGAACGCCGGTATCCTCTGAGCTTCGCGCCGACGAGCCCGCTCCTTTAAGACCGCCCGCAAATCCTCTGAATGAGCGGAGTAAGAGTACCTCGACGTCGTCACCGGACGTGAGGGCCGATAGGTGCTGTCTTGCGCGCTAGACTTCTCTGCATGCACGTCGGAATCACCAACTTGGTAACTTCTGGTAATAGAAATGGATGGAGTGCGTCGCTGACTCTGACCGCCTGAACGGCGGGATGGGGTGCGCTCACTGTGGTCACCCACTCCAACTACACCCTTCCCTTTGACATGCCGCTTGAGATCTTCCATCTCCGCCGCCATTCGCCGGATGACAGCATCTTGATCCCTCAACTTGCTTTCCAGTCGCCTGGCGTGCAAGTCTCTCCTCCGCCGGTGACCGTCTGGACTCCGTGAATGTCCATGACTTCGTCCGCGCTTGTCCCACGCGTCTCCTGACTGTCCGCCAGTGGGCGTTCCCAAGTCAGCCATTGGGTGGACAGCAGGAGGTCCCTCTCTCCTTCGGGTATACTCCGGGGTGGCTCCGTCGATGGCGAACAACGGAAACTCGTCGTTGTTCGCCATGGACGGCGATCAGATGAACCTAGAAGACAAGGTTTTGTCTGTCAAGCTTCCCACAGACGGCGCCAATTGTACGGGGAGCAAATATTCCGGCAAGCCCGTACTCCTTTCTTCCAAGCTCCTGTCTATCCGATCGACCTGCGAGCACAACAGCGGTGAGCTACCCGGCGGTATGTGGCCGGAAAACCCCTCCGACGATCAAGTTAGCACACACCTTGGGATAGGGAGAGAGGAAAGAGTTGAGTGTAAGTATTTCTCTTACCAAATGTTCATCCCTTGTATGGGAGGCGCAGACCCGCTTATATACCTTCTGCGCCCCAGATCTACTCTCCTTAGTCTCTCGACACCTGGTGCTGCTATCTCATCTGTCAGCACAAATCTCGCTGAACACCACCTAACCCAACTGCCAGCCCACTCTACTGGGAGCTCGGCAGCCGGGCTGCAGCTTCTCGGTTGCCAACAGCCATACTGCACTTCAAGACCAAGTGCTTCCAATAACCGAGCTTCGTTTCAGCCGTTCTCGACCGCATTCCGGCGACGCCGAACACGGGATTGGTCATTCCGGTCAACCAAAGGCCTTCCTGCCGAGCTTCAGGCATGAATCTTCATGCCGAGCTATGGGTGTGCGCCTTCCGACCGAGCAACACACGAACCGTGAAGCCTTTCTAGGCCGCAGACGTCTCAGCCGAGCTCTCACTTGACCGGCCTTCATACCAAAGAGCCCAAGTAGCTCGGCTCCGCAGGCCCTTTGCCATTACTGAGCAAAACCACGGCACAATCTTGACGCCAAATACCTCAGCCCAATCTTGTTTGGCCGAAACTAGATCATAAATCTCCCTCTCAAATGGTAATTTTAAAAAGTGATAAAATTGTAATAAAAAATATACAAAATTAATTAAGGGTGTAAAAGAGGTAAGTTTGTGATGCATAAATAGAAACTCTCATAATTTTGTGAAGATATACCAAATAATTATTTAGTTTTATTCTTAAGAGTGAACCACAAACAAATGTGAAGAATAAAAAATTTAAGGGGTTTTTTTTAAGGGTTCCTGGTATTAAGACTTTATAGTATAAAGGACATCTAATATTTTCATAATGTCTAAGGTCCCTCAATTTGATCCAGAGAAATTCTCTATTTCTCTCCAGAAAAATTTCATGGCCGAGTATTTCAATCTTCCTCCTCTGCCACTTCTCCCCTAAACATCCTCCAGTCATCACCACTAGCCAACCCAACTAACCCACTCCCTCAAAATAATAATTTAAATATGATCAACAACGGATTGAGGGAACCAATCACATATAATAAAATAAAATTAAGAAACATCACATTGATAATACCCAATAACGTATCCAATAATCACCCATTTACTACTTAAAATAAGAAGAAGAAGAAAGAAATGCATTGTGGTAAGAGAACCACATTTTTATGTTTCACAAGCAGTCTCATTTAAGCTTGGGCTACTACTACTACTTCAAATTCTCTGTTCACCATTGCACCATTACTCTCTTTGTTGTTGTTGTGACCGGAATTATGAGCAACCTCATGACATTTGGGTTTTTCTTCTACCTTTGCACTGCTGTCGCCATTCTCCCTTGAAGTATCATATTTTTCGTTGTCACCATCATCATTTGAAGCTGCATCTGTACTTGTTTGGTGGTGGACAAGGATTTCCTTGGTCCAACTGCGCAACTTCTTTGTAATATCCTCATCTGTTTACATACAATCAATATAGAACAGTAAGCAAGCTCCCAGGAGACCTTGGAACAACACTAGCATTCAGGCACACGCCATGCACATACAACTCAAATCAGAGTTACGTAATAGTTTAAAAGTAAAACCTTCTGATATATCTAGACTAGAAGGGAATTTTCACTAATTTTTTGTGAATTTCTCTGGGTTTGAAGGTAATTTCTCTGGACTGAGAGAATTTCTCTGGGACAGTTTATCAAATCAATAAAACAGCAGATTCAACTCTACCTATTTCTTCATAGAGAAAATCTCAACAGAGAAATTCTGGTTGGAAATTTCTCTAACCTTCCCTCTTTCCAGAGAAATTCCCCCTTCTATTTACACAATAATCACAATTACAAACCAGAGAAATTTAGTCAATCCCAGAGAAATTTACTCAAACTCAAAGAAAATCGCCCTCAAACTCAGAGAAATTCACTAAAATCTAGAGAAAACCAGAGAATTTCTCTAGTTTCAACCCAGAGAAAATTTAGTTCAAATGAAAAAAAAAATTTAGTTCACTAGTCCAAACACACACCATATATATAACCCACGTACACACACAAATTCATTGAATCTGGAACTTGATCATAGAAGTACTCTTGTAGGCCAACAAGTGTAAACCCATCTCCAATCCCAAGAATGATGAACTGAGGAGCTAACCAGAACACGCTCATAGACAGATAACCGACTCTCTCTACTCTAACAATCTCTCTCTCTACTTCTCTTAGCCTTTTTCGTTCCACTAATGTCGCTTTAGCCATGGCTATAACTGGGAATACCATGCCAATGCCGATCCTCTGGAGGATTCTGATGCCTTGTTCGCTGCCGGTGGCTTTCCTGAGTGCCGGAACAAAAATCTTCTAATAGGCTGTGACGCAGGTTATCATTCCGATCGCGGAGAGTGTGTGAATGGAGGCAGGTGGGATCACAAAATTGTTCCCGATGTTTCGGTTCATCGTGCTGCTTTGTTTGACAAAGAAAGTTGAGGTTTGTGCCATACATAAACCGAAGAAGATGAGCGAGAAAGAGTCTCCAAACAGTGCCGACTGTTTCAGAGAGAGATAGATATATATAGTTTTAGAGAGAGAAAGTAGAGAGAGAGTGTGCATTTGTGTGAGAAGATGAATTCATACAATGTCGATTTTTCAGGTTAGAATAGAATTGGATATCAAATTTCTCTGTAGGGATCTTAGACATTATAAAATAATATTGTAAATCTTTTCTATTACTAAAAATGAGAAAGAGACTTTAAATTAATTTTTCCAAAATTTAACTAGCAGTTCACTCTTCAGATAAAGAAAATGTGTTCATAAAGATCATGAATCACAAATCCTTAAATTCAAGAATGAGCCGTGGATGACCTCTTTATATATCTTCTTTACCTTGATAACAAACCACACACATCTAATATCAAGGATTGTTTCAACCAAAAAAAAAAAGGTGAAATTATTTTAGAGCAATGCAGATCATTAATTTGTCATTATTAATCCCATCATTAGTGAGGTGACAATTTTAAAAAATAAAATAAAGCATAAACACACTATGATAGTAAGTGAAATTTACTATCACATCGTTAGAGCCACCACTAATTATTAGTGGTCTAAAGCATTTCTCATTATTTTAAGTCTAATCCTTGGTTGTAGGGCATAGGTCAGTTAATATCAATCACACCACATAGCAAGGGATATTATTAGCCTTTTTCAGGAACAATATTATGTGGTACACTTACGCTGCTATATTTTTTTTTATAGATTTGAAAACTGATTTGAGAAAAATAAAAAAGAATAAGATAAAATATAAATAAAATATGTTTATATTTCATTTAATTTTACAAATATATATATATATATATATTTTTTTATTTTAAATCTCTATTTAAATCTCCCGACCAAGCACATCACATATCAATTAGCTAGGCACCTTGCTAGTAGGATCGTGTCAATGAATTACTATCAATTTATCGAAACATTCACCAATCAACTGCTGATAGAGCACCAATTAACATTACACATGCACCACCCAATAATTTCTCCATGACAAGAGCTAGTGGTGAAGGACCAGTCTATCACAAGATGTGCAGTGCAGATGTGTTTTGCAAAAAAAAAATAAAAATAAAAATTGGGCCAATAAATTTCAAAAAGTAAAGTGTATTTAATGTTTTTAAATTATACGAAAGGAAAAAAGTCATATTTTTCAAATGCAATTAAAAGATGTACAATATGTATTGTTTAATTTAGTTGTTAAATGAATGCTCCATTTTTTTTTAACCACACAACTTCAGTCAGAAAGCCACAAAATAATAATAATAATAATAATAATAATAATTTGCCAAACCTAACTCCAAGGCTTAAGAAAAAAAATCTCTCAGCTGCCGAAGTAAAAGACAATAGTCGATCCATTATGGTTTTGTCTTCAATATAAGCCAAAAGCAATGAAGGGAATGTGTGGCTAGAACTAGAAGAGACTTTTTTTATTTCAAGAAAAAATTTCTTCAGAGATTTTGTGGTTAGTATGATTTTGTTCAGTCTATAAAAATACACAAATAATTATTTGCATTTTGTAATTCTGGTTGTACATTGTGTATAAATACATCTATTTATATATTATGCTCACATGAGGGGTGTACTTTTAAATCTATAAAATACAAATTTTAATTTCAATCTGAATATGAATTTAATGAACGACAATGTTACGTATCTCAAATTTTGTGGTCCAAAAGTGGCTCAAATGGCCAAAACGACGTCATTTTGAGTACAGAACAACATAAAAATGGCCAAAACGACGTCGTTTTGACCATTTGAGCTACAAAATTTGAGCTACGAGACATTTTCCTTTAATGAATTTTTGAAGGTGAGCCAATTATATAAGGGAATTTTGAATAATTTAGAAATATACAAAATTTTATTTGACAAGGGCTTCAGAACACCAACAAATGTGTTTCCCATATGGTGTTTTTGTAAACATTTGCAGGTGTTCTTGTTTCATCCCCTCCTCTCTTTTTTAATTTGTTTGGGTAAATTAGGCTATTCCACAATTTTAACATAATTATACTCTATTCTCTTAAAATTAAAAAAATACATTCAGTCCTAAAAATTTAACATAATTATACTGTATTCCTTAAAATTTTAATTCATATAAAATTTTGCTTCATTTTCATCAATCATTACTGACGGAAAATTGATATTTTCCATAATTTTTATACTTAAAATATATATTACTTTTAATTATCTATACGTGTCTATGCATCATTTATATTAGTCTCAATTAGTTTAACTTTCACTAAAAGGAGATCAATAATATAATTATTGTAAAGTTATGAAATTTATTGTATTTTTTTAAAACCTTAAAGTGACCAATATAATTTTACTTAATTTTTAATTAAAATATCATTTCTAGTGAAGCCGTATTTTTGTCCCTAATAAATTTTTTTGACAAAAGATTTATCTTATATGGTGTTGGTAAATTAAAAATGTAGGCCATCTGGTATAAACATCACCACTTTAGATGAAGGCAATATTCGATACAATAAATTTATACAACAAAATTTACCAATTAAATTTATAATGCTTGACTAATATATGTTTCTCTTTGTTAAGCTTAAATCTAATACTTGACTAATTCAAATGATGCAAGGTGGAGTAAAGAGTGCTGTTAATAATCCATCTAAATTTTATATTAAAAAAGATATCATTTTGACAAAAATTTCCTTTGTCCCATGCATCTCACAGGCCAGCAGCCATAAGAAAATACAACAAAATTAACTTTTTCAGAATTTTTCATTATTTTTCCCTTAATTTATAAACTAAACGTTAAAAGAGTTTTTCATCTCATCATTTTTTTAAGAATATTTACACACAAGTTTTAATTTATAAACTTATACTCCATTAATTAATATTTTTTGAACCTTTAAGTTCCATTAAATTTTTAATAGTTGAAATTATCCTTCAAACAATAATTATTTATCATTTATGATTATTTATAAAGGAATATGATGATTTGACATTTATTTTGATTTTCAAAACTTTAAAACATCAACTTTCAAATTAGAAAAACTAAAAAAAATTATGTGCAAAAAAAAAAATTAATTTTTTTTGAAAAAATTGAATTATTTTTTTGTGCAAAACTGAAAATTTTGTGTCTATAAAGGAGCATAATGATGGAACATTAATGTACAAAATTGAAAAAAAAAAATAAAAAATAAAAAAACTGATAATATTCATAGTTTTAAAACTAGAAAAAAAATTGATAATGTTCTCAATTTTATTGGATAATTAAATCAAACCAATAAGTAGAAAGACAAAAATATTTATTCTCATCTTCTTCTTCTTTTTTCCATCAGTTAGTGAAACAATTATCTGAAACATTACTATTTAAAATTGATACTGTTCTTAGTTTTAAAAATTAAAAAAAATTGATAATATTCTTAATTTTACTAAATATGACTTATTGATTCAAAAAATCTTAAATATAATCTAAACTACCATAATATTTGTAAGGGAAAATTGGTCTAAGGTCCCTCTCCCACTTTTCGTAAGGGAAGAGGTCCACAAAATTATTTTTTGATGCCTAAAGTCCCTAAACATATATCAGAGAAATTCAACTCTTTGTCCCTGAACTATCGAAGGTTGTTTGTGTGCCCAAACCAACATAAACCCGAAGGCCGTTTGCTATCAAAGCATCGAACACGAAGAGAGAGATTTTGATTCACAAATCCTAACCTAAATTTTTTTTTTGGTTTTGTGAAGGAGGAGAGAGAAAGAGAGATGGGTTCTGAAGGGATGAGCGACAGCACCGACAGCATGAGCTTCCAACCATCAGAGACAAAGCTCTGCCCCAACGGGTGTGGCTTCTTCGGCGCAGTGGCGACGTTGAACTTGTGCTCCAAGTGCTACAGAGACTTCCGGATCACAGAAGAGCATGCCGCCTTGGCCAAGGTCGCCATGGACAAGCTGGTTGATGGGTTTCGTGTGGAGATCCGTGCTGGGTCGTCATCTTCGGCGGTTGAAACCGCCGTCGAATCGTCGGCGGCGGCGAAGCATAAATTTCAGCCGATACCCGCTGCTTAGTTGGATTACTAGGCTTGTATGTAATATTTGTTACACGAATAATTGCTTATATAACTGTAGCTTCAAGTCCAGACCCTGCTGCTAATGTTTGTAAAATCAAATTCAGTGTAGCTTTGTATAACAGTTTTTACAAATGTGGTTTCTTTGAAGCACTGCCCACCCCATGACTCTCTGATTCGGGAGAAATTCTAGAATTTCTCTGGAAGAGGAGAACTGAAATTTTCTGTGGTTTGATAAATTTTCTCTGAATGGGTCAAACAATAATTTTCTCTGGCATGTTTAATTATCTTTGTGATGTTTAATTTTCTCTGAATTTTTCTGGTTTAGAATTTCTCTGGAAAAGAAGAGAGAACCGTAATTTTCTCTGGACACTTCAACCCAGAGAAATTCTTCAACCACCTCACTGTAGCACACAAATAACACACTGTAGATTTGACTGAGTTGGGTTTTTGGGATTGATGGATGAATGGATGACATCCAATAATTCAAGCCATTGTTTTAGGTTGTTGTTGTTGTTGTTTTTTTTTTTTTTTTTTTTTTGGTGATGCAAAAAATTTCTCTGGTTTTAAAGAATTTTTCTGGATTGAATCCAGAGAAATTCTCTGGTGATGAGATTTTCTCTGTATACATGTATCCAAGTCACTGAAGCCATCAAAATCCTTATTGAATTTCCAACTAGATCGACTCTCTAAAACCGGATTCAAAAGAGACTCCACTAGTGCAGTATGACCAGAGTAGCCAGAAGAGTAGAATGATTGTGAATTGGTCGGTAAGGTGTGGTCAATATAAGGGTTATGTATTTGAGAAGATTCATACTTGTGGAGATCTGTAATCATGGATGATTCAATAGAGTTTGCAATTGCTGCAACAGTGAGTAATGCTATCATCTAAGCTGCTGCTGCTTGGATCATCATGGTGCAGTGGCTAACTGGGCAATGAAGGATATTTCTCATTAAGTATTTTGTAGAAGGATTTCTCAGCAGCATGAAGAGTGAAGTCCTGGATTGTTGATTAAATGGCTTGCTATGTTTCCAGGTATGTTTTCATTGTTTCAATGGGTTTACAAGTGAATTTCTCTGGTTGGTCATTTTGATTCAGAGCATTCTTATTCTGATTCACTGAATTGAATTTCACTGATTCAATTGAAAATTCAAGAATTTCACTGAATTGAATTCAGTGAATCAATGGACTCCATCTTAATCAGTCCAATTTTACCAAAGAATAACACTGAATTGAATTTTCTCTGGTTTTGACCAGAGAATTTCTCTGGATTAAATTGAATTTTCTCTGGGTTTGGACCAAAGAATTTCACTGGATTGAATTTTCTCTGATTGAATTTTTTCTGGATCGAATTTTTTCTGGATCGAATTTTTTCTGCATTGATGTTGAGAGACCTTAGACATTATAAAAATATTGAATGTCTTTTATGCTATAAAATAATAATACCAGGGATCTTAAAAAAAAAACTCCCTATTTGTAAATAAGATTTTCATGTAATTAACTATTTTTTTTATTATTTCTGATCAAATCACCTCATTCAAACTCAGTGTAATTTCTTCCGCCGTAGTCAAAGTGTAAGTGAACATTGGCTTCTTGGTGGAAAGTTTGACTATTAGGTATCAATTCCATCTACGTATACAGTGTCAAATATTATATAATTAGGTGTATTAGATATACCTAAGAATGGTAGCTACATTTAAAACTTAATGGTAAATTACTAGCCAGCAGTACTGTATAATAGACTTAAATACGTACGAGTGTTGTACACTTTTTTAGGCTTAAAATATTTATTTGACCAATTTTCCGGTGTGTAATAAATGCACGCCATATATAGCTCTACTACAAAATTACTTTTAGTCTCCGTTTGGGAAGTGGGTTGACTTTTTAACTTTTTAATTTTTTGGTTATTTTAACTTGGAGCTAAAAAGTCTGATTTGGGAAATTTTTTTTGACTTTTTGACTTTTTTGATTTTTTTGTGAAAGATGAATATAATGATTATGGATTGGATTTGATATTTTATTTTTTGTGACTAAAATAGTCTATTTTATTTTTTGTTACTATTTTAGCCCCTAACCCACCAAAACCAACTTCCCAAACTATGCCTTAAGTTTTTACAAATTTACATGAGTAATTTTATAAAAATTTATAAGTTGAACACAAATTCATATAAGTCTATTCATAAAAGTGAATTTATTTAAATTTATGTTCAACTTAAATATTTTTATGAGATTAAGGCCAAGTTTGGCTACTGCCAAAAAAGTGCACTTATTTCATCTTTTTATCTTTTTTGAGTCACATCAATCAACATCTCCTCTCTACTTTTTCTACACATAATACAAAAAAAAGTAAAAAAGTGCACTTATTTAATCTTCTCAAATTAGGCCTAATTATATAATTTCATAAAAATTTATATATTTTATGATAAAATTATATACAATAAACAATACCCGTCTACTTAATACGACTGGCCTATAAATCTCCCTTAAATTAAATACCTTTTTCATATCACCACTTGATGAAGTACATGTTGATTGCCATGCCTACCTATTACACAGTTCCCAAATGGCCTAAATAAGCCCCATACACCAAAACGCACTAAAAGTTGGACAGACTTTTCAAAAACAGGTTCACCCTCCTACACCTGATAATGCATAACTTTAAACAAACTGATTAGGATCAAATTTTGATTATAAAATATAAGGCAGCACACATTATTAATTAAATAATAAATAAATAAATAATGAAATCATCAATGAATGCCTATATTTCTTAGTGAAGTCTCATTGTGTTAGAGTTTACATTCTTAATATTTTTTACTAATTTAACAAAGGGGTGTGTAGAATTTCACAACGACAATGCTACGTAACTCACATTTTGTGGCTCAAAAGTGGTTCAAATGGCCAAAACGACGTCGTTTTGAGTACAAAACAATATAAAAATGGCCAAAACGACGTCGTTTTTGCCATTTAAACTACTTTTGAACCACAAAATTTGAGTTACGAGACATTTTCTATTTCACAATTTGCTCCACTACTTAAGTTTGGCATTTGTTCCACTAGTTAAAGCACGTGTTATAGATTCCATTAGATGGGTCCATTGATAATCTTTCTTATGTTTGACTGGTCACCAAATAAGAGATAGAAGGAAACTATAGCAAATTAAAATTTAAGCATAGAATATTAGTTTCATTACTGTATTTTTTTTAGATGGTTTCATTGGTGTATTTGTATCGATAAAATTGGACATTTAGTGATGAATTATTTTTTGGGAGGACCAAAATTTTTCATTTCAAAAAGTAAATTTTTTTGACACAAAATTGTTTTATTTATGAAAAAAATATTTATAAGTTACATTTTTTAAGTTGTCACTAAAAATCTTTTTTTTTTTACTTTTTAAAATAACTTTTTAGTGACGACTTTCGTAATGATGGGAATTGCACTCCTAATATTTTTTTGCAATAAATTTTCATTTTGAGTTAAGATCAACACAATATGGCTTGAATTATTGATGTGGTGGGTCAAGGATTGGGTTTTGGATTGTTTTGGGAGGCGAAAAGGGGGACCTCCTTTCCCCACAAAAGTGATAGAGAAAGTTGGGTTACTGTATACAACATAATCTCAAATAGCAATAACAATTATTGCTATGGTTTGATGAGGACCCATTTTGTTACATGCATGTCTTTGTCTATCATGACCAGTAATAAAATATACCAATGTCTCTTTTGACAAGTACTAACAAATATGTGTCACTTGAATGCTATTGCCATAGATCAGGGTTTGTTCCCCTCATGGTCCCTAGACCCACCATGAAATTGAAAGAAATTTTAGGTTAATGAAATCTGCATATGCATTGCCTTTCTTTCCTCCGGCAGCTTAGCTATGTCAACTGAGTCTGGTGTGGAGTCAAGATTTTTATTCAATTAGTGCATAACCTTACCTACATCGTAGTACATGAATTTTTTTTCCAGTTTGATAATTAAAAATATTTTAAACTCTAAATCGACATACTTTCACACAAAAATATGAAATTATATAATCATAAGTTTCAAATCTAATATTAGGTTCACAACACTACGGTCCTAATTTGAAAATTCGCAAAGCATAGTTTTTTTTTTTCTTTTTGGGTAAATTACACTTACTTCTCCTGAGATTTACCTTAATTACAGATACTTCTTCTGTAGTTTCAAAAATTACACAGACCTCTCTTACTTTTAAAAATAATAGCCATATTATTTTTTATTACTTTTGTAATTTTTGAAACTATAAAAAAAAATATCTGTAATCACTACAAGAATCTGCATTTTTAGCGATCATTTTCTGCGACCAATATAAAAGTTGGTGGCTAAAAGTTACCTTTTGGCGACCAAATATTAATTAGTCGCGAATGATCATTATTTTTGGCGACCAAATATGAGTTGGTCGTAGAAGGTCACATTTGCGACCAAAAAATGAGTTGGTTGCAAAAAGTGGTATGCTTTTGGCGACCAACTACAAATTTAGTCGTAGAAGGTCACGTTTTGGCGACCAAAAAATAAGTTGGTCGCAGAAGATCAAAAATAAGTTGGTTGTGGAATTGGCCACCAAAATTTTAGTCGCCAAAAACTTATTTTCCCCGACCAAAAATATTTTAGTTGCCGTATATTGAGTTTTGGCTACTAAAACAATTTAGTCGCCAAATGGAAAATAATTTTTTTTTTCTTTGGCGACCAAAAATTTGGTCGCCAAAAACTTATTTTCAGCAACCAAAAAAACTGAATTCGGTAACCAAAAATATTTGGTCACCAATGAAATGGCTCAGGAAGAAATCACTTAGGCGTTGAAAAGTGGAGACAGAATTCGGTAACAACTGACTAATCCATAGCCGAGCTGACCCCTTAAGTGTCACAGGGAAAGCCCGACACATGATCACATTTGGAAAAGCATGGAGGATCATGAGGGTCCTATAGGTTTCTAGATGGTCAACTGGATCCGTTGTGCCGTCGAATGAGTCAATCAAGGGCATTTTAAACTTGGGGGTAGGGGTTTGTCCCTGATGGGGCAACAAACGAGGAGTTGGCTGTCGTAGAGGGTTTATTTTGTATGTTCTGCATAACTCCTTCAAGCTAGAGTTTCATAACTCGGAGTTCCGCATCCCAAATAAGGACATTGTCACCTCCAGAATGCAGTGGGGGTTGAATACTACTAGCCTCTCCTTTAGGAGCTGGTGTTTGAACAGATGAATGTAAGCCTCGAGGTGGTAGGTTCATGTCTTGAGGCAGAGGTTGCAGACCCTCTAAGTTGGAGAGGTGAGCATGTTGGAAAGGATGACTCGGGGTTCGTTCTCGATTGTGGGGAAAGTCTTGTGGTGGTAGAAGAGGTATAGGGAGGTTTCGCTGGAGCAAAGCATTGATCAGGGTCTGGTTTTGCTCGGCCATGCGGTTGATGCTGTTAATGAGTTTTGTGAAGTATTGAAGTGGGTTATTTGGGTTGGGAGGGTTGGCTTGGGGGTCAACGACATTGTGTTGAGAAGCCATGGATCTCGTTGTGACCATCCACCTTGGCGGCCTGGTGTGAAGGAATTATCGGGAACGGGTCTCCGGCAACAATGAGTACAACTGTTACCCGAAGTGGCGTTCCCACAGATGGCGCCAGCTGATGATACTGCTGATTCCTGGAGAGTGAGTTGGGCCGACCCATGCTTCTTACAACATTCACCAGTCTTTAAGCTTGCTGGATCACCTGCAAGAATATCCAACGGGGAACCAGAGTTCCCCAGCGGACCCTCCGACGATTAAGTTAGAGGAGAGATTGATGTTGTATCCAGAAAGAGAGAGAGAGAGAGAGAGAGAGAGAGAGAGAATAGAGAACTTAACCTTTTTGTGTCTTTAGAAACCTCCTTATATCCTTCGTTCATCATTTCCTTGTCCACTCTGACCTGTCATGTTGGCCGAAAGTCTATGCTCTAACTTGCCTTGTTCATGGTGAGGTTGCCCGTTCCGACGTGAAAGGGTTATCGCATTTAATGCCGCCGGAGCCTCATTAATGGCTGATGTGTGGTGCAATAACTTTGCAGGATCTTTGTCTGCTTGTGTGGCTGGTTCTCCTTTTGGCAAGTGTTTAGATGTCATTGGTTCTTGATGCAACGTTGGGTTTCAATAGCATTGGGCTTTAGTACTTAAACCGTTAATTGGGTTCTAAGTGGTGAGCTAAAAGTCTCTATGGGTCCACCGATGTCAGTAACTATTTTTGGACAAAAACTTAGGAAAATTATAATAACCTTATGATGCAGACAAGCTTGAAAATTATCTTAAATTTGCAGAGGCTGGATTTGCCAATTTTTCTGACTCCGTGGAAATTTGATTCAAAAGGGACTAGTCCATCAGTTTGAAAATCTTTTTTTATTTTTATTTTTTTGAGGTGGTCATCTCTTCTGGTGCTAGATCAATGGTCCATGGTACGACATGTTGGGTAGTTAAGGTTGGAAAAATTACCATTCAGTGGTAATCTTTAAAAAATTATTATACATTAATAAAAAAATTATAATTATAATTATAATTGTTAATATTTATCACTTTTTTATAAAAAAAAATTAACCACAGCTGATAGATTATTTTCCCGTTGTTCTGTTTTCATCTTGAGGTGAGCAATAAAGAAAGAACTGGTGTAAGTTCGCATGTATCTATTAAAATAAAAATAATATAATAAATTGTGATTTTTCATCATTTCATTTGGATGATGCCATGTATTATAAATGTTTCGTAATTTTGTCGTATGATTACACAATGCATTGTTTAAAATTAGAAATTTTAGTTAAAGTGAGTCAACACAAATAAGGAGAGAAAAAAAAAATTAACTTTTGGAAAATTATAATTGTTTACCTAAATGTTATGAAAATTAATCAATAGATTTATTTTAAGAATTTTTCATAGGAAGATTAAAAAATAAGTAATGAGATTAAAATAATAGAGTTAGGCCAGGTTTCGCAAGTCCAAAATAATTTAAAAAGTCAAAAAATTACACAAAAAACAAAAAAGTCATTACTATTCACAAATAAAAAATATTAAAAAAATATTTTATATATTTTTATAATACAAAAGTTTGATGGATACATGCTACCGTACTTGTGAAGCAGGAAGGCCATTATACACTTTTTGAGTCAAAAAAAAATTTACATATGTAAAGTCACAAAGTTTGATAGTAATGTTGGGCCTTTAGGGGCCCACTAAGGGTTCCGTTTTGATAATCCGAACTATCAATATGTAGAACTCGTCGAGTAATATATGCTTGTAAAAAATCACGTTGATCGGATATCGTTAACTATATGATCAAATCAGTTTTGTATAAACAAAACGAATAGTGTGATAGTTAACTGTTGAAAAAAACTTATCCGATTATATAGTTATCGATATCCGATCAATGTGATTTTTTATAGACATATAATATTCGACGAGTTATATATATTGAATGGTTCAAATTATTAAAATGGGATTCATGGTGGCCCCCACGGACCGACTATCATTGTCCAAACACTTTGTCTCAAAGGAGGCAATTATTTTCTGTGTAAGACCTGCTGGGCAGCAGGATAGTCGTACAACCACTCAACTTTTTTTCACTATACATTTTATTTATATAATTTTTATTACATGTTTTTTCATAAAAATTAATTCAAATATCTATCATTTTTTAAAATTTTTTAATTTAAAAAAATAAAAAATATACTTATTTAAAACATCTCAAATAATCCCTAAGAAGGAAAGGCGGTTGGAATACGGTTACTCCATATTCCAACCACCCACTCATACCCATTGGATTCGCAGCCGAGCTACTGAACCGTAGTCCTTTGACTAGTTTCGCATCTCTGGCTAACTCATACCATCTCTGGCGTCTGTCCTTTTCACTAGAAGTCCTCTTTGATAATTCAGATTATTTATTTTGTAAAATTTTTAATATATATTATTTATAAAAAAAGTTAATATATATTAATAATTAAGTCGATTTGATAATTATAATTTATTTATTTTATCATATTTATTTAAAAAAATAACAAATATATTTTTTAAAAATAGATCATCTATTTTTTAGATATAAACATAATAAAATAAAAACTATTGCTATTTTCATATCGAATAATTTTTTATGAACAATACACACTAAAAATTTTATAAAATGAATGTTCATATAATCGAAATGAAATATATGGTGGCTTCACGTGCCATTGAAGTTCTGTTAAATTCAAACAAAATTAAATATGAGAAAAAACCCAATCCAGTATTTTTCTTTTTTCTTTTTTTCTTTTGGGCAACCAAAGAGGACACATGAATTGTTATATATCATTATTCAATTTGAATTAGACTAAACCCGTATTTGGTAAGTTAATATTTTAGTCAAAAAATTAAAAAGTTATTAAAAAAGTCAATAAATCTATAATCTATATCAAAACGTTAAAGATTCTATTTTTTCTCTATTTTTTGCACATCTTTTCGTAAAAAGTCACTTCAAATATACTAAATTTTTTTTCATATTTTAGTCAAAAAGCTAAAAAGTTATTAAAATAGTATGTTCTCAAATGAGGCCTAAGTCTTTGTTTGGAAAAATTAAAATAGTCCGATTTTTTTGCATTTTAGTTATTTTAGCCTGATTTTTTTACTCTCATTTAGTTTTATTTTTAACTTTTTTTACTTTTATAAAAGAAAAAATATAATGATTATAATTTTGATGTGATATTTTATTTTATTAACTTAAGTAACCAATTTTATCTTTTATACTTTCTTAACTAAAAAGCCAAAGGGTAATGATAGAGACCACTAAAAGTGGTACTCTAAAGTAACCACTAATAATATGACATCCATTTTTTAAAAAAACACAGACACAACAACATTGTGGCAGTGGGTGGAACCAATTCTAATTCATAAGAGCATCTTTAACGGTGAACCAAATTTTTTACTAAATTTGAGTAAAAAAAGTCAATTTTCTTAATCTGATATGGCTTGCTCCAACCGTGCATCAAAAGGGAAGGGTCGACCTGTAAGGATAATTTTTTTTTTTAACTGTTTGAACCTACCTATTTGAAAGAGAACCGGTCGACCGGTTGGCTCACCCCAACGGTAACGCACAGTGAAATAGTGAAATCTGAAGCATGTTTTTATTTTGATGAATTTTTTATTTCATCCTCATTTTAATATTAATTTAGTGAAATCATTAGAGTTTTAAAAAATAATTTTTTTATCAAATTTTAAATCTGACACAAAATTTAAAAGCCGTTGGAGATGGCGTAAGATAGACATAGGATTGTATCAATCTAATCCAATTCCAACCCTACTGACACCAATTTGGACCATCTCTATTAGTCTCTCTCTCCTCACTGGAAAACTCGTAGCGTGCAATTAAAACAGCTCACGAGCACGCTTTGATATATAGATGTTTTTGAAACTTCAAAAAAAGGCCATCCACAAACCGGAAATATTATAAACACACTGCAAGCCAAAACAATAACATAAATACAAATCTGAGAGACCTTGTGGTGGAGATCCAACATCTCCACACTCCACTGACACTGCTAAAATACAACAACAATTCAAAACCAACCCATTATTACCACTGCTTCTTCTTCTTCTTCTTCTTCTTCTTCTGCTGCTGCTTCTTCCTCCTCCTTCTTTCGAACGCTGTCCGATTCACCGGAAAAGAAGCTATCAGTACAAGTTTTGTTGTACTTGTGTAATTGCATGCAATATACCACGTAGTTGCACCATATAGTGCGTCTATATATAGTGGCTAGGTTTGATTTATTAGTGAAGTTTTAGAACTTTTTGGAATGCTTGCTGTGTCAGCTTTGAGGAGCACTAACGATGAAAGGGAGGGACAAATGGAGGGCTTCTCGATCGGAGGCAACGATGACTTCCCTGAATTCTCCGGTGGGAATTTGCTCGACAGTATTGATTTCGATGACCTTTTCGTGGGCTTTAGCGATGGTGATGTGTTGCCTGATTTGGAGATGGACCCGGAAATCCTTGCCGAGTTTTCAGCTAGTGGCGGTGAGGAATCAGAGATGAACACATCATCTGCTGAAAAAGCAGATGATAATTCAAGAAAAGAGGAGGAAGATAAGGTCTCAGGTTCAGGTTCAGGTTCGGGTTCGGGTTCGGGTTCGGGGTCAAGTTTGAATCAAGGAGAGGAAATTGTGAGCAAGACAGGAGAATCTGTCGGTGTAAATCCATCGAAAAAGGAATCAGATAAAGGAAGAAAATCATCCGCACAATCCAAGAATCCTCAAGGGAAAAGGAAAGTGAAGGTAATTAAAATAAATATTGAATTCAACCTAACATAAACTCTATGATATTTAGATTTCATAACACAGTCTCTCTCTCATGTTTATTAGTTTCACATGACTGCAAAGAGTTCACGAGAATTTTGTCTTTTTATTTTTATTTTTATATTTATATCTAAAACATGAGACAAAATTATCTTTAGAAATTGGATTAGATTTGATTTTTGCGAGTGAATAATAGTTGGGTGTTCATTGAACTGTGTGAAGGTGGATTGGACGCCAGAGCTGCACAGGAGATTTGTTCAAGCAGTGGAGCAGCTTGGTGTGGATAAGGCAGTACCTTCACGGATTCTAGAGCTTATGGGAATTGATTGTCTCACTCGCCATAACATCGCTAGTCATCTTCAAGTACATCCATCTATCTATCCACTAGCTCCTTAATTTTCTCTCAATTTTCTTGCTCATATTTTGGTCCATTTTCTTTCTAGTAACAAAAATTAGTTATGCCCGTAGTACATTATATAGACAGACACATAGACTACTTAAAATGGAAAAAGATTTCAAAAGCATTTTGAGAGAGCTTGTTTGTTACTAATTCTGACGGTTAACTATTTTTAGGGTTACGATTTGTTTACTTTCCAATCATGAGAATGGATTTTGTCAATCACTAACTTGAGGCTGTGAACTCCAAGGGGTTGGGGCTGGTTGTCAAAGTCTGAGGTATGAGGGCGTACTTCCTCCATAGTCTCAAATTCAAAAAAATTTGGCCGCAAATAATTTCTTGGGGGGTAAGTTCATATGGGTTTTCTTCTCGACTTTAATTGGACATAGCTAATGAACCGTGAGATTGATTCTTGAATTAGTCGGTTTTATACGCATATAGCATTGTTATTTCATAGTGTCAATATTTTTGTTGCTTTATACTGTGTTTGGTTGGAGAGTTTGAGAAGAGATTTGAAAAGAGAAAGGAAAAACGCGTGTGAAATTATATGAAATATAAGCAAGATTTATTCACATTTCACCTACCTTTTTTATTTTTCTTTCCAAATCCCTCTCCAAATCTCTCAACCAAACACACCATTAAGGTATTTCTAAATTAAGCTTCCAAAGTGTGAATTTAAAACCTAGTGAAAGCAATGCACACTATACTTAAAAACACTTCTCTGTAGTGTTTTCTTCAATTTACAAATTAATCTGAAAGATTATAAATTTCATTGAATAAGAGAGGGGAAGTGAGTTATAATATTGAAGAAGAATTGTTGGGGACTGTGCAGAAGTATCGATCTCATCGGAAACATTTGCTAGCACGAGAAGCTGAGGCTGCAAGCTGGAGCCAGAGACGGCATATGTACAGTGGAGGTGGAAGCAAGACTATGGGGGCTTGGGTTGCACCAACACCTACAATGGGTTTCCCTCCTCCTCCCATGACACCCTTGCAACATTTTAGACCTCTACATGTTTGGGGTCATCCTCCTCCTCCTTCCTCAGTCAATCAATCGTTAATGCACACATGGCCTAAACACCCACCACTGCTGCCACCACCGCCACCAGTATGGGCACCAACACCAACTCCACATCCTCCTTCGGCGAGGCCACCACCAGACACTTCTTCATTTTGGCACTCTCGTCATCAAAGGGTATCAATCTTCCCTCCTTTTCTCTCCTTTCTCTCGCTCTTTCTAAAATGACATTTGGATATTCTATTGGTACAGGGTCTGAATTCTCTTACACCAGGAACGCCTTACTTTCCACCACCACTAGCAACTACGGTAACTAACAATGTGCTCACTTAAAAATAAGAGTATATAATTTCTCATGTTAGGCATTATATTCTCAGACTAAATTTCAACGTATTTCTCTTTGGTGGCACGATATTCGATAATTATAGTACACAATTCGTTTTCAAATTAATTTTTAATGTACTTTCTTTGCTTTTTTTTTTTTTTTTTGAAGTGTGTGGTGATGATGAAATATGCCTATGATAGTTTTCGAATTAATTTTCAATGTACTTTCTTATTTTTTTCTTTTTTTTCTTTTTTAAAGTGCGTTGTAATGGTGAAATATGCATGAGATGTTTTTGGCTCCATCTAACACAAAGACTTGAAAGTCGAATCACATAATTAGAGCATGTCTTTTTGTGGAAAGACTTTGCCTTTACTTGGTTTTGTTTGATCAAATAATGCAGAGATTTTCGGCCCCAGTGGTCCCCGGCATTCCTCCGCCACCACAACCACCACCCCATGTCATGTACAGAATAGAACCCCCCGGCATTGGTGTCCCGACCAGACAAACAGGTCCCCATCCTCCATCGGATTTTCATCCGGTGAGGCTCCCTCAAAATCTCTACCATTTTCATTTGCACTTTTATTTTCTTAGACATTTTCAGGACTTCTTTTTTTGAACAACAACCAATAATTGATTTATTATCTTACTATTTTTATTTCATTTTATTTTATTTTTTAATTTGTGTGTGTTTGTTGAACAGTCAAAGGAGAGTATTGATGCAGCTATTGGAGATGTTTTAGGGAAGCCATGGTTGCCACTTCCCCTTGGACTAAAACCTCCATCTATTGACAGTGTGTTGGGGGAACTCCAACGTCAAGGAATTCCCAAAATACCCCCTACGTGTGCTTAAATTTTCCGATTTTTATATATATATAACACAACAATTGAGCTGCAACTGCTTCTGGGTGTTTTCAAGCCACCACAGGCCTAAATTCGACGACATTTCTTGAATTTAGAAATTAGATTCCTCTCATTTTTGATCTTTGTTCTTCGCCTTTCTTGTCAAATTCGAGTACATCTCCTTCCTTATTTGAGAGTGATCACGTTTAGGTATTATCTAAAACTCGTTTCATTGACTCCACTTCTTATCTTTTATTTCACTATATCGTATACTACCTAAATATTATCACCTAAATATTGCTCTTATTTTATTTTCCTCTATGAAGAGATTGATGTACAAGCCAATAAGTTTTGAAATAGTAATTGTTATCAATAAAATTGTAATAATTATGAGGACTTCTATATATCATTTCTAATTTATCTTTTCCTTTAAATTTTTTTTTTTTTTTTTTGGGTTCCTTTCTATCTTCTCTTCGAGGTCCTTGTGAGACCTAACAGCTGCTCTTGATAGCATGAATATAAATTATTACTATTATTTATAGTAAAAATATTTTTAACAATCTTTGAAAATTAACTAAATAAATTTCCTGATGGAAGAAATATAAGAACCTACTTAAAAAATCAAAAACTGTTTAATTTGTCAAAGATTTCTTCCCATTTAATTTAGGAGTAATTTCACATCAGTGGATCGATGTTTAAAAAAATATTTTCAAATTAATGATATACTTCATAAATATTAAAAAATAAAATTATAAATTTTTTCATGAATTTATAATTAATTTTTGAATATAAATTCTCCTTTAATTTACTTTTATATATTTTTTTCATAAAAGTTACAGAATCTTTTCCAACCATATTGATAATTTTCAACTTACATTTTACTATAAAAAAAAAAATTAAAAATCATTTGAAAAGTCAATCCCAAACCAACAAAAATGTCTAAAATTTGAGTGGCTCAAACGTAGCCCTTCAAATACATAGTGGGCCCAAAATCTGTCACTAAAAAGACACAATTGAGAGGCAAACCAAACAAAACAAAACAAAATTCAAAATACAACGGTGGTTGAAGCAAACCATACAAATTTGAATGGTTGAAGCTAACCATATAAATTTGAAAATTGTTTCGGTATGGAATACACATTGTGTATAATTTTATATTAAAATTATATAATTTTTTATGAATTTACATGAATAATTTTACAACAATATGTAAATTAAACACAAATTTACATAAACTCATGAAAATTTAAGAATTTTGTGAATTTATATTTAATTTATATATTTTTGTAAGATCACTTATGTAAATTCGTAAAAATTTACATAATTTTATAATAAAATTACATACGATATGTATTATACACTAGAAATTTTTGATATATCTTGAAGTGAAGCATCAACAGATGCTAGGTATACTTCATTAACAAGTATAAATACACTAATTTTTCTTTTAACACTTGGACTCCCACCAATGTCACTCAATTCCAAAACAAGGAAACTGCGATTTAAAAAATAATAATAACAAAATAGTCTAAAGATTATATAAATCAGCATCTTATTTTAGGATAAACTATCAATAAATTTTAGCAATTAGATTTAATTTTTATCAAATCTTATTAAAAATAAGTTTCAATAAAATCGTCACTAAAAATAATTTTTTGTGACAATTTTTTACATGCGTCACTAAATGACTTTTTTTTTGTTATGGATTTTATAAATTGTAACTAAAACTTACAATTAATGACATTTTTCTTTAACGAATTTTTCAAATCATGGCTGAAAGTTAAAAATTAGTAACATTTTTTTATGATGATTTTTAAACTGTCGCTATAACTTATAATTAGTGACATTTTTTGTGATAATTTTCAAACTGTCGCTGAAAATTAACAATTAGTAACTTTTTTAATAGTATTTGATGAAAAACGACATTAATTATAATAAGAACTATTGAATAATAAGTCCACCTACTAATTAGTATCTTATATCCAAACGTCACCTAATCTCATAACTAAATTTAACGCACTTTGATTTAGAGGTTTTTTGAGAAATTGGTTAAAAGTTAATTTTTTTGGCTATTTTAATTTATTTTGTCTTTTTATAAGTAAGTTATGTGATAAGTGATATGACCTAAAATGAGTTAAAAATTAAATATCGACTTTTAACCAGTTTTCCAAAAGAGCACTTAATCGTAGGCTGACCTCACCTTGGTTTGATTACTACTTTAAATTATAATCAATACTCCTTTAATTCATAAATAAAATCACTTTAATCCATAATAAAAGCATACAATAGAATATCAAATAGGAAAATGCGTGAGAGCTCGAATGCGTAGAGCTCGAATGGTCTGAATGGTACAAAAATATTATTTTACCGGTAAGAAAATAAAAAAAAATCTTAAAACGACGTCGTTTTGGAATTTCAAGCCATTCAAATTGTTGATATTTCGAGCTATGTAGCGGAGTTATATCAAATAATTGGCCTAACCATGTACATGAATATTGTTATACGTACTAATTGGTATATTAATTAGTGCATTTAAGTCTCATTTAGAGACTAATATTTTAGTTAAAAAGTCAAAAAATTATTATAATTTGTCACATTACTCTCTCTATTTTTTCGCGTATTTTTTGTAAAAAATCAAAAAATTACTAAAATAGAATGTTCTCAAACAAGACCTTAAATGCGACTTAATTTTAAAAATTTTGAACTTTTGTAATAAATAAAATCATAATTTTAAAATAATAATATCATATTTATATTAATATGTTAATTATTATATAAATTGATACATATAAAATCACTGCGCATTCATATGCTAAATATGAGATCACGATGACTTATCACTCCCATCAGTCATAAGTGGAGATGTGGAGGCTGTGTGGAGGTACAATCGTAACAGTTGATTTGACATTGATAATTATTTTATCAAATTATATTTGTATTTTAAAAATAAATAATAAATGTAATTTAAAATATATAATTAAATATAAATACAATTTAATAAAATAATTACTGATATTTATTTATTTTATTTATTATAAATGTATTCTATTTAATATGTCTTAAAAAATAAATAATTCACATCATCCAAATACGTTTTATTAGTCGCACGCATCTCTATCTTGAATTAGCCAAGCCAATCACTTTAACATCTGTCCTGAGCCTTCGTTTGAGATGTGAATTGATTTTTAATTTTTTTGATTATTTTAGCATAGAGCTAAAAAGTTTCGTTTTGGTTGAATTTTTTAATTTTTTTGACTTTTATAGAAAAAAAATAAAATAATTATGATTTAGATGTGATATTTTGTTTTAATTTTTGAAAAATCATCCGTAGCTCGAATATATCGGGCTCAAATGGCTCGAAAGTGAAAGTTTTTCTCTCCTCTCGATCTCTTCCCTCTCCAAACAAAATTAGCACTCTCACCTCTCTCTTACTCTCACCTCGTCCCTCTCATCTCTCTCGTCTCATCCCTCTCATTCACTCTCGCCTCTCTCTCCTCTCTATCTCTTCACTCTCACCTCTCTCACCTGTATCTCCGACGCCACACCGGAGCCGCTATCACCGACGAGTACAGATCTGCGTTGATGATGATGATGTGTTGATTTTGATTTTTTATTTTTGGGTTTGAATCTCTCTGATTTTTTAATTTAATTTTTGAATTTTTTAGTTGATTTTTTATCTTCAAAAAAATAGAGGATTGTTGATTTTTGATCTATGATGTGTTGATTTTTGGATTTTTGGATTGTTGATGATGATATGTTGTTGATGCGTCTTGGATTGTTGATGATGATATGTTGTTGATGCCTCTCACACAGAAATGATGATACGTTGATGATGATACGTCGTTTTTGGATTTTTGGTTGATCTCTCTCTCTCTGCTCCCCTCTTCTCTTTCTTCTTCTGTGAGTTACTACGAAGCAAAGAGAAAAAAAGAAGAAAAAAAAAAAACTAAAACGACGTCGTTTTAGAATTTCGGGTCATTCAAGCATTCAGAAATTGGAGCTATAAAACGGAATTGTTAATTTTTTAGCCTATTTTACTTTTGTAGGACTATTTTAACTGAAAAATTCATGGCAAACCTTGAATTAGCCAAACCAATCACTCCAACATGTGTAGTACTCCATCTCCATGATTGTTCAATCATGGAAAAAGTGGCTTTTTGGCTTTTAACCAAGTTTTTGACTTTTTTAGACAAATGATTTGAGAAGTTGGTAAAAAATGACTTTTGACTTTTTTGATTAATGTTTGTTTATGATGTCAAATCATAATAAAATGACCAAACTATCCCCATTTATTTAAAATATTTACGACTTCACCTATGTAACACATTTTGACCCATGAGGGTAAAATTGTAATTTCACAATTGGCTAAAAACCAACTTCCCAAATGAAAAAAAAAAGAGAAAAAAAGCCAACTTTTAGCTTTTGCTACAAACCAAAAAAAGTGACTTTTAGCCAACTTCCCAAAATAGCCCAAAACATCGTCATCCATCATTTATTGAAGCACTAGCAATTGGACTTGTTAGCCAAAGTAATTCATCCCTTTTTTTATTATTAATTTTATTAAACAAAAAATTTTAATAGAAAGATATTTGTAATTTCCAAAATGACAGAAACAATACGTTCGAAAAATGTATTTGTATTTTACTTTATTTTCTAGTTTGGCTTATTTTCATTTTAATGAATTTTTTTTAAATTTTAAAATTTTTAAGTTTTTTTTTTTAATTTATAAAAATTGAATTATTTTAACCTATGTAGTAATTTCTTTTTTTTTAAATTATCTAACTCAGACATTAGAAAGCAAAAAAAATTTGACTCCAAATTTAAATAATAATAAAAGAGGTTCCGAAGAACCAAAAATAGGTCAAAAAATGAAGTGACTTGCAGCAACTAAAATTTAGCAAACTCTTTCCAAAATTATCTAATGTTCTGGCAAAGGTATTGTCTAATTATAAGAACAAAAATGCTAAAAATTCCAAATATTTTATCAAAATTTTTATCAAAACACTCACATGAATGTAGGTCCCTATGAGTATGAATCCCACGCCCATACAATAAGTGTTGTAATATTAACTGTCAAAACTATAACACTTTCGCATTGTAGCCTATCTAAACTTAGCTTCTACATTGCCAACCACCACCGGAGATGCTTTCTCAAAAGTCTAAAAAGAAACTTGTAAGCTGTGATTGATTCATCAAATTGTGAAGCCAAAAAAACATGAAAGATAAAAATGATAACAGAGCCGTAAGAGTTACTATGACCATCATCATCAAGAAGGTCAAATTTGCAGCCAAGAGACGATTGAATGCTTATATGAACATTGATGTCACCACTCAAAGCAGAGCATTAGACAAGGTTCAATAGAGGAGCAGAGGAGGAAGGGCAGGGACAAAAAGCGAGACGAGGATATACAGATTTTCACAGACACAAGTTTCAACACAGCCATCAAAAAGCTGCTGACCCCCGGTGAACGTCAACAAACTAAAATTTTAACATCAACGACTTCCATTCTCCTTGTAACAAAATTGATGGGGATTGTTAGTACAACCAAAACATTAGACAGTAAAAATAAAAATAAAATAGGCAGGCCATTGATATCAGCTTCAAACTGGTGCACGGCATTTGGAGATCCAAAAAAGCCATCAAATTCCTGCATAACCAGTGCAAATACAAAACTTCTGAACCTAACACAGTTGTGCATTTTTTTCCTATCCCATGTTCATCAGCATAAACTTGGAAGGGAAAAGGAAAGAAAATTAATATTCTTATGGATTTGTAAGCAAAACTGCAACTACGAACTGGAAACATTGAGTAAAGAAACACGACATACTTTTCATCCACCCCGGTAGATTTAGTCTTCCTCGAACCTAATCTTCTTCAAAGCAGGCTGGTTGCTTCCCACCTGCAAGAAAATCAAATTACAAAACAGGAAAAACAAATTCATGATAATCTGGATAAGATCCTTGGATAATCTGGATGCCTTACTGTTTATCACAAACACAATATTTTTAAGGCTTAAATTCAACAGTTACTGACCAAGAAACCCACGGTCGTACATCTATTCAATTCAAAGTCAACCTAGACTCTAGACAATAGTCACTTGTAAATTTTCTTGTAAAAAAATGCTGGCCATGCCTCCAAATTTAAAATTAGCAGAAAAGCATAAATTACATTTAATTTGTGTAGAATGGGAGTCTGACAGCTAGGGTTCATATGACTGAATTTTTTTAAGTAGTTTCCTATATTTTTATAACAATTGCAAGAGCATTGGAGAACAAAAAGATGGCAAGATTTAGATTCTTACAATTTCAGGGCACTCGTAATCAATACCAGCAGTTTCAATCTTCTTTCTCTTCTTTTGGTCACGTTTTAGGATTTCTCCCACCAACTTCTTGAATGTTCTTTCCTAAATAATCATCACAGGTGAATGGTTACTATTTCTTCAAAAATAACCACCGGGAGATCAATACTGAAGGACAGGTTTTCTAGATTTGCCTCATAAATCCAAGAATGATTGCCAGATGTCTGTATCTATATTCACACACCTTGTTCTGTCGCTTCCTTTCAATTTGAACCCAGTCCAATGGCTTGTGCCATCGGCTAGCGCCTTTCCACCTTAAAAACCATCAACAATTCATCGGTGTCACAAAAACTAAATAACTTTATGAAGAACAATTCTATTTGTCCCCTCTATATATTTACTTGATTTGATTCCTTTTTTTTTCCTCTTGAAACACCCAACACAACTTAGAAAATAACATGGTAATATCATATTTTTCCATACAGTAGATGATAAGTTAGAATTCATATAAGGAGGTTTCAAACAATTAAATGATAACAATCAAGAATAGATAATTGCTTACAATTTTGGATGAATACGCTCAGGAGGAATAAGGTGGACTTGCAACATGTGCTCAAACATAAGATAATTGTGCGTACATTCAGATACAATTTTTGCAACCTGCACTAATTAAAACCAACAATAAGACACATTACTAAATAACAAGTATCCACATATGAATTTTTTCTTTGAGGAAAGTACAACCTCAGGAGACTCAAATTCAATGAAGCCAAAGTGCTTCGATTTTCCTGTCTGCAAAACATCAAATCATACAAACAATAAAAAACAGTTAGCAATTAAGGGACTGAAACCAAAAGAGAGATATACCTAACATGAAACACGAGTGTTCTAGTTGCAACAATTTCAACAATAACACCATGAAAAATCAAAAGGAATTAATAATGATAATATTACTTATATTATTATTATAAAAAAGAGCAATCCTTTTTGCAATACATGGGAGACAATTTGTTTTTGTTTTTTTTCCTTTTCATGTAATAACCTCCCTTGTCATTTGGGAGTAATACCAGTAACTTCCGTTCCTTTCAAACAATTTTAAAAACAAGATAACAAATAAATATACATTTTTATGTATACATTAAAATAATGATTTTTGTCTCAATTTCTTACATTGCAAATACATTTATATTATATTGAAATAGTAAGAAAGCATTTTCTACATTGTACAAAAGGCCTTAATATATAACTAGAAAGCTCTATCCATAAACAATATGGGCTTTCTAATTCCTAAAACTAAAAATTCTAAAGGATGAGAGATTAATGGCAATACCATATTGTTTTTATTTTATTATTGAATCCAAGTTATTTTCTTCAAACTGTTAACATGCTTTATTTGTGTCTAAGCCTTAGTTGAACAAAGCGGGAGCAAGAGCGGGAGCGGGGAATCTTAGACATTCCAAGAATCGTTGGTAGGGAGCGTTTGTATATATATTAAATAATATAATATATGAAAATATATTGTGCAATTATATTTTTTGTTTTTTTCTCTAATGATATATGTCATAAATTTTTTAAAAATCATAATGTCTAAAGCATGTATGGTTAAAGAATTAGAAAATAATAGAAGACTTGTGGTGAGTGTATCTGTCCAACACAATAACAAACAAACATTATATTTAGACAATCTTCAAATTTAGCTTTATATCCACAAATGCTTAGTTAAATTTAAATAAAATAATAATAATAATAATAAAAAAAAAAAATTTAACAATAATAATTAGTAGCAATAATAGTATTAAAACCCCAACCTTCTTATTCTTCGCTAGTCTAAGGCCTCGTTTGGAGAGTGGCTATTTTAGTCAAAAAGTCAAAAAGTTACTAAAAGTTGTCACATCACCTCTCTACTTTTCTGCACATCTTTACGTAAAAAGCCAAAAAGTTACTAAAATAGCCTATTTTCAAACGAGGCCTAAGTCTCTTGATGGTGCCAAACTGCTTAAAAAAACCTGCACAAATATGAACAATAAAACATTTTCTGCTTTGCAATTCATACATACATTGGCGCGCGCGCGCACACACACATATACATATATATATATATTTGCATATATTTTTATATATTAAAAAAAATTGCACCTTCTATTTCATGCTCATAAAATCCGTGTGGAATTCGACCAATATAGAGCACTGTAGCTTTATTTTCCAGTGTTTCACTTTTGGGAAGCTTATGGCCAGGACCGCCCTCTAATGGCTGCCAATCACATAAAAATACATAAATCACAACGTAAAAAAATGCATATAATTTTAAGAATTATCAATAAATAATAAAGAATACCAAAAAATCAGCAGATCCATCTTTGACACCTGCAGCAGATTTTTGGGATGAACTTTTTTTTAATTTCTTCATCACCACTTCCTTTGCTTTGGCCCCCATCTCACTAACAACACAAATATAAACAATCAATTTTATTTTCCAAAAAAAAGATTAAATTAAAAGAAAGTAATGCGCAAAAGAAAATAATCAAATTCAGAAAATTAAGCAAAACATGATAAGAATGATGAAACCGAAATGCCCCAATTAGGGTTTTCGACCACCATACTCAAGATTAGTTAAACTTAATCACAATAAACATAAACCAAATCTAACCCAATTTTTTGTGAGGGTTTAATTAGGGTTTTTGCTTCGGCTAAACAGAAGCAAAAAAAAACCTGGTCATGTTGTTTATGGTTTTCTTTTCTTTTCTTTTTTTGATTTTTGTAAAAATGTTGGGGAATTCTAACATACACCCATTTAAAAAGGAGTGTAGCATACCATTTTCTTCTTTAATTATTATGACTAATTTTCTTCTTTAGTTATGACTCATGACTTCTTTAATTATGTCTCAAGTTGTGTTTAGTTAGGATATTTTTTTCATTTTTTAGTTATATCTCAAAAAATGGAAATTATGTCATTTTTCTTAAGGTGCATATGGGTGTGCATCATAGTGTTTCCCAAAACTGTTATTCATAGGGTAAAAAACAGCATAAATAAATTTCTAAAAAAATAATTACTCTATAATTGATCAATAATTTTTTTTTTTTTTTTTTTTTTTTTTTTTAAATTTCACAGATTGCACATCCAGAAGTCATAATAGTCACAAAAAGAGAACAGCGCTATAATCTAAAATGAGTTTAGCGCTGTGTTTAGTTGTGGATTTGGAAAGAGAAAGTAAAAAGGAAAGTGAGATACGAATAAAATAGGCTTACATTTTTCATAGTTTAACACACTTTTTTCCACTCCTTTTCAAATCCTTCCCAAATCACTCAACCAATCCCAGCATAAAGAATCTTAAATTAGCCCATATAATCTAATCAATTGAATCACGTATAATCTAATGAAATGCCAGCCAAACTCCTTTGTACAATGTGAATAATAGTATAATTGTTGGGCTACAATCATAAAATAAAAAATAAAAAAGTCTAGGCATATGTGTTAACCCACTAGACAACACAGACAGATTGAACTGGTAGAGAGCTGGCCAACCTCCCGTTGCCAAACATCAACAACCGCAATGTCGAGGTTCGTTCTCGGCTTCTTTCTCATCTTTCAGACTAACAATCGTTCTGATTTGGTTCGAATACAGTATTGTATTATATCTATATATATATATATATAGAGAGAGAGAGAGAGGGGGGGATAGCAGGGGGTTGGCACCACGAGTGATTGTTGAAAAAGGGAAGGGAGGATGGAAAAAGACTAATTGAAACATACCAAAGCTCAAGAGACGGAGAGAGAGAGAGAGAGAGAGAGAGAGAGAGAGAGAGAGTACCAGCGAGCGGCCGAGAGAGAGCACCAGCGATCGGCGAGAAGGAAAGGAGAAAGGAGAAAGGCGAAAGGCGAAAGGCGGAAGGCGGAAGTGAGATGAGGGAGGCGCTGCGTTGTTTTGCGGGTGAATACCTAATTAAAATTTGGGCTTTGCTTCAGACCCAGATCCAATGACGTGGCGCGCTGTCATTCGTTAAATAGGCCAATTATGAGTCTACACACACAACCCCAGTGGAGGTGTTAAGTATTTTTCTTAAAATTTTGAATTGGTTTTCTCCTTCACCTAAATAGTTAGAAAAAGATAATATTGATTATAAAAATCAATAGGATAAAATATTATTTTTAACTTATAATTATAATACTTTTTTTCTTATAAAAATTCAAAACAAAAATCAAACAAGATTAAAAAAGTCACAATATAAAAAAATTAGTTATATTAGTCAATGCCGAATGACTCCTTATTGGGTGTGGAGGGTGAGTAGTATATGCCTTTTTTTTAAAAAAAAAAAAAATTTACTATGCTTGTTTTTTGTTTTCTAAAAATACTTTTCAGAAAATTTTACTTTATTATTTTTGTTTTTACTGATTTTTTTAATATTTTAAGTAGTTTTTTAATTTTTAGACACACTTAACATAAATATACATAAAAAGTATAATTTTTGTGAAATTTTTTTTTTTAAATTTACTAAATGCCATAAGTACCAAAAAAAAAAAAAAGAATTCAGTATATTTTTCTTATTTTTATGTATTTATTAATTTTTTAAAATATTTTTTTACAATTTTTTTACTTTTTAGATGCATGTGCATTTAAAAAAGTAAAAAAAAAATGCTTAAAATTTTTAAAATATTCACTAAAAATAAAAAATACAAAAACTAAAAAACTCAATTTTTAAAAAATTCAATCCAATAAATTCAAACCAAACACACACATTGTGCTTACATAAGTGAGGAGTTGGGTCGATTTGATTGACAGGTTGACTTTTAAGACTGCCACCCAACTTCCACCCAACCCGTTCCGTCAAACTCCAAATAATGGTTTGGACAGTGTTGACAATTTTAGATAATATTCTATACGATTTTATTTACGAATAATCCTTTGTAGTTCGAATCTTTCTTCCCCGAATCCCCCGACGTTTTGGGCAGTCCTCTTTTTTTTTTTTTCCTCCTTATGTCTAAAACAGAGGAGAGCAAAGAGAAGAGAAAAGAAGAGGAAGAGGGAGAGAAAGAGAATGAGAGAAAGAGAAGAGAGGAGAAGAGGGAATGGAGAGAGAAAAAGGGTCGATCTGCCTCCGTCTCCGTTTTTTTTTCAGCCCGTTTTGTTGTTTTCATCGCAGCCCATTTTTATTTTTTTTCTAGTGGATCTAGATCTGAAAATGTGTTAATGATGATGATGGTGATGTTGATGAAGATGTTGTTGTTGATGATGAAGATGTTCTGGATCTAAAGATGAATGGTTGATTTTTATTTTTATTAATTTTAATTTTTATTTTTATTTTTTTCTGGATCTAAAGATGAATGGTTGTTGATGATGATGTTTGTACGGGAAAGAAATAAACCTTCTCGTATAATCCTATTGATCAAGTCTGCGCTCCTCCGTACGTCGTCGCTTTACTCCCTGAAAACACAAACGTGAGCTAACCGGCGGGTGTGTGCCGGAAACCCCTCCGATGCCTAAGTCAGCAACTAGACAATAGACAATATGCTCTGTGTATTCTAGAGTAAGAATTGGGATACCTCTACAAAGGTCTGGTCATGGGCTTTTATAGACTTTACTTTGGCACAATCCTAGTAGGATTCCAACTCTCCCTATGAGAGTCCTCCTAGGAATCACACACCCTACTCACTACCAACCAAGTGAGATGGTTTTGCACAATCCTAGTAGGACTATACTCTCCTTAGCAGAGTCCTCCTAGGAGTCATACTCCTACTCACTACCAACCAAGTGAGATGGTTTACACAATCCCAGTAGGACTCTAACTCTTCTTAGCAGAGTCCTACTAGGAGTCTCATCACTGCAAGCCAAGTGAGATGGCTGAACCTTTTACCTCAGTTATACATTCATGCTCGAACTGATTTATCTCGGTCCCCTGCCCTTCGGACCGTGTGATCGAAAACCGATCTAACGGATGCCATCCTGCCGAGCTATACACAGCTCGGCCCTCGCCATTGATGCTACCTCCTTTTAATAAGTTGCTGTAACCACACCGAGCTAAGTTACCTCGGTCACACATTTAAGTAATGATGTAGATGGCGCCCGACCGAGTTATACCAAGACCGGCGGCCGAGCTATACCAAGCCCGACATCCTTTCTCACCAATACCTCGGCTAGCCACCAGGCCCACTTATTTCGGCTGACATCTTTACCTCGGCTAACATTGCGATCAGCCAAGTTATTTCGGTTCTGTGATACTTTAAGCACTTCTATTAGTCTTGACTTCGAGATGACGCCTTGTAGAGCTATCGTTTAGCTCGGTCCTCTTTCTACCGATACCTTGGTCCATAGTTCGGCCCAAACCCAAAATATGAGATGTCTTCTTGGCCTAAGACCGAGCTACACCAACCCTTATCTCAGCCCATTACGCGATCTAACTCCTAAAGAAGACTCTTCCTAACTCGGCCCAATTTGTTTACAAATTACCCTCTCAATTGCCCCTTAATTCCATCTGCGTAGCATGATTGGGATTATTTTTCCTCCAGCCGAGCTAAGAAGTTGTTCGGTTTCACGACTTGTTCGGTCCCAATAAGCTTTGTTAGTTGCTTAGAATGTCCTTCCACTAATCTGGTACGACGTTATTCCCAGGATACATGGCGTGCCCCCAATATCCTTGTTCTCCTTGTTACTATCGTTATGCCAAAAAATTTGAATAGCCCTGATTTTTTGCCTTTAACGCATATATCCTTCGAGTTTGTATACGTCGAGTCGTTCTTTCTGTGTCTTGCCGAACAGACTAACTCGGTTTATACGAACCTTGCCAACCTGTTTTGGCCGAGGTAACCATCATCCCGGCCAAAGAGTTTCAGAAATTTTGTTGGACATACCTGCCAACTTCCTATAGCCTAGATCCTTATCTCAGCTTAGGAGAAGTAAGTGTTGGTTTTTCCAGTCAATCACTCTTTAGCCGATATCCTTACTTCGGCTAAAGAGTACCAAGAGTTGGTTTAATCCAGCCAACCACTCTTTAGCCGATGTCCTTACTTCGGCTGAAGAGTACCAAGAGTTGGTTTAATCCAGCCAACCACTCTTTAGCCCGATGTCCTTACTTCGGCTAAAGAGTACCAAGAGTTGGTTTAATCCAGCCAACCACTCTTTAGCCGATATCCTTACTTTGGCTAAAGAGTACCAAGTGTTGGTTTAATCCAGCCAACCACTCTTTAGCCGATATCCTTACTTCGGTTAAAGAGTACCAAGAGTTGGTTTTAATCCAACCAACCACTCTTTAGCCAATATCCTTACTTCGGCTAAAGAGTACCAACTGTTGGTTTTTCCAGCCAACCTCTAAGTTGGTTATTCCGGCCAACCTAGAGTAAAGTGTTTGGTTATTCCGACCAAACGTCCTGCAGCCTGGATCCTTATCCTGGGCTTAGGAGAGCTAAATGTTGGTTATTCCGACCAACATAGAGCTAAGCGTTTCGTTATTCCTGCCAAACTTCTTGATTGCCCCCCAAGTCGGGCAAAGACTTGTTGGTCAAACCTGCCAACTTCCTGCAGCCTAGATATCCTTATCTCGGCTTAGGAGAGCTAAATGTTGGTTATTCCGGCCAACATAGAGCTAAGTGTTTGGTTATTCCTGCCAAACTTCTTGATTTCCCCCCAAGTCGGGCAAAGACTTGTTGCGCTTGGTTAGTCATTCTTTCCAACCGTGCTAACTTTTACCGAAGGTGTTCTGTCCGACATCACTGTTTGTATCGAACTCTACCTTGGTGTGCATCCCATTTTCCTCTACCAAGATGTGTTGGTGCACTCGCTCCATCAGGGCTTCCATAGAAAGAGGTGGCGTCATTGTTATTGAATCTCTCAATTTATGACCCACTAACAGACCTTGCTTGTACTGTGCAATAGCTAGATTTGTAGGACAATCTGTTACATGGTTGCAGGTCTCCCAATACCGATTGTCGTAAGACTTCAATGTTCCCTTCTTGCCCATGCTGATGGAGAGAAGCTGGTCAATCTCCACTGGCGTCTTGGTGTTTGTTCTGAATCTGGTTACAAATGCCTCCGTTAGTTGCGCCCATGAGGCTATACTACCTTCTGGTAACCTTTCAAACCATGCTAAACCCATGTCGCCAAGGCTGGACGGAAACATGATACACGTTAAGGGCTCGTTTCATCGATACACGGCCATAACCTGGCGAAAGTGGCTTAAGTGTATGTAGGGGTCTGACTCCCCCTCATAAGTTATGAATTTAGGCTGATGGAAGCCTAAGGGTAATGGTGCGTCCTCAATTGTCGGGATGAACAGTGAGCTCTGCAACCTTGCTAATGCTTTATCTGCTGGTTCATAGGCGAGGCGTGGTTCTGGAATTCCAACCTCGACACTCCTATGTGTTCTAGGAGCCAATCGTTGTAGTGCGGAGACTCTGTGGGGGTCACGAGCCTGAGTGTCTTCTCTCCTTTGAGCCCTTTCAGTCTTCTTTCTCTCAGGTCTGGAGTAGCGTGTCTTGGAAGTCTTTGATTGTGTATCACCCAACCTGAGGCTTCTACTTTCAGTTTGTGATAGTGTGACTTGTCTGCCATGATCTTCTGAGTGGCAAGAGTGTGTGTTGCCTCTGCTCCCCTCTTTTGTTGCCACCCTTTTGCTTTTTATCTCGCTTTTCATAAACTCTATGTCAGCCGCTATTTTTCTTATTACTTCGTCTTGCTCCCTTACGCGATCTTCGAGAACCTGATGATCCATCTTCCGCCTCTGTCTATCAGGGCTCCGAGAGCGGTGTGGACTTGAGCCCTGTCTTCTTCTTGCTTCTCTCCGTGGATTCCTTCGCTGGCGATCTAATTCCGCCATGGATGGGATAGAAGGTAAACCTTCGCGCCTCCCACCCCCTTCCGGAGTTTGCCCATCTATAGCAGATTGCGGCAAGTCTTCATTGTACGTCATTGCTTTCAACTAGAGAGGAAAACTTGATCAAGAGGTTTTGCTCTTTGTGAATTTCCCACAGACGGCGCTAATTGTATGGGAAAGAAATAAACCTTCTCGTATAATCCTGTTGATCAAGTTTGCGCTCCTCCGTACGTCGTCGCTTTACTCCCTGAAAATACAAATGTGAGCTAACCGGCGGGTGTGTGCCGGAAACCCCTCCAATGCCTAAGTCAGCAACTAGACAATAGACAATATGCTCTGTGTATTCTAGAGTAAGAATTGGGATACCTCTACAAAGGTCTGGTCATGAGCTTTTATAGACTTTACTTTGGCACAATCCTAGTAGGATTCCAACTCTCCCTATGAGAGTCCTCCTAGGAACCACACACCCTACTCACTACCAACCAAGTGAGATGGTTTTGCACAATCCTAGTAGGACTATACTCTCCTTAGCAGAGTCCTCCTAGGAGTCATACTCCTACTCACTACCAACCAAGTGAGATGGTTTACACAATCCCAGTAGGACTCTAACTCTTCTTAGCAGAGTCCTACTAGGAGTCTCATCACTGCAAGCCAAGTGAGATGGCTGAACCTTTTACCTCGGTTATACATTCCTGCCCGAACTGATTTATCTCGGTCCCCTGCCCTTCGGACCATGTGATCGAAGCCGATCTAACGGATGCCATCCTGCCGAGCTATACACAGCTCGGCCCTCGCCATTGATGCTACCTCCTTTTAATAAGTTGCTGCAACCACACCGAGCTAAGTTACCTCGGTCACACGTTTAAGTAATGATGTAGATGGCGCCCGGCCGAGTTATACCAAGACCGGCGGCCGAGCTATACCAAGCCCGACATCCTTTCTCACCAATACCTCGGCTAACCACCAGGCCCACTTATTTCGGCTGACATCTTTACCTCGGCTAACATTGCGGTCAGCCAAGTTATTTCGGCTCTGTGATACTTTAAGCACTACTATTAGTCTTAACTTTGAGATGACGCCTTGTAGAGCTATCGTTTAGCTCGGTCCTCTTTCTACCGATACCTCGGTCCATAGTTCGGCCCAAACCCAAAATATGAGATGTCTTCTTGGCCTAAGACCGAGCTACACCAACCCTTATCTCAGCCCATTATGCGGTCTAACTCCTAAAGAAGACTCTTCCTAGCTTGGCCCAATTTGTTTACAAATTACCCTCTCAATTGATGAAGATCTGAAGATGAATGGCTTGTTGGGTGGTTGATGATGATGGTTGATGATGATGATTCTCTCTCTCTTTCTCTCTCTCTCTCTCTCTTTGCTACTCTCCTCTTCTTCTTCTTCTTCTTCTTCTTTGTTTTTCTTCTTTTTTTATTTTTCTTCTGCCAATTATTGGGGAAAAAAAAAATTCAAAATCGTTTTGAATTCGGGCTAAATTCGAGCTCGGCAATTTCGAGCTATGTAGCATAACTGTTTATTTACACTCGTACTAATTCAATTTTCTTGTACAACACACCTAGAAATGGCAATGAGAGACGAAGGGATAGCTTTTTATTTCGCGTCCCTTAACAGGTTCTAGTTTTCCCAACCCGACCTTAATTCAATTTTCCTGTACAACACACCTAGAAATGGCAATGAGAGACGAAGGGATAGCTTTTTATTTCCTGTCCCCTAACGGGTTCTAGTTTTCCCAACCCGACCTTAAGGATCAATATAGAATTAGATCACTCAAATTTCCCCACAAGCATCAATAAAATAAATTAAAAAAATATTTTAAAAATTGATATATGTATTATAAATATTGAATTCTTATGAAACCACGAACCCAACTTTTGAAACCAAATTAACTCTGAAAATCACACTAATATATGTAGAGATGAATCACATGTTATAGAGAGATGAAACAATTAGGGGTGTAATTTTGGTCCGACCCGGCTTGGCCTGAGTCAATCGCCACTCGGTCGCGTGGGCTCTTGTTTTTTTTTCGGGCTGGTTTGCAGGCAGAAAAGTGGGGGCCAAGCCCACTCAGATTAGGGCCTAAGCCATAAGCCGGACTGGTGGGCCTTTTTTTTGTAAAAAATCAACGATAAATATATTATATATAGAGATTATTTATGAAGAATAAAAAATTTATACTAGAATATTTTAGTTAAGATTAATGAGATATTTGGTTATATTTCATGTAGTGGTATAAATTTAATTATGTATGATTTATGTTTTTTTGGTTATGACTAAAAAAATATGAAATTATGTTATTTTCTTCTTTTGAAATGAATAATTTTATATATATCAAAATGAAACTTTCAATATTACAATCATTAAATTAAATAGATAACATTTATTGAATGAATAATTTTTATTTCAAAAAAATGAAATAAAATAGATCTAGATTATTGATGATAGTAGAACAATTGCATCACTATAAATCAAATACATTTCAACTACGTTAACACCTACTAGCCTACAAATTATCTGCATTTTACTCCACCTCAATAATTTAATACAAAAAAATAACAAAATGAAATCGTGAAAAATAAATTGTTCATTAATTATCGGAGGAACCAGACAATTCATTCCCGTTACCCAAGGATATGTCATCCAAATCGCTTTGAATTCTCTCTTTTTCACTATAATTTTGTCTTCTCATAAGCGTATGCATATAATCTTTAGATATCATCAGTGCCTCAACCATTTGGAGCGAAAACTTGTTGCAATAATCACTTAACAGCCATCCACCTGCACTAAAAGCCGTTTTAGAAGCAACTATAGAAATAGAAACAGTTAGTAGATCACAAGCCATTTGTGAAAGCACATGCTACATATGTTCATTTTGTTTCTACCAATCTAAAATATCAAAATTTTCAGTATCATCTACTAGTGAGCTATCCAAATAACGTTGAAATTCAAAACTACTTAGGTATGTTGAGATATTTTTCTAGTTTTTATTACTGAAAAAACACTTAGGCTCCGTTTGGTTTAGTTTTAGAATTATAATTTTAGTGTGAAGTTGTGATTTAAGTGTGAAATTATGAGTTGCATTTTGAAAAGAGACAATTTATTTGGTTATAAGTTTTGAAAAGAGTTTTGAGTTTTGAATTTTGAGTTTTGAGTTGTATTTTTAAATTTTTTGGATTTATTTATTTTTAAATATTTAAAAATGTCTCAGAAAATTTTATTTTTTATTTTAAATATATAAGTTTTATTTTGTATTTTATTTTTTTTAATATTTTAATATTTTTAAACTCAAAACACAACTACGTACTCAAATCATAACCAAAAACTCAAAATTCAATTCAAAAACTATTTTCAAAACACATAACCAAACACATAATTCAAAAATCAATTCAAAAACTCTTTTTAAAATTCATAACAAAACTCTCATTGAAAGTCTTTTCAAATTATATTAAAAAAAATTCAAAAAAACTATTTTTTATTTTGTTCTTTAAAATTATTTTTTATTTTATATTTTTTTGAAAAAAAAATTCAAAAAATATTTTGTTTATTTTTATTTTTTCAATTTTTTTTTAAAAATAAATTTTGTTATTTTTTTAAGTATTAGTCAAATAATTTGTTACGATTTAAATATATATGGCGATGCATTTTTTTAAAATTTTTAAAAAAATTAAACATTTAAATTAATAAAATATTTAAAATAAAATAAAATATTTAAAATAAAAAAATAAAAATTATATATTTTAAAAATTAAATTCTTATATATTTTTAAAAAATATTTTAAATATTTTAAAAAATACAATGCACAATAAAAGAAATAAATAAATATTTACCATATAAAATATTTACCCTAAAAAAATAAAATTAGGAAATTTTTTAAATATTTAAAAAAATAAATCCAAAAAATTTCAAAATACAATTTAAAATTATTTTCAAAACTTATAACCAAATAAATTTTCTATTTTCAAAACTCAACTCAAAACTCATTACTCAAAATACGACTTCACACTCAAATCATGATTCTAAATTATGATCCAAAAAATAATTTAAAAAAACTTTTTAAAAAAAATCTGATTTTTTTTTAATATAATTTTAAGATAGTTTGATTATGAGTTTTGAAAAGAGTTTTGAGTTGTGTATTTGGTAATGAGATTTGAAAAAAATTTTAAATTGAGTTTTCAATTGTGTGTTTGATTACGAGTTTTAAAAATAATTTTGAAATTTTTGGATTGAAATCACAATTCAAAATGTTAACTAAACCCCACCTTAATCTTCCGCCTCGAGATGAGGCTGGTGTACTGTGTGCAGATGTATTTGCAATTGCAGTTGCCTTGTATTATTCAAATAATTTTTTGTATGTTTTCATAATAGGGGCAAATTGTTCATAATCAGCGAAAATACGTTCTAAAAACTCTTGTAAACCAATTTCTTTACACCTAAGATTAATTATTATGGATAAACCTAAAAGATAAGGCAATTGATCAAAATACTTATCAAAATATTCTTTCATTGCAGTAATAATTGTTACATAATATTCATTATCCATATATTTTGTAAAATTTTCATTATTTTTGCTAACATATGTAGTGCGATACACATGTCGCGTTTCTGGTGGTTTGCGTGGTTGTAAAGTAAAGATTCTTGTAAAATGATAGACATAAAGCAAAGGCATAAAAATGATTATGCTTTTGAATTATTTTGAATGGGGCATCTTCGTCCTTACACACGAGCCACTTTGGCTCTTTATTTGGTACCAAAAAACATTTGATGACAGAGAAGAATATGCTTTTGTAGTGGGATAGTTATTGTGGTGACATTGTTTTCTGGTACCTTGTTTCGTTCCTTCTTTTCTGTCTTTCTTTTTTGTTGATTATATTGGCATACAATGTTGTACTCCTTAGAAAAGTATCCCGAGAATTACAGACAGTTCACTCAAATGTGTGCAGATCACTTTTTGACGCGGCAAATAGGACTGTGGAAAGAGAGGCAGCATTCAGCTCCAACGAAGTTTGTTCCGTTGTACGAGGAGCAGAGGGCAAAAATATCAAAGCTAAGGTGTCTGAGCAGAAGAGTTAACAGAGGTAAGAGAATCTACAGAATTTGTAGGATAAAAGATTTGGAGTGTTTTATAAAAAATGGAAGGAGTAATGAGCAGCCAGTATCAGACTCCCCTTGCGTACCGGAGGTCAAGGACACCGGCAGCTAGTGGATATAAACGGAGTTACCATGGTCGTGCATCTTTTAAGGCGGCGTATGTTCACCGACAGTACGTTTAGAATATTCCCCGGTATATTAAGAAGACTAAGAGGGGAGTACGGAAGTTGTAGCTGTACAATGAACAATTAAGGGACGTTAAATTTGATAATAATGGTGTGGCGAGATTGCTTAATGGTATTGAGTAGGGTAATAAAAGATGTGACCGCCAATCAGACAAGATCGTGGTTAAGAGTATAAAATTAATTGGAAATGTTCAATTAGGACAAGACACTAAAGACGAAGCTATGGTCCACTACGTTTTGTTTTTCGTCATAAGTGATAATAGTCCGTCAAATTCCGTTCTCACACCTGACAAGATATTTACTGGAGTTGGTAAGGGTAATCTTGAGACCTGGATTGTTGATCTCGACCAGTTCAACCGGTTTCAGATGCTAAAGAAAATGAGATTCAAACTCGTTAGGGGCAAGGATAAAGAGTACGTTCGTCACAGAATAAAAGTTGTGAACCGGTTCTTCCCAGTTGATGTTTGGATGGAATACAAAAATACGCTATTGGGAAATATTGGAAGTATTCAGAAGGGTAATATATTTAGTGGCTACTACTGTTAGTAGAAAAGAATGCAAAATTACGTTAAGGAGTCAAATGTACTTTAAGACTATTTAGAATTATAATATATGTATTTTTATTTGTAATGTTCAGGTTTTGAATGGAGGTGGATGATATAAAAACTGGTGTTATTGAAGGTGTTTCAACAAGTGATTTCAATTGTGTTGAACCTGCGTTGCCTAATTTATTTTCTCGATTGAGGTTAAGATACAAACAAAAGAGTATTAAGGTTGATAAAATATTAATAAAATATTCTCCCCCTTTGCACACCCAATGCCAGTGGGTTGGTCAGAGTAAATGTTTATGATCAGAGGTTAGATGGTAATGACAGTCTGCAGGAGTGGTTTCTTTTCCCTGTGGATTGTCAATGCGAGTTAGTCTATTATGGGAATGGTTATTGTTCAATAAACGACAAATAGGTGTTATAGATGGTGAAGTATCAACTTGAAAATTCGAATATTAAAAAGATGATTACGTATTGTAAAATTAAAGGGTATTTGAAATATTCTACGAGTGACATGCTAGAAGATTTACCAATGAGGGCCCTATCTATTGTTGTGTTATCAAAAAAATATACTAATGATAATGTTGATGTTTGGCATTGTGCTCCAACCAAGGCCATTTTGATTCTGACACGAACTATGTATGTGGGTTACCGGAAAGGCAAAGAGATGTGTTGTTATGTAGCGATCCTGGTTTTGACCTGTCTCTATATGGTGTTTCGGGCTCGGATTGGTATGGTTTTGAACAGTGTTACGTATCTTTGTTTCCCTGTATTCCCCTTATTTTAGTTATCAGGTTGTAGCGGTGTGTTTGGAACAGGTAATGTCTCCAAACCTTTAGATGCGAATCCAACCCGAATTACGTCTCGCAGAGTTGTATCAGAAGTTAATTCTTTCATGTTTTGCCACTTCGCTGAGTAGGTCAGGGATCAAGCTGTCCGGTCAACTTGCGGGGGTCTAGGGAACAGCACCTCTTAGCGAGTCCGGGGCAATGCCCTAGCAGCGACAAGGGACAGCGCCCCCGAAGCAAAAATACAAAATGCATTTGAAGTTGCTTGTCCGCTCGAGTGGCCGTTTACGTGCTTGAGCAGAAAATATTTGGTTCTAAAAGTTTAACCTGTCAGCAAAAGTACTGGGAAAGTGTATTCGATGCTCGAGCAGAGCTTTCCGCACTCGAGCGAGAGGCTGTGTCTGACGCTTGAGCGGGGCTTTCCACGCTTGAGTGGACTGATATTTCAAATCACTTTCTTAGTTATCTTTCTCTATAAAACTCTCCAGAATTTTAGATTTTTTCTCTCTAGAAGTCATCTTCTCTCTTTGATTTCTCCAAATCCATTAGGATTTAGACCTAAGTTCTTCATCAAAGTTAGTTATCATCTCGAGTGCTTCGTGTTGTGCGGTGGAGATCGAGTTTAGGCATCGTTGATTTTGGAGTTTCATCTCAATTCTTTTTCAATACTTGATGTAGGGATTTTCTTAAAGTTATATATATATTTTTTTGCAAGATCTAGATGATTTTTGAAATCATCTTTCGATAGCTTTGAAAATTGATTGTTGATTCAAGAAGATGATCGATTTTAAAAGTAGGTTTGTCTCTTGTTCTTTTAAAATGATCTTATCGGTTTTGATCTTTGTTGATTGAAGAAAAGATGATTTTGAAAAGTTTTCTTTCAAAAGATTTGAGTTGTATAGTTTTAGTGAGAAAACCTAGAAATTGAGAATTTTTAAAAGAGATTGAAAATTCATGAATGATATTGTTATATTTATTTTGTGTGTCAAAATAAATGAATGTTTGGAAAATTTCTTATTTATATTTATATAAATGATGAATTTCATGGAATATGAGAATTGTTATTTATTTTGGAAATTATTATTTAAAATGTTGAAATGGTCTTGAAATAATTAATTGTTGAGGATACTTGAGAAGAGGAAATTGTGTTATTCCTTGGATGGTGAATTGGAATAAAAGTATTTATATTCATCTTGTGAAATTGACATATCAATTCATTTGATTGCATTAAACTTTGAAAGTTGATTTGAAACTTGTATTGAGAAAAGAATGTTGAGAAACAAGTTTTCATGGAATGGTTTTGGGATAAATACGTTGGTAAGTCTTGATAGGTGGTGTAGATGATATTGAATAAGTTGGCCTGAGAGTCCGGGGTGAAAGACCGAAAACCTGCGCAGATAGGTGTCGAGCCTTCCAGTTAATACTGGTAAAAATGATAATTTGGTAGTACTTGTATAGTCTACTTGCAGACACCGACCTAGGGATTATTAGAGTCATATTTACCGCCCTTGAAATAAATTGTTAAGTTTTAAACAATTGAAATTGCATGACATCATTGAGCGTGATGATTTTCAAAGGATGAAAATGTGATTTACTTTCAAAAAGGGGCATAGCATGACATGTGCATTTCATCTCTTGAGACTTGTATAAAATGTATATACTTTATTAAGGATTTCCTATTCGATTTTATGCTCACCCTACGGGATTTTTGTGCAAGAAAAGATGCAGTGATCTCGCCTAACTAAAGACGAGAAAATATGTGTTGAGAGTACAAGGCTCTCATTTTGCTGTAATTTTGTTTGTAAGCCAAGGGTTGTATTTGTATAGGTTTGAATAACCATTTTGTGTAACCAGGCCTAAGCCTTAGAAGCTTGTAAACCCTTGGGGACATCTATTTGTTTATGTTATTTTGATTTAAAGTGAATGTATTATCGCCTGAAGACTATTTGTATCATGTAATGCAAGTGTGGGGATTTATTTTTAGTTTTACGTTAAAGAACCATGCTTATCGTATTATCATTTGGGTATAAAAAATGGGGCATTACATGTTAAGAGGTTTTGGGGAAAGTGGTTCAGTTATTCATGAACGCGGAGGTCGTTTGAGTTTGTCTGAGATTGATATACGCAAAGGTGGTGATGACACTAGTGATGTTGAACTTGGTCCGTCGATTTTGAAGGTTAGTGTTAGCAAAGAGGAAGTTAATCGTAGAGGATCAGTTGTTATGGACTCTGCAGAATTTTCTAATATTTTACGAAATGTAATCATTAGTGTAAAAAATGGTAATGTGACTCAAGATGTAATAGTTGATGATAAGGGAAATATAGTAAGTAAATAAAAGTTTGAGTGGTTTCATAAATAAAATTAATAAAAAATTTCATTAATCATGACAGTGGTTACATTAACATTAAACTACAGGTGGGCAACGGTTTATCCGAACTTCTCAAACCGCCCAACCCGCATATAAATGGGCGGTTTCGCAAACATAATGCGGGCAGATGCGGTTTGAAATATGACAAATTTACGAGTCGCGGGTTAAACCCGCAACCCTCAAAAACCGCCCGCACTTTAATTATTATTATTATTATTATATTAACTTTGTAACTTTAACAGGAGCACCATTATGTTCTCTATGACACTAGAATCCTTATTTTTAAGTATTTCTCAACTTTCTTAATGCCGTAGAATTATCTAGTCCTAAACTTGGTTTCTTATATGATTTTCATTGGTGACTCATTTACTTTTTCATAATAAAATCTTTCTTCTGGTGGTCGATGGAGCTTCTAGTTTGATTATTGATTATTGAACTGGCAATTCTAATTGAGTGCAACTTTTAATGCATTGATATACATTTTTTTTATAGCAAAAATGCTAGTGTAAGGTCTCTTTGTTTTGGATACTTTCATTTAATGCATTGATATTAAATTTTTATCTGTAAACTCATCAGAAAATTGTTGTTAAATGATCACAAATATATAAAATGAATCTGATGCCTAAATTCGATGGGAAAAAAAAACTCAAAAATTAATTTTTAAAGAAAAAAGTGTAAACCGCAAACCGCCTGCACATCTGCAAACCCTATCCGCACAAACCGCAAACCGCACTGCGGCGGTTGTGGGTTGACTTTTTCCCAAACTGCATAGATGCGGGCGGGTCAAAACCAAACCGCAAACCGCACAAAACCAATCCGCGAGCACCCTTATGATTAAACAATTCTCTCATTTTTGGGGACATTGCATCTAACCAACTACTGTCTCCATTAGTTAATATAATACATAGAATTCCTCCTCTAATAGTGAGATCTGGTTGAAATTTAATAAATATATGGAAGTCTTTCTGGTAACCTACTAAATTCTTCATTAATTTGGTAGGGATTGTCGAGTATTTGATGTCGTCTATGACATTGTAGGCGGCGTCTTGATCGTAGTCCTTGAAGCTTGTTCTGTCGGAGAAGTAATTGTGTCGTCCGAGACTTCTGGCCTAGGCAGTTTTTCTTATTCTTGAGGGTCCTTCGAGGTAGAGGGAGATTAGGTGAATGGGCCGCTGTTCCGGATCCTGTTATCAAAGAAGGAGGAGAGTTCTTCATCAGTATATAAATCGTGTATATTATTCTTGCGTACCCCTAATCAAATGTTGTCGTCTTCACTATAAATAGAGAAACAACAATTTTGACATAACTCGTATTATACAAAATTCTGACTTACAAACAAAATATTATTTTCTGTCCATTTTTTTACTTCTTCATTTAAAAAATAAAATGAATTAAAGGGGCTAGTATATGAAGGTCGTTCTCATTTATAATGATCCATCGAAAATGTTTTTAATTGGGGGTATTTTGTGATGTAATCGGTGGGACATCTTTCTTTACAGAGTGTAAAGAATTGTTCCTCCGTTTCTGCTTCTGCAAGTATTCCCCGGTAGAGTTTGTCTTTGTTCTTCGTAAGACTTTTCTCCTTAGATGAAAATTCTCCCCATTCGACGAACTCGCCCCATTTCTCTGTTTACAGTGAAGGCGACAACATTAGATTAAGGATACACAAGAATAATATACACGATTTATATACTGACGAAAAACTCTCCTCCTTCTTTGATAACATAATTCAGAATAACGGCCCAACCGCCCAATCTCCCTCTACCTCGAAGGACCCTCAAGAACAGGAAAAATTGCCTGGGCCAGAAGTCTCAGACGACACAATTACTTCTCCGGCAGAATAAGCTTCAAGGACTACGATCAAGACGTCGTCTACAATGTCATAGACAACATCAAACACTCGACAGTCCCTACCGAATTAATGAAGAATTTAGTAGGTTACCAGAGAGACTTCCATGTATTTGTTAATTTCAACTAGATCTCACTATTAGAGGAGGAATTCCATGTATTATATTAACTAATGGAGATAGTGGTTGGTTAGATGCAATGTCCTCAAAGATGAGAGAATGGTTTAATGTTAATGTAACCACTGTCATGATTAATGAAAAAATTTATTAATTTTATTTATGAAACCACTCAAACTTTTATTTACTTATTACATTTTTTTTATCATCAACTATTACATCTTGAGTCACATCACTATTTTTTACACTAATGATTACATTTCGTAAAACATTCAAAAATTTTGTGGGGTCCATAACAACTAATCCTCTGCGATCAACTTCCTCTTTGCTAACACCAACCTCCGAAATCGACGGACCAGGATCAACATCACTAGTGTCATCACCACCTCTGCGTACATCAATCTCAGACAAACTCAGACGACCTCTGCGTTCATGAATAATTGAACCATTTTCCCCAAAACCTCCTAACAACAAATCTCTTTGCCTCTCCGGTAAACCCACAGACATAGTTCTTGTCAGAATCGAAATGGCCTTGGTTGGAGCACAATGCCAAACATTAACATTATCATTAGTATATTTTTTAGATAACACAACAATAGATGGGTCCTCATTTGTAAATCTTCTAGCAAGTCACTCGTAGAATACTTCAAATACCTTTTCATTTTACAATACGTAATCCCCCTTTTAATATTCGAATTTTCAAGTCGATACTTCACCATCTATGGCACCCATTTGTCGTTTATTGAGCAATAACGATTCCTATAATGGATTAACTCGCATTGACAATCCACAGGGAAAAGAAACCACACTTCCAGACTGTCATTACCATCTAACCTCCGATCATAAACATTTACTCTGACCAACCCACTGGCATTGGGTGCGCAAAGGGAGAATATTTTATTAATATTTTATTAACCTTAATGCTCTTTTGTTTGTATCTTAACCTCAACTGAGAAAATAAATTAGGCAATGAAAGTTCAATACAACTGAAATCACTTGCTGAAACACCTTCAACAACACTAGTTTTTATATCGTCTACCTCCATTCAAAACCTAAATATTACAAATAAAAATACATAAATTATAATTCTAAACAGTCTTAAAGTACATTTGACTCCTTAACGTAATTTTGCATTCTTTTCCACTAATAGTAGCAGCCACTAAATATATGACACCCTTCTGAGTAAAACAAATGGTAAAATAATAATATATATAAGAAAATAATTTTGTTACAGTATCAAAACCTTTTAGAAAATCTTTGTATAAGGCTATTTGGCGCCAATTTAGTTATGTGAGAGTCAGTACTCCTCCTATTGATGTTGTTGCAAAAAAAAAAAAAATCAATTTTTTTTCTTTGTTTACAAGCTCTCTTTAACATATTATATGTTGAATACCACCTGCTAGCTATATCTAAAATTAATTTTTTAAATAGCATAACTTCACATTGACAAATTTTCCTATATTCTAAAATTTGATTAGCAGAAGACATAATAGTAAAAATCTCATTTTTCATTACTAGTACAAAATTCTCGTATATATACATAGCTTCTTTAACAATCAAGTTTAAAATATAGGCATAACAACGAACATAAAATAAATCACCATCAATAAGGGTCTATTTGGTAACCATTTTGTTTTCAGTTTTCAGTTTATATTTATAAAAATTTTAAAAACTGTGCTAAAAACTTGTTTGGTAAATTTTTGATCCATAATACTAGTTCTCAGTTTATAAATTTGACCCCAAAAATGTAAATTGAAAAAAAGTGTTTTCATTGGTTTATTAATTTGGCACTGTAACGGAAATTAGTTGTCGGCATTATGACCCTCGTTCAAGTCTTCGGAGCACCCGAATTGAATTTATTTTCTCCTAACGATAAAATAAAAGTTGTATCTCATCTTCCTCCACTTCATTCATGTTGACTGAAACTTCACAAATCAGGTTAGTGTCTCTTTTCTCTCTCTCTCCCTTCTCCTCTTTCTCTTTTCTCTCTCTGTCTCCCCTCTCTTCTCTGTGTTCACCGAGTTTGTTTTCTGTGTTCACCGAGCTTCAAATTTTTTTTTTCTTTTCTAAAACATTATGTTGCAAACATGCAGATCTTTGTAAATTTTTCAACAAATTGATCTCAGGTCTCTCTCTTCTCTCTCTCTTGCTCTCTATTTCTCTCTCACCTCTCTTCTCTATTTTCTGTTTCACCGAGCTGCCATGGTGGTTTTTTTTTTTTTTATATGAAACAACAAATCTATTCTGCAGATCTTTTGCAAAATTTTCGAACCACATTAATCTCAGTCTCAGGTCAATCTCTCTTTTTCTGTTCTGCAAAATTTTCGAACCAAAAATCTGTTCTACAAATCTGTTCTGCCATGGTTGTTTGTATATCTGTGCTACATTTTGTAGATCTATGCTACAATTTGCAAAATTTCCGAACCAGAAATCTATTCTGTGGATTTTTTTTTTTTTTTTGTAAATCTGTTCTGCAAATTTGTTCTTCACTTTAAATTTAGAGTACATGATAAGGAAATCTGTTCTGCATATTTATTATTTTTTTTTTGTAAATCTATTCTGCAAATTTGTTCTTTATGTTAAATTTGGAGTAGATGATAAGGAAATCTATTCTACAGATTATTATTATTTTTTTTTTTTTTGTAAATCTGTTCTGCAAATTTGTTCCTCACTTTAAATTTGGAGTACATGATAAGGAAATCTGTTCTGCAGATTTTCTTTTTGTTTGTAAATTTGTTCTTCACTTTAAATTTGGAGTGCATGATAAGGATTTAAAAGATATTGTTGCCTAAAGCTCATTTTAATGATATGTTAATGATATTCTTCATTGTAATGATGTTATAACTGTTAGGCCTCTTGTTTTTCAATGCCTCTTGTTTAATGATATTATAACTATTAGGCCTCTAAATTGTTGCCTGGTGCTTGTTCTTCAATGCCTCTTGTTTGAATTTATCTATGAATAAATATACATATTTAAGCCTCTTCATTTTATTTGAATAAATATTTAGGCCTCTTCAATTTGTGGTGATGTGATCTTCTTCATTTTATCTATGAATAAATATACATATTTAGGCCTCTTCTATAACCACTCATTCGTGCAATTACAAAATTCCATCCAATAGTGATTTCAAAACATACCAACATCAGTTTCCCAATTAAGTGTCCATCTTTCTATAATCTTCAAATTTAGTTAAACAACTAATTGGACCAAGAACTAAACAAGTTTATTTTCAATATTGATAAAACAATAATGCAAAGCCCAAAGATCTATTTCTCCGTTTAAAAATATTTCATGTCACAACAATTTCATCGTGAAACACTGATCTCCACAAAGTTACTACTCAAGTAATTCGACCTTGTTTGAACTCCTGAATCTCAATGCTGCACACAGGCACACAGATAGAAGCATCCAATACACGATTATATTTTCCCTGTGCTTCACCTAAAATTTCAATTAGGTTGTAAAAACTGTTCTTTGTAATGTATCTGATGAATCAAATTATTCTTAGAGTTTAAACTCTAGTTACCTCAATGCTACATGCACAGAGACGTCAAAATGAATGCTGATGCACCACTCAGTTGTCCCTAGACTTCACCTAAACTTCCTAGTATTCACTCTAATTCATATATATAGCTATCTCTCCTTAATTTTTTATAGTCCTAGGAGGTCTCTCAACCTCTTGGTCTGCAGAATTTTCAATTGTACTACATCATTAGCATAATATTTTCCTCGTCTAAATAACCTAACAGGATATTTAACTGGTGTTTGTTCTTCAATGCCTCTTCATTTTATTTAACTTACATTTTTTTGAAAATTATTTATCTATGAATAAATATACATATTTAGGCAATGCGGTTCTTTTCATTACTCTCATGGATGAGGAGGTGAAAACCAAGAGTAGTAAAATAACTGAGACATTCACTAAACAAGCTTAGAACAAGTTGAGAGATCAAATGAATACAAAAACCCAACACCAGTATAACGCACACCAGCTTCGGAACAAATACAATCAACTAGGTATTATGTTCAACAAATTTATAGCATTACTGAAGCATATTGGTGTCGGTTGGGATAGCCAACGGTTTACTATCATTACACCGGATGACATTTGGGAAGCCCTTTACAAGGTTTAATTAACTTTTTGCATTTTGTTTGCTACATTTAATTGGGAAATTCTTCATGTTAACCTGAAATTCATTGGTTTGTAGGTTAATAGCCATGCAAAGAGGTTCAGGAAGAAAGGGATGGTCTACTACCATGAGTTGTCTCGTATCTTAGGAGACACATCCGCAACTGGTAAACTAGCTCACCCTTCCACCAAATCACCTTCTGAAAGTAGTGCTAGTTCTGATCCTGAATTTAAGGTAATGAATGAGGACTTAGATGCATTGCAAATTGATAGTGATAATGACAATGGAGATGGCCAAGGCAAGTGCAAGGGCAAGAGCAAAATGGCAGGTAAAAAAAGTAAGAAGATGAGCTCTTTTCAAGCTAATATTTCTGAAGCACTCAAAGAAATGAGTGAAAATAGCAAGAGGAATGTGGACCTGATGGAAAAGCGATTGACAAATGCTTTAGTTACTAATGTTGGCTATGACAGTGGTTCAATTGAAGGTAGCTCTACTGCCTCACGTTCACTACTGAAAGAGTGCATGGCACTATTGCATGCTATGGAGGAAATTCATACACCTGCTTACACTAAAGTTGTGAACAAGCTTGCATCGGATCCCATAATAAGGGAGGTATTTGTTGATATGCCTGCTGGTAAGATGGGGGATTGGGTCCTTAATCTTTGAAAGTTATTCTCAGAGAGTTCAAGCTTAGTGTGGCATGTGTTTGTGTTGTTTAATTTATTAGTAATGTTGGATAATATTTGTTAGTTAAAAAATGTTAGCTCGTATGGATGTTTTCATGTTTTCAAAAATATTGGATAATATTTGGTAGTGTATTGTGGAAACAGAGTTATTATGGAAGCAGAGTCGGGTGTATGCAGCATGTACTTTATATTTGGTAGTGTTTGTACTTTTTATTTTATTTTATTTGTTTCAAAATTATTTATTATGGAAACAGAGTTGGGTGTATGCAGCATGTTTTTAATATTGTACTGGAATGCTATTATGGAAACAGAGATGGGTAGATGGGTAGATATAAAATTGAAACTTATTCTAGAATGCTTTTGTACTGGAATGCTTCCCATTGCTATTATGGAATGCTATTGTACCGGTATGCAGCATGTTTTTATTATGGAAACAGAGATGGGTAGATAAAAAATTGAATGCTACTGCCATATTCAATGAATGCCACATCTATATTCCATTATCTTGAATGCTATTACAATGGGAGTTTGTGGGTAGTTGAAGTATTGAATGATCTTCTCCTATATAATGCATGTTGGTTGTCATTCCAAGTATTTTTTTTATATCATTGCATTGTCAACATTGCATGGGAAACATTGTCAACATTGTTTTATCTCACTGCATTGTCAACACTGCATTCCAAGGTATGCATGATCTTTTCATATAAAAAAAATATTTATATCACTGCATTGTCAACATTGTTTTGTTAAGAGTTCAAAGGTATATTTATAAAAAAATAAAAAATATTTGTCTCTAGTAGTAATAAAAATAAAAATAATGGCATGGGAAGCATCAATTTCTTTCTATCACTAAATTCAATTTATTTGTTGAATCCCACAAGAGTATTGTTGAATAATTTCTCAACCAATAATTTCTATCACTATTTTCCATCTTCACTTCTCTGTTGGGCTATATACTTGTGTGAAAAGCCCTTTCATTGCTACTAAAAAAAATTGAAAAATAAAAATAAAAATAAAGATTGCAAGTATTGCTACTGAAAAAAAATTTAAAATAAAATTAAAAAATTCTTGTGTGACCATTTTTTCATATATTTTCATTATCACTAATACTTTTGTTTTTAAGAGGTCAACACAATATCACAGTGATATATATGGAGCCGATGCATGCTCTTGATTTGAGTTTTGACTCAGACAATGACGATGAAAATATACAATTTCTGGTGTGTGTAGCACTACATGAGTATTGTAATACTTACCTTCAACCTAGACCATGCCGAACGTCCATATTACAAGGACATGACTACGTATTAGAAATATTGAATGGCCATGAAACAAGGTCCAAGGAAAATTTTAGAATGGAACCAGATGTATTTATTAGTTTGTGCGAGGCACTTAAGGTATATGGTAACCTGGAACACTCACGTTATCAAACTATTCATGAGCAAGTTTGTATATTTTTGCTAACAATTGGTCAGAACGAACAAAATCGTGTTGTCCAAGAGTGATTCCAACATTCTGGCTAGACCATCTCCAAATACTTCAACCGAGTCTTGAAGGCAGTGTGTAGGCTTGGTAAACAAGTTATAAGGCCTCCAGATTTTGATGAGATGCTTGCAGAAATTCAACATAATCCACGCTTCTACCCTTTTTTTAAGGTAATCACTAATAGAATACTTGAAGTATAAATTTTAGTAAAATATCCTGCATCATTAAAGTCATTTGTCAAATATGATTGGGTTGGAGCAATTAATGGTACCCACATATCTGCAAGGGTGCTAGCATCAGAGCAAATACCATATCGGGGTAAGCATACTGTTACAACGCAAAATGTAATGTGTGTTTGCTCATTTGACATGTGATTTACGTATGTATTGGCCGGTTTGGAGGGCACTGCAAATGATTCAAGAGTGTTCATTAAAACCATACATGATCTAGCAAATTTACTTCCAGTGCCAACAACAGGTACGTATTATATGGCATTTTGTTAATTTATAATGAATATTCTTTTGCCAACCCATAATAATAGATACATACATGTTGAACAGATAAATACTATGTTGTCGACTCGGGTTATACAAATATGCCTGGCTTTTTATTGTCATACCATGGTGAGAGGTACCATCTAAATGAGTTTCGTACTCAACTTCGATAACCAAGAAACAAAAAACAAATGTTCAATTACCGACACTCCTCACTGCGCAATGTGATTGAGAGATGCTTCGGTGTCTTGAAGGCTCGTTTTCTAATTTTGAGAGACATGCCTCTGTTTTCAAGTAAGACGCAGAGATACATCCACATTGCATGTTGTACAATACACAACTAGATAAAGATACATTCTCGAGGTGACATATTGTTCACTGAATGGGCCAATCCAGTTCGTATCGTTAAAGATGCTAGACCTAGTGGAGGTGGTAGTAGCAGTTCGACACATGCAAGAAATAGTTCTCAGCAACCAATTGATGTAGTCATTAGTCTACCTCAACTACATCACATGTCTAATGTAAGGAATCAAATTGTTGATCAAATTTGCGAATTTGTCAGAAACAATTGAAATATTATTTATACGTATAATAGATTGTGGAAGATTTTTTTTACGGTTTGTGGAAGAATTGAGATGTTATTATTATGGTTTGTAAGTTGTTATGAACATTACACTAATATGGTTATTAAATTTATCTATGGTTGGTATTGTATCAATATGGTTATTATAGATGCTTATTACAATATATAATTCCATTGTCAAAAAAAAAAAAAAAAAATTAGGCCTTAACAAATATGTTTTTTAGTTTATGTTTTCAAAAAAATTCAAACATTTTATCCAAACCAAACGCGTTTATTATTTATGTTTTTCTAAAAATATATAAAAACCAGTTTATAAAATATTTGTAAACATAAACCGAAAACGTAAACATTACCAAACGCCACCTAAGTAATTGTAAAGTAAATTTCCAATGGACTACAATCTAATTGTAATATGTTGCATTATCTAAACTAATGATAAATATTTTATTTTGCAAAATCTACTCATATAATACATTTATTATTTTTTACACCAAGCGAATGATCAGTGTATGGAAGTTTAACTAATCTAAATGAATTCTTTTATTTAATTTCCAATCATTATCAATAAAATGTGTAATGATACAATGATATTCTAAATCATTATTTGACCACAGTTCAAATGAAACAAACTATTCCATTCAAAATTTTGAAGATGTCAAATAATTCACTTTTAACATTCTCAAATTTCTTTAAAATCCTATTTCTAGTAGTATTTCTTAAAAACTTTGATATTGTGGTGCAAAACCTTCATGAACCATTTGTAAAAAATCGGGACATTCACCAGTAGTAAAAAGTTGTTCTTTTTTAATAATACAACCAATTACAGAATTTTGTGCACGTATAGGATTATATGAAAATTGTACGGGGAAGAAATAATTCTCCTCGTATAATCCTGTTGACTAAGTCCACGCTTCTCCGTACGACGTCGCTTTGTCACCTGAAAACACAAACGTGAGCTAGCCGGCAGGTGTGTGCCGGAAACCTCTCCGATGCCTAAGTCAGAAAACTTGACAAATAGACAAAGCTCAATGTATCAGGAAGCAAAATTGTATGTTGTGTTATGTTACCTCCTCCAAGGTGATGCTTGTGAGCTTTTATAGGTTTCGAGTGGCACAATCCTAGTAGGACTTTTATTTCTCCATGCAGAGTCCTCCTAGGATTCATACTCCTAAAGGATAATGCTTATCCTTTTACACCCCCCCCCCACTGCTTAAACCAAGTGGGATGGTTTTTACTATGGCCGAACTACCACATGACCGAAATAATACTGGCTATGCCGAGCCACAGAGTAGGCCGAACTATCCTTAGCTCGGTCTTCTCCATCCACTCCTTATCTCGGTTCTCTCTTGTTCAACCATTGTGTGTTTAGACCGAACTACCGAGTAGCAAGGTTTTGACCGTTCTAACCATACTACGTCGTGACCGGACTAACTCTGAAACCGGCCTAACTCCAAGTTGCCTCCGGACCGAAATAACTTTACATCATCTTGGACCGAAGTAACTTTATATCTTGGGCCGGAGTAACTTTACCTTTCTTGGGCCGGAGTAATATTACGGCCTTTTTACACAGTCCTTCGTATTTTGGGCCACAAAGTCCATCTCACAGCTCGGCCCAATTTTCACCAAAAATTACCCTCTCAATTGTCCCTTAATTCCATCTGCACAGCATGATTGGGATTACCAGTCTACTAGCCGGGTTGGAGTTTTTAAGCTTTTCCAGCCGAGTTAAAAAACCCTTTAGCCTCTCCAGCCGAGCTAAAAACTCCTAAACTTTTTAAGCTGAGCTATTTTCACTCCGGGCTCTGTTTGTCCGGTCAAAACGTCTCTTCAATCACAGCGTCTGTAATGCTTCCCTTTCCAATGACACGTGGCGGGCTCTGATAGGCTGGGGGCAGCTGATAGGCTGGGGGCAGTTGTCACGCCGCCCTCGTACTACGAAATTTTTGAACAGTCCCGCCCTTTTTCCTTTCGTCCTTCTCTCAAAACAACCCTTCTATCCCTGAATCATCCACCCACACTTTTTACCTTCTCTCTCTGTGCCTCTTCTTCTTCAATCCTGAGTTCGTGCTCTTCTTTTGCTGTTACTGTTTCCAACTCCTGTCCCCTTTTCTTCAATCTGGTAAGCAAATCCATTTCCCTTCCCTGTTTTTGCTTTCGTATTTGGTCTATGCATTTTGTTTACTGTATTTTTGCAAAACATTTTCTTCCATTTCTGCTTTGCTTCTGTGCTTTTATGGAAAAACATAACCATAGAACACTTGAATATATGCAATATCCTGTAGAAAACTAGCTTTCGATCTATAATCTTGTCCCAACCGAACTAGAGTCTGTTTGTGCTATATACAGATTAATTCAAACAATAACCGAACTAGGACTGTAGAAATAACAAAAGTTTCAACGAGTCACCAACCCCTGATTCACTTTAGCCGAAATAAGATCACCGAACGAAGTTTGAAGTCATTAAACTAGGAACCTCGGTCTTCAACCGAGCTAAGCCTTTGGGGCTAAGCCAGCTTTCTTAGCTTCTAAGCCAAACTCAGAAAGCTGCCCCTAGAGGCTCAACCGAAGTAACAAAACTTGTAGTTCAACCGATTTAGGCCTCTGGGGCTAAGCCAGCTTTCTTAGTTTTTTAGACCGAACTCAGAAAGCTGCCCCTAGACGACGAATCGGCCTAACAAAGTCGTTCCCAAAGCAAGTATGCTGAGATGCCTTCCAAGATTTGATCAATAAGAACTTTGCTCAAACCAAGCTATCGAGCATTTTGCTGAACCGAGATAGAACCCGTCCATAAAGCCGAAGTAGTACTTTTTTACCTCGCTTTTAATTTGTAGCACGGTCCAATGATCTGTGCTTAACCCCTGTGTTTTCTACTTTGCAGACTTAGGTTGCCCAGGCACTCCTGCGTGCGCTCAACCGAGCTACTGAGCACAATATTTGCACCGAAATAACTTATTCTTAAATCATACGATAGATGAGGAAGTATAGATATTTAGTAAATACTCCGGGCAGCCTAGCCGAATTCAGGAAAGACTACCAAATACCTGACGACGTCCATCTGGTCCTGGCCGAAAAAGACGTCATTCCCTGGGACAATGAAGGCTTCGTCCCCTTCACCCTTTTATCCATCATAAAAACCGGACTACGGTTTCCGGTTCAACCGTTGATCTGTGAATTTCTTAGACAGACCAGATTATGCCCTACCCAACTGTCCACCAACTCCTACCGCATCATCATGGGAATAGCTGAACTAAACCGCCAAGCCGGACTAAATCTTGGCTTGGCCGAAATTTTCCATCAATACTCCATCGGCTCAAAAGAAGATGAGTGGGTCTATTACCTTAGGATACGCCGCCGTCGAGAGAAGACAATTAAATATACACTGGATAAGGACTTAAACGACGACGATTTTTTCTGGGTCTCTGGGAACTTTGAGGATTTTCAAGCCCCAATTCCTGGCCGACCTATAAATTGGAAAAAAGGAGAGCCTGGTAATTTGACTTCGGTCTTCTTCCTTGTATTTTTTTTTATTTCGGTTTGTTAGTCTATTAACCGAACTAACAATTTCTTCCGTCGCAGATTCTGCCCACCTTCATTCGTTATACAGCTATCCAAACCTTGCAATTTTGCGAGCCGCACTACGATATCCTGAACGTAGTTGGGCCAAATTGCTAAAATTCGAGCTGACCTACCAATACAGTGGTCGCCGTAAAGCCAGAGTAACTGACTTTCTTCTCGAAGACGCCCCAGAGCCGGACCCAACCTTGCCACAAATAAGATTAATTCCATTAACCTCTGAAGAGGAAATGGCCAAGAAGAACAGACTAAGGGCGCTTCTGACCGAGACAAGTAGGCCCGAAGTACCGTTACCAAGCCAAACGCAGCCTGCCGTTGTGGCCCTCCCCTCTCAACAGCCATCTTCATCGCGCCGAACCAAACGCGCCCGAACCACCGAGTCTGAACCAAGTTTGGTAGAAGATGAGACTGCTGTTCCACCGATTCTGCCACCGAGCCCCCAACCGCAGCCTGCCGACCGAACTATCACCAGCTGGGCACCAAAGCTTAGCTTCAACGACCGAGATATCCTAGATGCTGATTCGGTTGTCGCCGAAAAAGATCACCAGTTGGCCTTTAGCCTGGCCAAGAGTGTGTGCCTCCCCAAGGATATGGAGCACCACCAAAAGCAGCTAAATACCGAATTAAAGTCCATTCGGTCTGCAACGAAGTCCATGATCCTGGTAAGCAGCTCTGTCCGTTTTTCTGTCTAGTTTTTTTAATTTTTACTTCGGCTCATGGGAAGTCTTTGTTTTGCCAGGCAATTCAAAAAAACTACAACACTCACAAGAAAGTGCTGGAACTCAGAAAAACTACAAGGCAAGCTGTGGCAGAAGCCGAAGTGAAGTCGGCCGAGGTAGAAGACATCAAGAAGCAAATGGCCGAGCTACAAGCTGAGAACAGCAAGCTGACCGGACTGGTTAGTTCGGCCGAAGCAGAAAGGCAGAAGGCTGCCATAGCTCTGAAGGACAAGTACCTGTGCGAGCTGGTGAAGCTCGAAAGAAAGAAAGATGCCGAAATATCCCAAGTGAAGGAGAGCGCAAAAGAAGCCGGCAAACAAGGCTTCAAGAAGGCAGAGGATGCTTATGCCAAGCAATGCAATGCTGCCAAGGAGCTGTTCTTCAAGTGCGGTTGGAGGGCGGCTGTTGAGAAGCTTGGTCACGATCCACAGACCGAGGTTTTCAACCCTCCAGCCTACTTCATACCGAGCTCCCTTGTGGAGTATGCTAATGCCATGCAGCAGCAGTTTCTTGAGGACTCAGACTCTGACGAAGACTCTGCCCCTGAGGATACTCCGGTTGCGAATGTAGATCAGTTAGTTCGGTCGGAGCCCACGGTGGAAGATCTAACTATTGAACAACCAGGTGAAACCGTGGTTCCGACCGAAACCACTCTTGCGACTGAAAACGTCCTTCCTACTGAAACCGGTCTTCAAGTTGATGCCGACGCTGCCTTTGACGCCGAAATTGAAGATCCTTTTTCTTGATTTTGCACTTTTTCTCTTTTTTGTTATCTTTTGTCTTTGTAACCGGGCTATGCCTCTTTGTAATTGATTTTCAATGAATGAAAATTTTGTTGGACTCTTATTCCGCTTTTCATGTGTGCTTGCACTTGTAATGTCTTCTATTGTTCCAACTGCTATTCCGGTTTTAAATGGTTGAACTATGCTTATCAGCCAACCACTCCTTAGCCGAAATAATTACTTCGGCTGAGGAGTACTCAGAGTTGGTTTTATTCCAGCCAACCATTCTTTGGCCATTCCCATTCTTCAGCTGAAGAGTGCTAAGAGTTGGTTTATTCCAGCCGATCACTCTTCAGCCATACCCTTACTTCGGCTGAAGAGTACAAAGAGTTGGTTTATTCCAGCTAACCACTCTTCAGCCATACCCTTACTTCGGCTGAAGAGTACTAAGAGTTGGTTTATTCCAGCCAACCACTCTTCAGCCATACCCTTACTTCGGCTGAAGAGTACAAAGAGTTGGTTTATTCCAGCCAACCACTCTTCAGCCATACCCTTACTTCGGCTGAAGAGTACTAAGAGTTGGTTTATTCCAACCAACCACTCTTCAGCCATACCCTTACTTCGGTTGAAGAGTACTAAGAGTTGGTTTATTCCAGCCAACCACTCTTCAGCCATACCCTTACTTCGGCTGAAAAGTACTAAGAGTTGGTTTAATCCAGCCAACCTCTAAGTTAGTTTTTTTTTTTTTTTTTTTCAGCTAACTTAGAACACTGTTTGGTTATTCCGACCAAACGTCCTGCAGCCTGGATCCTTATCCTAGGCTTAGGAAGGGTGTTGGTTTATTCCAGCCAACCTCTAAGTTAGTTTTTTCCAGCTAACTTAGAACACTATTTGGTTATTTCGACCAAACGTCCTGCAGCCTGGATCCTTATCCTGGGCTTAGGAAGGGTGTTGGTTTATTCCAGCCAACCTCTAAGTTAGTTTTTTCCAGCTAACTTAGAACACTGTTTGGTTATTTCGACCAAACGTCCTGCAGCCCGGATCCTTGTCCTGGGCTTAGGAAGGGTGTTGGTTTATTCCAGCCAACCTCTAAGTTAGTTTTTTCCAGCAAACTTAGAACATTAGGTTTGTAATATTCCTATCTTCACTAAAACCAACTTTTACAAAGAACAACTCATGCTGAAAAAGAATTTGGTTGTTTTATTGAGCAAAAAGAGGAAATTACATGTTTGCAAGAAAAAAAGTTAAAAATAAAACAACTTGAGATTGGCCGTGTTCCATGGCCTAGGGATTGCTTTGCCGTCCTTGTCTTCTAGGTGGTATGCCCCTTTGCCTGCTAACCCAACCACTTTGTAAGGACCTTCCCAGTTTGGCCCCAACTTGCCATCTCCTGGTACCAAGGTGTTTCCCATTACTTTGCGCAGTACCCAATCGCCGATCTTGAATTGTCTTGGATGCACCTTTTTGTTGTATTTTCTAATTAACTCTCGTTGGTATGAAGCAATGTGAACCAGTGCCCTTTCTCTTCTTTCTTCTGCAAGGTCGAGTTCCAATGCTATGGCTTCTCCATTTAAGTCTGGATCAAAATTTTCGCTTCGGATTGTGGGGAGGCCAACTTCCAGTGGGATTACTGCTTCTATTCCATAGGCTAAGGAGAATGGTGTCTCTCCTGTTGATTGTCGAGGTGTAGTGCGGTAAGCCCATAAAACATGAGGAAGTTCATCTGCCCACTTGCCTTTTGCCTTCTCTAGTCTTTTCTTAAGTCCATCCAAGACGACTTTATTTGATGCTTCTGCTTGGCCATTTGCTTGAGGATTTGCCGGTGTAGAATTGTAGAACTCTATCTTGTATTCTTCACAAAAGCTTCTGAAGATTCTGCCGTCGAACTGAATGCCATTGTCTGAGATTAGGGCTTTTGGTATGCCAAACCGAGTGATGATATTCTGCCAAACGAACTTCTTCACATCTTTTTCTTTGATTGATGCCAATGCTTCTGCTTCCACCCACTTTGTGAAGTAGTCTGTTGCTGCGATAAAGAACTTCCTGTTGCCGGGTGCTGTTGGAAGTGGTCCTACTATATCCAAGCCCCACATTGCGAAAGGCCATGGGCTGGTCAATGGTAGGAGTTCTCTTGTTGGTTGGTGAATTTGGTGTGCGAATTTTTGGCATTTTTCACACTTCTTGACATATTTCTCTGAGTCTGCCTGCATGTATGGCCACCAATAACCTTGCGAAATGGCCCTGTAAGCTAGTGACCTTCCCCCTTGATGGCTTCCGCACACCCCTTCGTGTATTTCGAACAAGAATGCTTCCACTTTGCTGGGATGGACGCACTTTAGGTAAGGCCCTGAGAATGACTTCTTGTATAATGCCAAAGATGGAGATAGCCAAAATCGCTGCGACTTCGCTCGTATTCTGTTGGCTTTTTTTTCCTCTTCTGGTAGGATGCCGTCTTTTAGGAACAGGATGATGGGATCCATCCAAGAGGGGCCTAGTTCTGTGCAACATACTTCTTCTGCTTCGGGGTCTTCTATGCTTGGTCTAGGTAGGTAGTCGATTAGTAGTGGATGAGGTATGGAGGAATCTGCCATTGAGACGAAGCCTGCTAGTTCGTCTGCTCTGCTGTTTTCCTCCCTGCCGATTTGCTCTATCCTTACTACTTCAAATTTCTTGATCTCTGTTCTGACCAACTCTTGGTACTTGGCCATCCTATCATCCTTCGCTTCATAGTCGCCAGAAATTTGATTTACTACCAGCTGTGAGTCGCTGTAAACCATTAGTTCGGTGGCCTTCATGTAGCATGCTGATTTGAGTCCTGCGAGAAGCGCTTCATACTCCGCTTCGTTGTTTGATGCTGGGAAGCCAAGGTTGATTACTTGCTCTACATCCAGGCCGTCTGGGGAGATGAGGACTATGCCAAGCCCTGCACCATGCCGGTTGGATGCTCCATCCACAAAGAGCTTCCACATCTCTCCAACGAATAACTTCCAGCACGTGGAGGGGTCAGATGATGTCGTGGGGTCAAGAATGGTGTTTTCTTCAAGGTCCATGCTTGCTGTCTGCCCTTCGTCATCTGATTGTACTGTTGGTGAGCCTTTGTTTGTTTCTTCCTTGTTGTCCTTAGTCTGATCTGCCTTGGAGTTTGATTGAGTACCTTTTACTAGGGGTTGCACTATTCCGGCGTCAACTTCCGTCCCTAGTTCGACTGTGTCAGTTAGGTCGACTGGACAGATATGATGACTTCCAGGAGTAAACTCTGCGATGAAGTCTGCCAAAGATTGGGCTTTTATTGCGGTCCTGGGTTGGAACTTGATGTCGAATTGTCCCAACTCTACTGCCCACTTCAAGATTCGCCCAGAAAAGTTCACCCTCTCGAACAAAGCTTTTAGTGGAAAAGCTGTGAGGACGACTATGGTGTGGGCATGAAAGTAGTGTGCCAATTTTCTGGAGGCCATCATTAATGCCAATGCTAGTTTCTCCAAGGGCAAGTACCTTGTTTCGGCTCCCAACAATGTCTTGCTGACATAAAAGATGGGCAAGTGTTGTGTTCCTTCTACACGAACCAACACTGCGCTCACTGCGTGCTGAGAGACTGCCAGGTACAAAAAGAGTTCTTCACCAGGTACTGGGGTAACAAGCAGAGGTGGGGAAGACATGTATTCCTTCAAGCTTTCCAGAGCTTGGTCGTATTCTTCATCCCACTCAAACTTGGCCTTTAAAGCTTGAAAGAATGGTCGTAGTCTGTCTGATGATCTGCTTATGAACCGATTGAGCGCAGCCGCCATGCCGGTGAGATGCTGCACTTCCTTGACTGAGTTTGGTCTCTCCAGCTCCTGGATTGCTCTGATCTGGGAGGGGTCTGCTTCTATACCCCGGTTGGTCACAAGGAAGCCCAAGAATTTGCCAGATCCCACTCCGAATGCGCATTTGGACGCATTGAGGCGCAACTTGTGTTTCTTCAAGACTTCAAACATTTCTCCCAAGTCCCTGAGATGGTCATTCTCATCCTTGCTTTTGACCACCATGTCGTCGATGTAAGCCTCCATTGTTCTGCCTAACAATGGTTCAAACATCTTGGTGACCATCCGTTGGAATGTCGCCCCTGCGTTCTTTAGGCCAAAGGGCATGACCTTGTAGCAGTACAATCCTCTTGGTGTTGTAAAGGATGTGACCTCCTGGTCTGGTTCATGCATGGCGATTTGGTGGTAGCCTCTGTATGCGTCCAGAAAGCTAAGTCGATTATGCCCTGCCGTTAGGTCTACCAGTTGATCTATCATTGGTAGAGGAAAGCTATCTTTTGGGCACGCCTTGTTGACTGTTTTGTAGTCGACGCAGACACGCCATTTACCATTCTTTTTTGGCACTACGACTGTGTTGGAGATCCATCTTGGGTAGTGCACTTCTCTAATTGCTCCTACCTCCAGCAGGTTACCTACTTCTTCTGCCACTATTTCGGCATGGTGAAGTGCCAATCTGCGAGTGCACTGAATGACTGGTCTGGCGGACGGGTGGACATTGAGTTGGTGACAGATGAAGTTTGGATCAATGCCTGGCATGTCGTAGGGTGTCCAGGCGAACACTTCGATGTTAGAGGTCAAGAATTCCAAGACCTCTAATCTTTCAGTGCTGGACAACGACGAGCCAAGCAAAAAGAACTTATCCGGGTTCTTTTCATCTATTTTTACCTCTACTAAGTCCTCCACTGCTTTCTGATCCGCCGCTTTGCCGACATCTGCGAATAGCTCATTACTTTCTGGTTCTTCCACCGAATGAACATATCCTTTGGCAGCGCGGCTGCCATTCACCGTGGCGAAGCATTGTTTTGACATGATCTGATCTCCATAGACTTCTTCAATTATGCCGGTGTCGTTGGGGAACCGCATTACTTGGTGGTAGGATGACGCCACCGATCACATGGCATGCAGCCATGTTCTGCCCAGGATGATGTTGTAAGTGGAGGGGACCTTTAATACCCAAAACTCCACTTGTTTTGTTACGGTTCTTGCTCTGACTGGGAGAATTATTTTGCCGACGGGCCATTCTGGCATGGAGTTGAATCCAATTAGGGGAGAAACTGCAGGCGCCAAGTCTTTGTCTTGTAGCTTCAGTTGTTTAAATGTGTCGTAGTACATGATCTCACATGAACTACCTTGGTCAATCAGAATCCGCTTGACGTCAAAGTCCTTGACTCGGAGAGTGACGACCAGAGCATCATTGTGAGGACAGTATATTCGATCCAGGTCCTTATCCGAAAAGGACATGACGTTTGTTGCCGCTGTCTTTCCCTTCTTGATGGCAGGTTGGGCACTTAACACGTCTCTAAAGTGCTCAGCCTTCTTGATTGATCCTCTGAGCTCGCATACACACTCAGGTTCAAAGACTCCATGTATTACATTGATAATGCCTTGAGGCGGGGCGTCAATTGGCATTCTGTTGGGATTATTGTGATCCTGGGGGGCTGGTTGCGTCCCTCCTTCGATGTACTTATCCAAGTGGCCTGCTGCCATCAATTCCTCCAAGTGTTGTCTCAATGGTGTGCAATTCCCAGTGCGGTGCCCTTTTTCTTTGTGAAAGGTGCACTGTGATCTCTCGTCATAGTCCTTCTGAGTTTCTCCTAGCTTGGCTGGCCACTTGACGAAAGGCTCATCTCTTATCTCACTTAGAATCTGATATATCGGTTTCTTGAACACCATGGTTATGGCAGTGCGGATTCTCAACCATCTCTTATCGGGGTCTTCTCCGTTATCTCGTCTGCCACGTCCGTTTCTGTTACTTCGGTCTACCGTGTTGACCTTGGCTGAGGTTTTCTTTTCTGGTATTGCAGTCGCACTAGATTTTGATTTGGTACGTGCGCCATCCTCTTCTACCCTGATGTGCTGATGCACTCTTTCCATCAGGGCTTCCATAGTGAGGGGTGGCGTCATGGTAATCGAGTCCCTCAGTCTATTCCCAACTGGAAGGCCTCTTTTATATTGTGCAATGGCGAGATTGGTGGGGCAGTCCCCTATCTGATTGAATGTCTCCCAGTAGCGACTGTTGTAAGATCTGAGGGTCTCTTTTTCTCCCATGTCGATGGAGAGAAGCTGGTCGATCTCTACCGGGATTTTAGTGTTCGTTCGGAACCTTGTTATGAATGCTTCTGCCAATTGCGCCCAAGAGGCTATGCTGCCCTCAGGAAGTTTCTCGAACCAAGTCAAGCCGAGGTCGCCAAGACTTGATGGGAAGAGTATGCACATTAAGGCCTCGTTTCGCCTGTATACAGCCATGACTTGGCGAAAATGGCTTAAGTGTGAGTAGGAATCCGTCTTCCCTTCATATGTAGTGAATTTCGGCTGAAGGAAGCCTGATGGTAGGGGCGCGTTTTCGATCGCTGGAACAAACGGTGAAGTTTGTAGCCTTGCTAATGCCTTGTCCGTCGGTTCATAGGCAGGGCGCGGTATTGGCATTCTAACCTCGACGCTTCCATGCGTCCGAGGAGCCAACCGCTGCAAGGCTGAAACTCTATGTGGATCCCTTGCCCTGGCATCCTCCTTGCATCGTGCTTTCTCTTCGAGCACGGTTCGTAAGTCGGATGATCTGGGTAATTCCGTCTGTTTAGATCTGGTTTGGTGCGAATGCGAGGGCCAATATGTGCTTCCTTCAGTGTATGACCTTTCAGATCTCGTCCTCTCCGACCTGGAGTGACGAGTTCTGGAAGTCCAGGATTGAGTGTCGCCTGTCCTGAGGCTTCTGTTTTCTCCTTGCGAGGGTGTAGTATTCCTACTACGATTTTCTGAGTGGCGAGGGGGCGTCTTGTTTTTGCGCCCCTCTCCTGTCGCCACTTCTTTTTTCTTCATCTGGCGTTTCAAGGCCTCCATGTCCGCCGCCATCTTTTTTATCAATTCATCTTGCTCTTTCACGCGATCTTCCAGAGCTTGAGGGTTAATCTTCCGTCTTTGCCTGTCGGGACTTTGAGAATGGGATTGACGGGGGCTGTGAGTCCGTCTCCCCCTAGCATCCCTCCTGGAGGTATGTCTTTGGGGCTCCAAGTCCGCCATGGGAGGGACAGCAGGTAATCCTTCACGCCTTGCGCCCCCATCTGGAGTTAGTCCGTCGACAGCGGACTGCGGCAATTCTTCAATGTGTGCCATTGATTGTAAAGGGGAGAAGCTTTAATCAAGAGGTTTTGTTCTGTCTGTTGTTCCCACAGACGGCGCCAATTGTACGGGGAAGAAATAATTCTCCTCGTATAATCCTGTTGACTAAGTCCACGCTTCCCCGTACGACGTCGCTTTGTCACCTGAAAACACAAACGTGAGCTAGCCGGCGGGTGTGTGCCGGAAACCTCTCCGATGCCTAAGTCAGAAAACTTGACAAATAGACAAAGCTCAATGTATCAGGAAGCAAAATTGTATGTTGTGTTATGTTACCTCCTTCAAGGTGATGCTTGTGAGCTTTTATAAGTTTCGAGTGGCACAATCCTAGTAGGACTTTTATTTCTCCATGCAGAGTCCTCCTAGGATTCATACTCCTAAAGGATAATGCTTATCCTTTTACACCCCCCACACTGCTTAAACCAAGTGGGATGGTTTTTACTATGGCCGAACTACCACATGACCGAAATAATACTGGCTATGCCGAGCCACAGAGTAGGCCGAACTATCCTTAGCTCGGTCTTCTCCATCCACTCCTTATCTCGGTTCTCTCTTGTTCAACCATGGTGTGTTTAGACCGAACTACCAAGTAGCAAGGTTTTGACCGTTCTAACCATACTATGTCGTGACCGGACTAACTCTGAGACCGGCCTAACTCCAAGTTGCCTCCGGACCGGAATAACTTTACATCATCTTGGACCGAAGTAACTTTATATCTTGGGCCGGAGTAACTTTACCTTTCTTGGGCCGGAGTAATATTACGGCCTTTTTACACAGTCCTTCGTATTTTGGGCCACAAAGTCCATCTCACAGCTCGACCCAATTTTCACCAAAAATTACCCTCTCAAAAATGTTTGCAAATGATCAGCTGATGAAATCGCTAATTGCATTTGACTTCTAATATCATGTTGTTGACTTTGTAAATATTTGTTGGCATGCCTTTTAGATTATTAGTACCCCCTACAGATACAACGCTAAGTAAATGTGCACAATATTTATATTTTGCTTTAAATGTAATTGTATAATCAGATTATTTACATATATTTTTTCAACATGATCCCAAACACTACTAGTAGTGCCCCTAGATGATCTTGCTGTTAAAAAATGGATATGAGGTATATATTAGAAGGATAATCAACAGATTCATGTTGTGTAGTATATGTATCAATATCGACATAAACATTAGGAATATTAGGCTCCATAGTAATGTAAATAAAATAATATATAAGGACTAACAATTAATTTCAATAATGAGTGAAAAATAATGAGTAAACAATAACAACTAATATATGTTAAGAAATAATTAATGTAACAAAATGAGTAAATAATAAATTTAATTCAAATAATTAATGTTACCGACTGGCAAATGGGATACAAAAATTAGCTTTTCTGATAAAAATTTCTTCTTGCACAATTGCAATTGCTACTTAGATATAAGATTTGAAAATTAATTGAGAGAGTTGAGAGTTAACAGAGATTCAGAGTTTGAGAGAGATAATTATTTGTGAGAAATAAAATGGGAGATGGATGGTATTTATAGGAGTTTGAGAAGAGGAGGTGAATTTGTAAAAAAAAAAAAAAAGGCTTTTAAGATGTATCAACAATCACATGCCCATTTGTTTTTTTTTTTTTTTAACCGTTCGGAGTTTGGGAGATCAGAGAGTCGTTAAGGGGTGGGCCACGGGTTGGGTCGCTAGCAAGGTGTGAATTTCTATTGGGCCGGGCTTGTGGGTTGGGCTGGGCTTGGCTTCCAAACAGAGGGCCTGGGCCCAGGGTCTTGAGCCAGCTTCGAACAGATAGAGTTGTTATGATAATACCTCTTCAGCAAGGTACTTGAGAACAACGGCGAGATAGATCAGGGCACCAATGCCCATGCACCGCTTAAGATTTATTTATTACAATGATCAAATTTTAAGATTTTTTTTTTTTTTTTGTAATTTAAATTATAATATTTTGATTTGTTATTAATCTAAACCATTTAACTATTTTCATTAAATAAAACAAATGAAAAAAATTTGATTAATTAAACATAAAAAATTATTTTAAATATTTTATGTATACATATATTGAGTTTAATTACTTAAATATTATTTTTTTCAATAATTTTACTTAATAGAAATAAACAAACTGTTTAGATTGTAAACAAATAAAAATATTTTGATTTAATTGATAAATTTTAAATATTATTTTATTATAATGCTGAGATTTTTTTTAAAACAAAAAATTTAGTAAACCATTTTCCTTCAATTATCGTAAAATAATTTTCCTAACAAAATTGGATAAGTTGTTTTTCAAGCTGACGTTAATTAATTTCAATGCAACCAAACACTAAGGTGCCGTTTGGTAACACTTACGTTTTTAGTTTTCTGTTTATATTTACAAAAATTTTAAAAACTCAAATAAAAACTTGTTTGGTAAAATTTTTGATTTATAAATTAGTGGTCTCAGTTTATAAATTTGGCCAAAAAATGAAAATACAAAAAATGTGTTTTCGTTTTCAGTTTTCAGTTTTTTTTTTTTTTACCACCCAACACTAGCCACCACTCGCCATCATTTTCCACCACTGTTTTCCGCTAGCACCACCCACCACCCACCCCTCACCACTACCTGCCACCACCACTCACCATCCATCTGCCACCATCACCCACCACCACCACCCACTAGCCACCCGCCAGCCACCACCCACCTACCACCCACTCGCTACCACCACCCACCCCTTGCCGTCGCCGCCGCCACCGCCACCGCCACCGTTACCGCTACCACCCACCTGCCATCCACCCGCCACCACCCACCACCTGCCACTACCATCCACCACCACTCGCCACCTATTTGCCACCACCACTCACCACCCACCTGCCACCACCATCCACCACCTGCCACCCACCCGCCACCACCACCCCCCACCACCACCACCACCATCACCCACCCGCCACCCACCTGCCACCACCACCTACCATCCACCACCACCACCACCCATTCGTTACCACCTACCACCCGCCATCGTCACCCACCTACAAACCATCCGCCACCCACCCACTACCACCACTCGTCACCACCACCACCCACTACCCGTCACCACCACCCACCGTCACCCACCACCCTCTACCGTCGCCCACCATCACCACCCACAACTACCCGCTGTCTGCCACCCACCTGCCACCACCACCCACTCGCTACCACTCACCACTCGCCACCACTCACCACTCGCCACCGTCACCCACCCACCTACCATCACCACCCACCATCTACCCACCACCACCCGCCATCAACCATCCACCCACCACCACCCGTCGCCACCACCACCACCACCACCACCCACTCACTGCCACCCACCACCACCACCACCACCACCATCACCCACTCGCTACCACCCACCACCCACCATCCGCCATCGTCACCCACCTACCCACCACCACCCGCCATCCGCTACCCACTTGCCACCACCACCCACCACCCGTCACCACTACCACCACCACCCCCCCCACCACCACCCACCGTCACCACCGCCAACCACCTTCCACTGTCACCCACCATCACCACCCACTACCCACCCGCCGCCACCCGGCATCCGCCACTACCCACCACCCACCCGCCACCACCACCACCACCACTCGCCACCGTCACCCACCACCACCCGCAACCACCACCCACTCGCTACCACCCGCCACCGTCACCCACCCACCCACCACCCGCTACCATTACCACCACCACCCACTCGCTATCACCCACCACCTACCACCAACCACCACCACCGCCACCACCATCACCCACCCGCCACCCACCTGCCACCACCACCTACCATCCACCACTACCACCACCACCACCACCCATTCGCTACCACCCGCCATTGTCACCCACCACTACCACCCACCACCACCCGCCATCTGCCACCCACCTGCCACCACCACCACCCACCCACTACCCGTCACCACCACCACCACCACCCACCCACCACCCGCCACCACCCCCGCCACGACCCATCTTCACCCACCATCACCATCACCACTGCCCACCACCCTCCACCCTCCACCGTCACCCACCATCACCACCCACCACCACCCGCCACCGTCACTCACCCACCTACCATCACCACCCACCACCAACCATCCGCCACCCACCACTAGCCATCCGCCACAACTCACCACCACCCATCATCTGCCACCGCCACTCGCCACTCGCCACTACCACCACCACAACCACCCACTCGCAACCACCCACCACTCGCCACCACCCACCACCACCAGCTACCCACCAACCACCGTCACCACTTTCCACCACCGTTTTCCGCCGCCACTTGTTATTTCTCACTCTTTTTTATATTTTTAAATTTTTTAAAATATTTTGTCAATTACCAAACGCATTTGTAGTTTATGTTTTTCTAAAAATAAACAAAAACCAATTTATAAAATTTTTACAAATATAAATTGAAAACGTAAACGTTACCAAACACACCCTAAAAATTTATATTTACAAAATTATTTTATGATTAAAAAAATATACATCAAAATATTTTATGATTAAAAAAATATTTTTAACATAAAATATTTTACAACAAAATCTTAGACAAGTGTAGGCCACAACCACAAGAATGTCGTACCCTTACAAAAAGTGGGTGAGGGGACCATCAGCACTGTCGGAACTTACAACTAGGAAGTCCAGTAAAAATTGAAGAATGAAATTATATGCACCAATTGGTAACGACAGACAAAAATGACGTGACAGTGTCTCACCATCAAATGGATACAGTAAGGTCCCGTTTGGACATTTATTTTTTTAGTTAATTAGTCAAAAAGTTATTAAATTAGTTAAAAAGTCAACAATTCATACCAAAAATTCAAAGATTCTCTTTTCTCTCTACTTTTTGCACATCTTTTCGTAATTAGCCAAAAAGTCATCTCAAACATACAAGTTTTTTTTACTTATCTTTTTAGCCAAATAGTCAAAAAGTTACTAAATTAGCCTATTCCCAAACGAGGCCTAATTATCACTATTATCATTCAATGTATTTTTTTTATTTTAATACCAAACTAAAATTAAACCATATCAAACTTTAAGTCCCATCAAATGAGGTCGACTACATAAATCTTTTTTCTCCGCGCGATTCTATCAAATGTCATTTCATTAGTCAAATTAAGTAGATTCATATCTCTATTTATAACGTTGGTCAACGTTAATCTATGCCTACTCCGTCCCCTAACACTTCCATCTATCGTTACAGCATCGCATCTCTTCACTACTGCCTCTGTTAGTCTCCGTTGAATATGACCAAACCATCTCAAACGATTCTCTCTCAACTTATCTTCTATCGGTGCTACTCCTACCCATTCCCAAATACACTCATTCCTAATCCTGTCTTGTCTTGTCTTACCACACATCTACTTTAACATCCTCATCTCAGCCACACTCATCTTATCTACATGTTATTTCTTGGTTGCCCAACACTCCGTCCCATATAACATAACTGGTCTAATAGCCGTTCTATAAAACTTACCTTTTAGTCTAGTGGGTATTCGTTTATCGCACAATACCCCAAACGCACTTCTCCACTTACACCATCCCGCCTTAATCCTATGGGCCACATCTGCATCAATCTCTCCCGCTGTTGTGATAATCGACCCTAAATAACGAAAATGTTCACTCTTAGGCAGTTCTTGGTTCTCAATCTTCACTTCTCCTCTGCTTTCATTGTTACTGTTACTAAATATAGAAAATAGATTCTAAAAAAGATAATAAGAATCTCCATGTAAAAGAAGATACGAGAAAAATAAACTTCCATGTAGAGATAATCTTTATGAAAGAAGGAAACCTCTATATAGAAAGATATTATTAAAAAAAAAAACAAACAAACAAACAAACACCATCAAACAAATAATACCAATCAACTTTACTATCAGTACCATCACAATCGGTAAATGTGGTATCTTAATCCTCACCTATACATTTCAAAATAAAATATATTTGATTTGAAGTGGTCGTCTAACATATAACAACGCGTTTAATAGTATCGAATCTCGGTCATAAATTAGATCTGAGAGCTTCCTCAGTGACAAGCTGATGATGAAGATAAGAGGAGCGATAATAACTAATATGGTGATATAAACCGCTCATTATCATCCAACTTGAACAAGGTAATAATGATAAGAGTATTGAGGAATACTCATTTGAACAGCTCAAGCCACACTCTCAGCTCAAGACACAAGTGAAGCCAAAAGAGAAGCCGACACAAAACACCTCAGCTCACACATGTGCAAGATATCAAAGCAGTTATAATAGATATGGTTATGAGAGTAGAGTGAGTTAGATTGTGAGTTAGTTAGATTGTTTTGTAACAAACTCAGTGAGAATACATCGAGTATAAATATCTGTAAACCTTCATCATATGAAATAAGAAAGAAAGATATTTTTACAATTTATGTTAAATAAAGACTACTATAATTTATGTAGTTTTAATCATAATTTTATTTTTAACATGTAAGAAAAATAAGGTACTTGGGTGAAAAATCAATTTTTAAATTTTTCTTGCCCAAAAACCCAAGTGCTAGAAAAATCAATTATCTATTCAATTTTTAAATTTTTAAAAATTTGGACTGATATAAAAAAATTGAACAGATAATGAAATTTGGTCAGATATTTAAACAAATAAGGGAAAAAAGTTAAACAGATAGTTAAAAATTTTGAACAGATAATAAATTTGGACAAATAATTTTATTTGGAAAAATATTTAAACAGATAAAGAAAATTTGAATCGACAAGATAAAAAAATTAAACAAATAAGGTAAAAAAATTGAACAGATAGAAAAAAACTTGAACAGATAGGAAATTTTTTTGAACAATTGAAAAAAATTGAACAGGTAGTCAACGAAAGTTAACAGATAAAAAAGGTCAACAGATAAATTAAGGGGTAAAATTGAAAATAAAATGTTCTTTAAAACTAACAAAATGACTTTTCACCAAACTATTTCACAAATGGTGAACCTTTCACAAACAAAAAATATTCACTAGATCTAATACCTTAGACACTCTCTAAAGTGAATTTATCACCAATTTTCTCAAAAAATATTATTTAATTAATGAGAAATAGCAATTTAGTGTAAAATCTATAAATAAAAATAATAATAATAATAATTACACATCAGTGCTAAATTTTATAAATATGAATAATTAAAATTTTAAAATTTTCATATATTTGTTAATATTTTTTAAAAGAATATTTTGTTACATTAAATTCTAATACTGCTACATTTATAGAATTTTGCTTCGTTAAAATGAATATTAAATTTGGACAATCCGACCAGAGCAAAATTCGATGAATCAAACATTATTCATTAAATTCAATGTTTTTAAGAAAAGTTAACTTTAGTCTCTTATAGTTTAGCCGCTATACTTTAAGGAAAAAGGTTGACTTTTAATCCAAAGCAAATGCTAACAAATGCCTCATTGGTATTGTTTAATGTTAGACAGTGTATAAAAAATTACTTTAAAATGTATTAAAAAATATTTTAAAATATATTGATTTCAATAAAAATATATTATGTTCTGCAAATATTTCGTCTTTTGCTTGTGCCCTAGGGGTACTTGTTAGCAAGACTCTTAATACAAAAAGGCAATATTGAAGATCAAATTTAAGAAAATATTTTAATTATCAAAAGTGTTATTGTTTTATTTTTGGTGACTAAATTAGATATATAGTATTATATTTTTTGAATCAAAATTTTCATCTTAAAAAAGTAAATGTTTTGATACAAACTTATTTTGTTTTTATTAGGGACATTTTTTAAAATTTGGCCGCTAAAGCTTGTTTATACTTTTTTGAATTATTTTTTTGTGACGATTCACATTAGAATTAAAATTAATCTCTTAATATTTTTTACAACAAAACATTTTATTTTGAAGACAAAAAGGCTTGGTGTTTAAAATCCTAGTTCTCAAATGGGCTCAAGCGCATACATGAAATGAGAAATTCAATGACACGGTTCACATTTACTCTTGTTGCAAAAGAATTCATCAAAGACTATAATGTGAAGATTACATTTCAAAACAACAATAATAAGACTGTTTTTAGTTTATAAATTTGAGCAGAGATTTAAAAAGGAAAAATGTATATAAAATATAAGTAAATTATAATTATATTTTATTCATATTTCACCTAACTCTTCTCTTTATTTTTTTTAAATTTCTACATAAATTTATGAATCAAACACAACGCAAATACTAACAAACTCTTTACTTTTTCTTTCCTTTTCTTCTTTATTTTTTATTTTTTATTTTTTATTTTTCTGGGGTAGCCGCCATCATGAGGATTTAATTTTCAAGAGAGAACAAAACGGAAAACATCAGCATCTCTATTAGAGCACAATTTCAAGGCCAAGCCCAGGTCCTGACCCAGCTACTGATGTGCCAAGTGCAACTTCAGAGAAAACCCAGCCCAGCCCAGCCCATTATTAACCCAATCAGTCTAAAGTCAAACAATTTGAAAACAAGGCACTCCTTTGACCCACCGTTCATTTTCTTCCAATAATCACGCTAAAAAAGCCCAATAACATCAATCAAATAAATATAAACTAAAGAGAAGATTCCAAAGACATACCAAAAACATGCCTTTGATTTTCAACAGACCAAACTTATTCTATCTCTCTCTGTTAATTTTTCTTTTTTACCTTCTCTTCATCTTTTCCTTTATACTGCTTTTTTCCTGTGCATTAAAACATCATGATTTGTATTCCAGTTCTTCTTACAATTTCAATTAGGACACCATATTTCATCCCAATATATACATACAAAAAATGATGTAAACACATTTTGTATATACACACTAGCCACCGGTATAACTAATTAACTAGTTTATTTTGTATAAGACAAAGGAAGCGAATCTATCAAGAGATCAAACATAAAGTTGCATCCCTAACTAACTCAAACTGCCAAAGTGAGATATTGGACCCCTCTTCTTTTATTTCAAGCTACCCTACTTACATAAAAGAAAAGCACGTCTCTCTTTTCAAAAATTATTGTTTGCTCCGGATCTTGGCCATTGTTTTCGGAATGATAACCAAGCAGCTAGTATTTAGTTCATTATAAATAGACTAAACAGTGCAGTTTAGCTTGTGAAACGTACTGTGGATCTCACTCTTATGATCTATGTCATTCATTTTGTAAACTACTGTTTCTAAAAGAAGCATTCATAGAATAAAAATAAAAATTAAATTGATCTCATAATTGTAGGTACATGATTTGATAGTATTTATTTTTATAAATAATTTTTTTTTTTTTTTAAAAAGAAGACGGCAAGTATATTTTTAAGACTAATACAATGAAATTATTTTTCTACAATTATTGGCTCAATTTTTTTTTTCTCTTGAATGACATACACACAAAGTTTCTTACATAAGTAGTTTAGATTACTGAAATAGAATCCGAGATGAACCTCACGAGCCCAACTACGCTGTCCAGTCCACTTGGATGGATTTGAAATAAACCTAGTTCCTGTTTTAATGCAGCCAGGAACCACATGAATACATGTACCAATTAGAGATAAGGATGACATAACTAATCTTGTAATTCCCAGGAGTGTTGCATTAATGCTCCTCCTCGATAGGATGGAATTGGAATTAAATATTATACACAAATAATTTTTTTATTTAATTTTCTCATCATTATATACAAAGACAAAGGTCCATGTATATTTATTAATGTGAATTTCACTATTCTATATATTTATTGATAAAAAAATCTAGTAAAAAATTCATTTAGGTAAAACATTGTTTCATGGAATTAATGACTTCACCACTGTTTAAGTGAATATGAAGAAATGCCACCTATTTTGACTCGAGTACTAGTAGTGTGTTTTAGGTGCCACCATGTTAGACATTCTCATTGAGTGCACATGGAGCGTGCACTATATGCCATAATTTCATACCCCACATGCTCCTATCCCCTCAATCCCCGCATATCATCCCGCAAATTTTAACAAGGAAAAGAGATCCACAGAGAGAGAGAGTCATGGTCTATGACTGTATATATATGAGGAGCTTAAAATCTCTCAATACCAAGCAAACAAAACACCAACTTCTTTTCTTTTTCTTTTTTGTGTGTGTGTCATGGCTCCCTGTGCAAAACACTTCTCTTTTCTCTTCCTTACATTGCTCTTAACCTCTCTCCACATTGAAGCTAGAGAGAGCAAGTTCTTCAGCAAGGTCACTCCCAACAACAACAATGTTATAGACTCCGAACCTCCCCTCATATTAGCACCTACATTCCCACCCACACTTGAACCTGCATCTGCACCAGCACCAGAAACAGAACCTCCCATGATCAGCAATGGCTATGGCCTTTACGGTCACGAGTCTACTGATGAATTTCCTCCCACGAGGACCACGACAACAACAACAAATGAATTCCAGACAGAACAACTCAGTCAAACTTACAACTACAACAACAACAACAATGGGTACACCACCACCAACAACAACAATGGGTACACCACCACCAACTACAACAACAACAACAATGGGTACACCAACAACAACTACAACAACAACAACAATGGGTACACCAACAACAACTACAATTACAACAACAACAACAACGGGTACACTGGCAACTATAACAACAATGGTTATGTGGCTGAGAGACAAGGGATGAGCGACACGAGGTTTCTGGAGAATGGTAAATACTCTTACAAGGGTGATAATCAGAACAATTACTATGGCACTAAAGGGTATGTGTCTGTCAGTGGAAATGGCAACCACGGAGCTTATTATAGTAACAGTAAGGACTCAAATGAGTTTGACTCCATGGAAGAGTATGAGAGGCAGCAGGGGTATCCTCAGAGCCAAGCCCAAGGAGATAATTATATTCCGTAAATGTTAGGGAGAGATAGAGAGACAGCGAGGGGGTTGTGTTGTTTATTATACACAAGATTAAAAGTAAGCATATGACTAATTTATGTGTTATATTGTAGTTCAATGTATTGTGTTTACTGCACAATTGCTTTTTGTGCTTTGAGAATCAGAAGGATTGGAAATCATATAGTTCTCAAATTGAGTTTGTTATATTATGTAATTAATTATATGTGCGGTTTTCCACTAGTGGAATTAAATCAAATCATTGTGCTTCTCTCACACCTGTTTTAAGCCTCCAATTCTGTGGAATTTGGTTGGGGATTAAAAAAAAAAAATGAGCTTGAGATATCAATCAAAATTACCTGTGGCTGCGAATTCTAAGCAATGTACAAGAAATCAAAAGTACACTCATTTTGAGCACATAAACTTGTAAAATTATGGGTCTTCCCACTAATGAAAACTTTCACATTATGTATTTTTGCACTAATCAGTGCACTACTTGCGGTCCAACAATTTAACTTTTCCATTAATTCTTACTAAGCTGGTAGATTTAGCTTTCTTGGTTGGGAAATGCTAGGTGTCATGAAGAATTTTCATGAAAACTGTCATGAAAATCATCTGCACCGTTAGATCAGGTATGTGTCTCATGATCTAACGGTGTAGACAGTTTTCATGACAGTTTTCATGAAACGTAGCAGGACCCTTCTTGGTTATTAGTTTTTAAAAAGATTCAAGTGTCCTTATCATAGTTATGAAATCTCGTGGTTTTAGTCATGAATCATGTGTAGTTTTTTGCCCATTAAATTTGTGTTGAACTTGTTTAGAAGGCTTTTGTGGTTGTAGGTTATTATGAGTTGAAGTGGGTTTTTTTTTTTTTTAAAACAAAAAAAAAAAATCAACAAAAAAGAAAAGTTTATTGATAATAACCAAAATGAGGTGAATTTCCTCCAATCCATAGTCTGGAATAGATGGAGTTATCTGTGCTCGTGCAACTTACCACGGGTGTGAAATAATCTGAATCGTTTATTTTGTCTTGAGCTATCGATTCAATAATCATAACCTATTCAATTTAACGTGTTTGTTACTAAAAAATATAGACGACGATTGTGTTTTGAAAATAGACTATTTGTTTTTTTTATAATAAACGTAATAAATTGAATAAGTTACGATTATCGGATTGACTAAATTTGTTTGTGTGAATGATATACATGAAGTGCCTAACATAATAAATGACTCAGATCATCAAAATAAAACTTATGATAGACTCCACAAGTACCCTCTCGGAAATCCACCTCCTAGCCGAAAGTTAAGCATCAAGGAAAGTGCACACTGCATACCAAAACAAAAAAGGAAAGTGCACACTGCATAGTGGAAAACCATCACATACCAACAAGAGTGGCACGGAAAAGGTAAGCTAAATAAAATGCAAGCACCAAGATCGTACTCCAGAACCCGAATGAACACACCAGCAACCAAAGCCTGAAAAATCCAACCACAGACCCAAAAACCAAGGCCAAAGTGGCTTTGATTTTGAGATTTGGCGACGTTTTCGTCTGTGAGTCTTGGTAGTGTTTGATTATGAATTGAAGAGTGTTGGTTACATATTGTATTTTGTGGTATTTTATTATGAATTGAAATACTTTAGAGGGTGTTTGAGAAGTGACAATTTTAATTTTTTTTTTTTTTTTTTTTTATGAAAGATGTGTAAAAAAATTAAAATAAAAAAATGATATGATTGAATGTTTTGGATTTTTAATTATTTTAGTCAAAAACCAATACCCCAAATGGAGCCTTAGTTGTAAATTTTTTGTATTGTTTTAGCTATGAACTAAATTAGTCTTGACACATTCGTAAAATTATAAACTATTGCACGTAACATGGTTAGTGCATATTGTATTTTTCTTTTGTTTTGTGTGGACAATTATTCCCACTTTTTTAGTAGGGTACCCCAATCGGGAAATTCTATAACATATATATTTTTAGTTATGAGCTCAAAGGCATTCTTCTTTTTGTTGGTTCATAGTCCACACGGGGTTCTGGTCTTGTTGCTTTATGTTTCGGAGTCAATTGATCCCTCGATCAAGTCCTAGCGCTCATCTCGTGCTGAGGTGCTCGTGCTTTCCGCTTTCGCTTCTAGCGTCTCTCGCTCCTGCTTTCTCTGTTTCAGAACAAGCTAGGTAAGCGTGGATATGTCCCAAAGGCTCTATCCGGTTGATAGGAATACCGGGGGTTCGAATCCCTCTCCATCCGCGAGGTCATAAGTTCTCTCTTGCCTTATCTATAGATAAGAACGAATCGGATCGACTCGACGATGGAATGGGTAGCTTGTGTTGAGTTATTATGGTGTTAGTTATGACATTATTTTTATTATAATTAAAGAGTTCTTTAAATTTATTTTATGTAGTATTTGGTTATAACTCATTTTTTTGAAGTTATGACTCTCATAAAAAAATTTCAAATCTACAAATCATGATTTACATATAGTACACACCATAGCATTACCCACCTCAAAATATATCTGTACTATTAAATAAAGATAACAGGTTTGTTGGTGTGGATGTCAAAGATTCTTTTTATTCCTGAACTATCCTTTTTGTAAATGTCAAATTCTGTAACTATCAAATTCAATTACAACTATATATCCCTGTAATTGTAGATTTCAAGCGCACCCATGTGTGTGCCCATCTTCTAGTATATATGTATATATATTCAATTTAAAGGTAGCTTATGCTACTCTTTGGTTATGGGAGAATTCATTTACATTTAGAGCCTTTTGATGCTTACCCTCATAAATATGCCAACTAAAACAAACATGGAAAAATTACCAATAGGTGGAGCTTCCACAAAATATTTACAAATTTACAGAATTATTTATAATTTTAATTATTAAAATTGACAAGATGTACCACTGATTTAATTTTTTTATTTTTTTAAAACCTACATGAATTGCAATTTTCCTACAAAACTTTAGTGGTCAAATGACTTGTTTTTAAAAGCAGTAGATTTTTATTATTTTTTGGATAAATTTCACTTTACCCTCGGTAGTTTGGATCATATACAGTTTACCCCTAACATTTAGAAATTGATATAACCCTATTATGATTTGTGAACTGAAGTGCACCATTAGGATCATTAACAATTTAATAAAAAATATTAAAGTATCTCTGTATTTTTGTCATTTGTTTGGAAGTGCACTTTAATTCTTGTGCTTTCTTTTATATGTAATTTACCACATTGACATTTGAAAATGAGCTTATGTTTGTTATGTATTTCACATTTGCTGTTACGTTGGACAGAATGTTTAATGATGAGTTCACAAACCACGTGAGAATTATGTGGTCATTTTCAAACGTAGGAGGTAAATGACACATGACCCAAACCACAAATGATAAAGTGAAGGTTTTTTTTTTTTTTGAAAGCATTATTACCTTTTGTTTTCCAGGTAGAGTGCCATAGCTATTGTTTTGATACCAACAGCATCACAATATGGTCTTTAATTTGAGATTGAATTTATTTTACGGGGACGAGGACAAGAACATCAAACAAAAATCATATCTAATTTATAAGTGAGGGGTGGGAGAGTTCAAACTCATGATTTATGAGTTAGTCATCGAGTTTGAATTTGACATCTCAATTTTTTGTGAGACTGACTTAAACTCACTTCGAAAATTCAAATTGTTTATTTCATACACACAACTAAATCAAGTTAATCAAATATTGATTGTCATATTATCATATCATTTTTATCTATATGGTATATTATTTTTAAAAATAGACCGTCTATTTGTTATAATATATGAGTGATTTAATCAAGTGATTATGTATGTCTAATTAACTCAATTTTTAACATGCATGTTATTATCAATTTGTTATATGAGATAAACGATTCAAATCACTGAAATTAATATAGATTAGTGTCAAGATTAGTCTCACATTGTGTCAACTTCACTTGTGAAATTAGAATTTTCTAAAAATTCAAAAGGGTAAATTACAAATGCACCCCTGAGGTTTACTTAAAATACGAATTGCCCCCTATAGTTTAAAAAATTACAAATATCTCATTGTCAGAATTTTTTATTTATCAGAATTAACTGAAAAAATAAAATTCTTAACCACTCTCCTATACAATAACAAAATTACTTGAATTATTAGTTGAAATAAAATTTTAACATCATTAAAAACTATTAATTAATTTAATATTTTATTAATAAAATTGGATATTTGTTATAAAATTAAAAATTTCAGGGAACGAGATGTAATTTTTAAAACCACATAAAACAATTTGTATTAGTAAACTTTAGGGATGTGTTTAAAATTTACGCAATTTAAAATCAATAACATGATTCTACAATTTGGGGGGCCCAAAACCTACATTTCAGGCAATTATAAGTGGACTATTGGCCAAGTCTAAAATTAGATTGGGACCTTCCTGTGACCGTCCAACTGGAAACTTGGGTAGGTTTATTGAGGGTTTTATTTGCACTCAAATAATAATTTAAAATATTTAATTAAAATTTTAATTCTTATTATATTGTTATATAAATTTATGAATAAGGACAATGCATATTAAATTTTAAAATAAATTTTTTTTTTATGGTACACTTAAATCATTTATATGTATTCTTTATATTCAACTCTCTACAACTTTTTTTCAAAATTTTAATTATTTTCTCTTTATCTTCTTTCTCATTCCAAAACTCCAATTGATCCCACCAAAAACTCAAATTGTGATTGTGAGGTTATTAATTCTGTGATTGGTATATCTCAATTAGTTGCTAAACCTAAACAGCATCAGCATGATAAAAGCACACCTACTTGAAACAATTAAAATAAAGGAATTTAAATTAGTCAAAAAGTCAATAACTTATATCAAAAAGTCAAATATTCTCTTTTCTCTCTACTTTTTGCACATTTTTTCGTAAAAAACCAAAAAATTATCCCAAACATATTAGTTTTTTTTAGCTCATATTTTAGCCAAATAGCTAAAAAATTACTAAATTAGTCTGTTCCCAAACAAGGCCTTAGTAGTTTGGGCTAAAATAGTCATATAGGACCAAATAGGTTATTTTAGTCAAATAAGACAAAATGCCATATTCAATCCATAATCATTTCATTTTTTTCTTTCAAAAAAGTCAAAAAAATCAAAAAATTTATCCCAAACGAAACTTTTTAGTCCAAGCTAAAATAGCCAAAAAGCCAACTCACATCTCAAATGGAGATGCTCGTTGACCTCTGCAACAATGGAAAAATCTGTTTTAAGGGTTTTTGAACACCTCTAAATAATTGATGTATAACGATTTCTCATTGTTTCAACAATGGAGAAATCTGAACCAACCATTTAAGCAAGAATGGAGATATATAAGGGTTTTTGAACACCTCTACACAATGGAGATATGTAATGTAGGGGTGAGCAACGGATATACCGATCCGCTAAAACCGACCGAACTGAACCGATCTGCCGCATTTTGGACGGATGCGTGATGACGAGTGGACGGTTGCGGATTGATTTTCTCCAATCTGCCAATTTGGCGGACGGATGGCGGATTTAAGATTTTTTTGGCCGCAACCGAACCGCCAAACCGCCAAATCGCAAGCACCCCTAGTAATTTATAAGACTTTGTAGTTTCAATTTGTTTAAATATTAAATATTGTGTTTGTGTTTTCAATTGAAAAAGAGTTTAAATATTCTGTTGAAAAAAAGTTTTTAACTTGAATATATTTTTTGAATTGAAAAAAATAAACGTATTATTTATCTATATTTTTTGGTTTTTAAATCTAGCTCTAAAAATAATAAATAGAAAATATGATATATGCTGGTTGGTTTTTGTTTTCAAAAACATATGTAGATATAACAATGCAGAGACAAACAATCTCTACTACTGCTCTGTTTATAGTTTTGGTGGTTTGAATTGTTATTATATTTTAAGAATCACAGATTGTAATACTTTATGTGGATGAATCATGTTGTGATTGTAATATGTGGATGAGGCATGCAGTGATTGTGATATTCTAAAGTTTCAAACTTTCTTTCTTTGGATAAGGCATACAGTGATTGTAATACTTTTTTAAGTCATTGACTGTAATACTTTCTTTTTCTTTTTTTTTGAGGAAGTGGACAAATTGAATTATGTTGAAAATTTATAAAATTTTAAACCGCCAAACCGATTCGCATCCATCTGTCAAATCGCCAATCCGCTCAATCCACATCCGCCGGATTGGCGGACGGATGCGGATTGATTTTCTTCAATCCGCCAATCTGGCGGACGGATGGCGGATTGAAGGTTCCGTGGCCGCAACCGACCCGCGCCCACCCCTAATGTAATGAACACCTCCAATGAGAAATTTGGGTTCAACAATGGAGAAATCAATTTAGGCAAGGACACCTCTGAAAAACATGTGAATAAAATGAATAATTATAATCAGAAATCTGCTTAAAAATTTTTGAAAAGTTTTTCAAAGTGATGTAATTTGGAATTTTTTATTTGTTTATTATTTGGGTCTACCTTAAAGGGTAATTTGTAAAAAGAAAAATATGATATATTAAGAATAAATTATAACTTTAAAAAATTTAATAAGATGTATTAAAAAATTAAACGTATTTAATAATTTTTTTAGTACAAATAAAATCCCCCATTTATTCATCATTCAAGCCCAATCAATGACGTTACCAGGCTGTGTAGGAAAAGATGGCCCTTCTTTTATCAAATAGTTTTTTCTCAACATATACAACTTGTGGTAGGTTTATTTGTCATCCAAGCCCAATTAATGGGGGGTTAATCAGGTTACGTAGCAAAATATGGGTCGTTCAGTAACATCGTGAAAGCCCAATCATTGAGTTTGCTGTTATGTAGCAAAATATTACTCTATTTGATTTGGTTTTCGAATTTGTTTTCTGGAATTTTTATTTTAAAATCTATAACATAATTTGGTAAGAAAAATAAAAAACATAAAAAATAATCATAATTTTCATATAGTTTTATCTTTTTGGAGATCATAAATAATTTTTAAAAATTAATTTCTTTTTGGTAGTTTTTATTTGGGCAAATTACAAACTCCCCTTCGAGGTTTGGTGAAAATACAAATTCTCCCCTGAGGTTTGAGAAATTACATTCCGTCCCCTGAGGTTTATATTTTCATAACAAATTACCCTCTGAGATTTTTATTTTCATACAGATTCCCCCCTAATTTTTCTTAATTTGTTATGAAAATTTGACCCTTAGGGGGCAATTTGTAATTTCTCAAATCTCAAGAGGGAAATCTGTATTTTTTCCAAATCTCGAGAGGGGTATTTGCAATTTGCCCTATTTATTTTTGTCAAACTAATTTTTATTTTTTCTAACAAAAAAAATCCTTTTTTTTTCTAAAAATTAAACCAAACAAAGCTAATTACCTTCGTCTTTTAGCTAAGGTGGTATTATTGAGCGTATGTTTGGGAAGCGTGGTTGAGGCTAAATTAGCCAGATGACGACAAACAAGGCTGAAATAGCCACTACACGACAAAGCCTCTCCAACGGGTGGGAGAGGAAACGTTGTTCGGGTAAAATTACGAAAACACCCTCAAACAAATCAAATCATCATTGAGGAACTCTGATGAATGAATCCAAAGGCACAACACAACCAAAAACCTAACAGACGAAGGGAAGGAGGCGATTAGTGGCTACCAGCGGCGACGACATCTGAGCCAAGCGTTTTGGAGGAGATCGGGCCGGAGTAGGCATCTGCGGCGGCGAAGACGACTCCTGAACAGGTCGGCAAATCGGACGGTTGGGCCCTAACGTTGGCGGCGGCGAACAATAGACGGAACCCTCTCAAACACCACCGATCTTCAGGTAACTCTTTCAAATCCTTCTGATTTCGTAGATCTGTGTGTGTTGGGCCTCTGCTTACGATTCATGTCTGGAGCCCCTTTCTGTTTATACAAGGTTGGGATTTTTCGCAAATTTGTATAAAAGTGGAGAATCTGTATCTTTCAATTTTGCCATATTTTGTTTTTCCAAAGTTTTTTTTTTTTTTTTTTCCATTTTGGGTTCATTACAAATCCGGTTCATTACCGACCTGTTGAAGTGATTCGTCTTGCTTGGGTTCACACATTTTGGAGACAGATATATATATATATACATATATCTGTTCTTAAATACAAATCTGCAACTCTGTGCGTAATTAGGGCCGGACTAGGTTGAGATTCGTAAAACACTCTCTTCTTCTTTTGATTTTGTTCTTATAATTATCATTAAAAATCTGCCTTTTCTCAGATCACAATTAGAACTGAAAAATTGTGTGCTTGGGTTCACACATTTTGTTCAGATCACAATCTGATTTGGGTTCATAGTCAAATCTGATGTTTTTTCAGATTTGTTGATTTTCTGCTTGGGTTCACACATTTTGTTCTTATAATTATAAAAAATACAAATTTCAGATCACAAGTTTGAATTGATGTATTCCTTAGGTGAATGAAATCTGATTATTGAAATTGATGTACACATTGTGCCACTGTAGCTCTGTACCCATTTTTCAAATAAATTCTGAATCAAATCTGTGAATGCACTTACGTTATTGGGAATGAATATCAGATTCTGGTAAAGCTGTGTTGAGATCCGAAAAACACTCTTTCGTCTTTCTGATTTTTTGCTTATAATTATCAAGAAACATCTAAAATTTCAGTTTACACATTCGAATTCATGTATGAATATAATATCTGATCTGATTCCAATAGTTGGTCTGATTTATAGAGCTTTAGAATCAAAAATTGTGACCATATGTATGAAGGCACCGTTGTTTAAACAAGTTCGGAAATGCAAATCTGGTGTAGAATTGGAATATCTGTTCGGTTATAGTTTCAAATGCAGATCTTTAATTTATTTTTTTTTTTTATATATAAATAAGAAATGCTGTTCCCATTTCTGAGTTGCTCAATTCCCATTTGTGCTTAACAAAAATTAACAATTCCCATTTGTGAAATGCTCAATTCCCCTGATTGTTGCGTAATAGAAATGCTCAATTCCCATTTGTGAATTTTTTTTGAATTACATAAAAAAAATTTATTCCAACTCTGGGTTACAAGTTACAGATATTAACAACAAATTGTCAAAATATATATAACTTGTGGTCGAAAAAGAGGCTAATTAAAAATTGTAATCAATTAAGCAATATATTAAAAATATATTACGAAGATATTAAAAAAATATATGTGAAATGTTTATTAGAAATTTTGATTTACAAGGTAAACACTGTAAACATTTTATTACACATATATGTAAAAATTTAATTATGAAAAACATTATCATCAATATATGAATAAATGTTTTCAAAACAGCCAAAAAATATATGGAAAATATATTACAAATTAGATGTATTAATTTGCGTATATTTTTTTCTGAAGACGAAATGGTCAATTCTCAATTCAAGAAATGAAATTAATTACATACAAAATATTTTCCAACTAAATTATATAAAAAGGAAGGTTCATATATTATCTACAGATATTAACACCAAATTACAAAATATATTATTTTTATATTAGAAATATATTAAACAAACAGTTTATTAAAAATACATTAGAGTTAAAAATGTATGCGTGTAAAACTTTCATTACACAGATATGACAAAATTTACTTATGAAAAACTATATCATAAATATATTCAACAAATATTTTCAAAATATCAAGAAAAAAAAAATTTTGAAAATATATTACAAATTAGATGTCTTAATTTGCATATATGTTTTGCTCAGAACGAACTGCTCATTTCTCATTTCTAAAAAATAAATTAATTAGCACCGTAAATATTTTTTGAACTACATTTGGGAAGGAAGGTAGATATATGTACATATATTAACAACAAATTCCTAAATTTATGAAATTTATGTTAGAAAAATAGAAAAATAACAGTTGACTAAAAATATATTACAAAAATGTTTGACAGATATTAATAATGTATTAATATTATATATTACAAATTTGGATGTAAACAATAAAGAGTGTAAAAGTTTTATTAAACAGATTTGACTACATTTAATTATGGAAAACTATATCGTACATATATTCCAAAATGTTGTTAAATAAAAAAATATATATATTCAAAATATATTACAGATTAGATGTATTAATTTGCGTTTATTTTTAACTCAACACGAAAGGGTCAATTCTCATTTCCTAAAAATAAAGTAATTAGCACCATAACTATTTTCGAACTACATTTGGGAAGGAAGCCACATATATTATGTACACATATTACCAACAAATTACAAAATATATCAAATATATATTACAAATATATTAACTAAATAGTTTATTTCCAATATATCTTAAACAAATGTTAGACAGATAGTACTAATGTATTAATATTATATATTATAAATTTAGAGGTAAACAATAAAGAGTGTACAAGTTTTAATAAACAGATATGACTACATGTGAGTATGAAAAATTTTATCATAAATACATTCACAAACGTAAATATAGTACAAATATATTCTCACCAATCCATTTTGCTGCCTATCATAACAAATGTTGTACAAATATATTCTCACCAATCAATTTTGCTGCCTATCATAAAAAACAGTATCAAAATATATTACAATATAGATTTATTAATTTGAGTACGCAATCGTGTTCATGTTCATTCATGTCAATTTACTTTATATTAAATCGTAGCATGGCGTCGTTCACCTCTACTGCAACTTCCAGTACATGGCCAGGACGAATGTGTGCCTGTGGATATGGCCCGTGTATTGTTAGGATTTCCAGGTCCACCAAGAATCCAGGGCGTTCCTACTTTGTATGTCCCCGCCCTGTGGTGAGTGACCCAATCTTTACCGGTCATAACTTAATGAACATTAACAACCCATGAAACTAATAGTTGCATACTTTTCACTCATCAGCCTTGTGTCAGTTGGATTGGTTGGTGTGAAGAACGAAGCCATGAGAACCAAGGCTATGCGTCAGCCGGAGATGAAATTGCCATGCAATTGCGGGCTGATGTCATAGACATTCAACAATCCTTGCGTGTGCTTAAGACCATTGTGTATGTGCTCTGCATTGTCGTTGTTATTTTGTTGTGCCGTATGTAAGCACCGTTACCATGTTCTTAGTATGTACAAAGACATTAGTATGTCTTGAATATGTAGTTAGTATGTAGTTAGTATGTTTGTAGTACGATGGTATTATGTTGTCGCATATGGGAGCCGTAATACTAACTATCATGTTTTTGTCCACTACTAACTCCCATGGAACCTGTGTACGTACGTAAAAAATGTTTTCAATGGGTATATGCAAATTTCATCTTCAGCATCATATATCTGCGTTTGTTGTTTTTAATGTGTCATCTGTTGTGTGTGTGTATATAACAACAAAATTTGTGATTTATATCTTTTGTAACCATACATTAGTAATGGCTTCCACACGTACTTCGCCTCGTAACCACTCGAAAAGCAAAGCCGTTGTCAGTGACAAGTCAACCAGTCTTGAAGAGACACAAACTCAGCTAAGCCACAAGGCCTCATGGGACAGTAAGTCAGTCCGAGTTTTCCTCCAGTTGATTGCAAATGAGATTAGTAAAGGAAATCGGCCATTCTTAGTCCTCAGCCAGGCAGGGTACAAGTCGTTGTCAAGGAAATTTCAGAGAAAAACAGGAAAAAAACATGGACTTAAACAGTTGAAGAATAAGTACATGAGCTTGAAGAAAGAGTGGCAAGCGTGGCTGAAGTTGATGGATTCAAGCAAGGGAGTGTCCCGGATAGGCTTTGACTATGACACCGGTTTGTTTCAGGCACCTGACGAGTGGTGGGAGAAGATGGAATCAGTAAGTACATGTAGAAACAAGTTTTATATTTCTCATTTACCAGTACATTTTTTACTTCTTAACTCAACTAAAAATAAAATTTATGAACATGAAATATAACGTCAACCTCTTTTACACATGTACATGTCTGCAGATCAACAAGGTGTGTGCGAAGTTCAGGAAGAAAACGTTGGAACACCGTGACTTGCTGGAGACGGTTTTCATGGGGGCAGCAGCTACTGGGAAGCACCATTGGACCCCGGGAGAGAACATTCCTGAAGCTGCTACGGACTCATCTGATTCAGTGCGTAGTTTGGGAGCCCAGCCATTCGCTGATCCGATACCCACAGGAGTACAGGACGTGGATTCTGATTCTTCACTGGAGCATGTGTCGATTGAAAAGGCAAAACGGAGAAAGACGCCATCAACAAGTGTTTCAAAGTCGAAGAAGGCAACAAGTGGTGCGTCTGTTATTGCGGAGAGCATGAACAGAATGACAGATGTGGTCCGTTCGAAGAATCAGCAGGTCACGGTCAGGCACCTGACAGGCAACGAAGCACTGTACACTATTTCCGAGTGCATGCATAAACTGAGCAGTATTCCGTCCCTGATTGGTACACCGTTATTCCACTTCGCCTCCACACTTATGGATAACGCTGATTACCGGGAGGTCATGATGTGCCAGCCTGATGACGACCACATCATTGGCTGGCTTACACAGAAGCAGCTCCAGTGTACTGCGTCGGGGCCATTTGCAAACCTGTTTGGGGGTAGGCGGATGTGATGCTACGGTCTTACGAGTGTTGAAGATGCATGTCTTTTTCTTCCTTTTCAAAACTTAGACTTATGGTACTGTTTGTTATGTACTAAAACAGGATGGTGGTGTGTGCATGTTTTGCATTATGTCTTTTTTTTTTTTTCTTCTTGCTAGCTACGGGCAGTGACAAGTTTTAGGTAAGTGCATGGGTTGACGGACCGGAAGCATGGTTGTGCTTCGTTTTTGGGAAATGAATGGGATGTTTACGGTTTAATATTTTGTGGCGCTACGTTTAAGACACAAAATTTACGTTTTCGATGCACGCTTCTGAATGCCTATATGTCGCAAGTTCTTTTGTTAGTTTTGTGGTTGTTACAACCATGGCCCCCCTGTAAAGCATGCGTTGAACAGCTTCTTTTTTTTTTGGCAATTCATATGATCATGCCTTCCAAAGGACATTGGTGACAGCATTGCGTTCATTACAAACAATGTTGACATTGTATAATGGCAAAATTCAATATAATTTAACTCAATGAATCACGTGCAAACTAATTGAAAGCCTGCCACTTTTGTAGGTTTTGCATCAACGAAAACGCGATGAATCCCTGGGATGGAAGCAACCATGATGAAATAATGGAAATGCTGAATCAAATGGCGGTCCAGCTGCAACAAGAACAGAACTGCACATTTCTACAAGCATGCCACTTGGCGACAGAATGGTACCAAAAACACATGCATAAAACGCCATGTCGCACTTCTATACTAACCGGGAATACATGGATATGCGAACTATATGCGGGGCATATGGGTCGCTTTGAGGAAAATGTTTGCATGCCGAAGGAAGTGTTTGCCGCATTGTGTGAGACATTAGTAAATGATTTTGGATTACAAGTCCCGCAACGTCCACATGGCTTAGCTGTTGAAGAAAGCGTTGCGATGTTTATCCATGTCTTGAAAGGGAAGCAAAATCGGGAAATCCAGGAACGGTTCCAACATTCTGGGGAGACTGCGTCGAGGCACGTGCATAACGTATTAAATTCCATGAAAGAGTTCACTGTTGTCCATTGCCGGCCCACATACAGTCAGCATCGTATACATCCATACGTGAGGTCTAGACGGAAATACCTACCGTTCAAGGTACTTCAGCAAAACATGATTGACATATAAATGAAGAAAATATATATGTTTTTTGTTATTAACTGCACGTGACAAATGTGAAACACTTGTTACAAAGTTACGAATCAAAACATATGATCCATGTTGACAGGACTGCGTTGGCGCAATAGACGGAACACATGTCAGTGCATGGGTTACGGGGCCAGATGCGGCAACATATTTCGGTAGGAAATACTGTCACACACAAAATATAATGGCCGCTGTCGATTTTGACATGTGTTTCATATTCATTTCTTGCGGATGGGAAGGAAGTATGCATGATAGTCGCATATTCAACGAGATACTAACAAATGACAACGTCCCCTTCCCACATCCTGACGAAGGTAACACATGGCCATGTTATTAGATTTGTTAACAAATATTTATTTGCTGACAAAGCGTTATATGAAAATGACACAGAATGTTGGTTTTGGTGTCATACATTGTCGTCATGTCTGCAGGCAAATATTATCTTGTCGATTCTGGCTATGCAAACCGGATTGGTTACTTAGCACCATTCAAAGGCCACCGTTACCACCAACAAGAATTCCGGTGTATTGCAAGAAACGCGATGGCAAACACGCCAAGGGAATTATTTAACAAAGTCCACTCGTCCTTACGCAGTGTCGTGGAACGCACTTTCGGTACCTGGAAAAATCGATGGGGGTTTATTCGAGACATGCCTCGGTATGACTTTGCAAATGTGCAAGTTCAGTTAGTAGGTGCGTCAATGGCATTACATAATTATATACGGCGAAACACAGGTAACCCAACAACTGTTCAGCCAATCTGTGACGAGGAAGAGGCTATGACAATAGTAAATGCCATACCAGAAGTTGAACATGACGAGGATGGTTTAATGGTTGGAGATGAGGACCCCCATATGGCATTGGTCCGCCTTCACATACGTGACAAATTATGTTACATGCGTAATAACGGAATGTTAGGAAATATATAGTACTCGAAATAATGTTCGTATGGTCGTCACGTAATGACACACGTGGAACAGACTGTATTCAAATATATTATTATATATAATATGTATGAGTTGCCAAGGGAATGTAACCCCTTCCAGTTGCTGACGTGCCTAACTTAAAAAAACAACAATCCATACGAATTTTGCTTTTGGAAAAATAAAAAGAAGGTGAAACAAATAAAAACAAATTAAAAAGAAAACTAATACACAAATTGTAAAGTGCGATGTGAATTACAAATAAATGAAACACATAAATATATTAAAAAAAAGTTATTGTATACCAATTAAAAAAAACAAGACTTACTTCAAAATAAAAATCGAAGACAAAAAAAAAACATAGTTAAAAAAAAAACATAGTTATAGTAAAAAAATAAAAATTTAAAAAGACAAAAACATAAATTCCCAAATAAAAACAGAAAAATTTAAGCACAATACCCCAAATCCAAACCGAAAATGAAAAAAAGTAACAGGAAAAAAAAATTAAGCATAATATGAAAAATCCAAGCGCAAAATAAAAAAATGTCAAACAAAAAAAAAAGTTAACGCAAAATCCGCCAAACTACAACAAAAAAAATATAAAATAAAAAAGACAAAATTTGGAGTTGCAAAATTCGGGAGATCGAAACACAACATACAAAAATTGTCATAAAAAAAAACGTAAAGCAAAAAATGCCAAAGCGAAACCCCCCTCCAAAAAAACAAAACAACAAAAAAGGCAAAATCGAAACCCCAACATAACAAAATTAAAATAAAAAAGAAGAACCAAAATATGGCAAATTCAATTCCAAAAAAAAAAAATAAAAAAAATTAACAAATTAATCAAAAGTCGGCAGATCGACACCCAAAATGAAAAAAAAGAAAAAGAAAATAAACACAAAAAAAAAAAGACAAATCCAAACCCTAAAAAAAAAAATTAGCAAAATACGTGAAATCGAAAGATAACATAAAAAATTTTTTAAAAAAATATAACAAAAAAATGCCAAATCCAAAAATAAATAAATAAATAAATTTAAACAAAAATCAAAAATTGGAAAAAAAAATACCAAAACAAAATAACAAAAAAATGCCAAATCCAAAAATAAATAAATAAATAAATAAATTTAAACAAAAATCAAAAAATGGAAAAAAAAAATACCAAAACAAAAAAACCAAAATTTTTTTCACAACAAAAAGCCAAATTTGTATAAAAAAAAAAAAACCAAAAAAAAAAAACCAAAAAAAAAAAAAACCGAAAATATGCTAAATCCAAACCCAAATAAAAAAATCAAAAAAATGGAAAAGGGCAATTTCGTCATTTAACAACATCACACCTCACCAAAAAGCCAAAAAGCCAAAAAAGCCAAAAAGCCCTTCCCAAACCAGGCTTTTTAGCCCCAGGCTAAAATAGCCAAAAAAGCCAAAAAGCCAACCCACTTCCCAAACGGAGGCTGAACATCCTCAATTAAGGGGAAAAAAAATCACTTAAGCAACGTTGGTGTAGTAACAAAAGTATATCATCTTTAAAGATAAAACCACTTCCACATCCCTTGAAACAAACCCCAAACACCCAAACCCGCCCCCTCGCAAGAAAAAAATAATAATAATAAAAAATCATTACTTGATTCATTTTAGATTTCAAAAATTACATAAAATTTACTTGATCCAACAAATTTGACGATGGTGTTTAAAATCTTGTTTATTTTTTTAACCCTTGTTTTGGTTTTTTTGGTATAGTTCAAATAGAGTAATGATAAAGACTCATATTTTATATCCCACTTCTAATGATGTGACAAATTAGTAGAGCCTCACATGATTGAATATGTAACAAATCAAAAGTTGATGCCTATTATTTCATATAATTGTAAATGAAATTGCGAATGATTTTATTAGAGGTCTCAAATATTTTCCGTTCAAATAATAATAATTATATATATATATATATTTTTTTGAGGGCTAGATAAGGGGGACTCTTAGATTAAGACCCTCCAAACAAATTTATAATGGGTGCTAGCTAAAAAAACAATGTAAATAGAAAATAAAATAAATAACAATTAACTATTTTTTTTTACCTCTTTTTTTTTTCCTTACCATGTCCACCCCCTAAACCCAACCCCACCCCGATACCCCTAGTCCCCTCCCTCATTAGCCCTACCTTCCTAAGACCGTACCATACAACCCACCATTCTGCCACCCTTTATCTCCCTCTTTAATTATAGAATTTTGAAATCCTAATTAAAAAGAAAAATTGAGGCGAAGAAAAAGAAACAAAATAAGAGGGCTAGGTGTCACGACCCAAACCCGTCTCTATAGATTTAGCGTCGTAACCGGCCAGTAATCCTTGTATTACCAAAGGCCTCTTAACATAATAACATATAATTAGGAACTGCGGAAGCAAATAAACAAAATATACATAGTTCATAGAGCTGTGCAAATATACAAGGGACAAAACTTTTAATCCTTAAAAAAATATATACACATAAGATGTCATGTTCGTACAAGTCTTGCAACATCGTGCAAGCATCATCAAAAGGGACTTAGTCCAGTATACAGATATCAAAATAAGACAAAATATAAACGTTCTTAACATGATACATAAGGGTCCACAAAATTCGACTTCTAGACACGGGAACCTCTCTAAGAGGCACGGTGGCTGGCTGACCCCAAAACTTTTCAGGCTGCAACTTAGGCCTGGTCACGCGTTTGGTCACTTACATAAATAATATAAATAGTGAATGGAAATCCAGTGAATAATAACAGAGAAAAGAATTTGATGAATGATATCCATTTCAGATTCAGAAATCAGAATTTCATATTCATATACATATTTTTGTTCTTATTCAAGTCATATACAGAAAATCAGAGTTCGTACTTAGTCATACGTGGTACATCCATTAGCGCTAACAGAACAGATACAGAACAGATGGTAGTTATGAATAACTAGTTCCATAAAGGAACCTTCAAATTCGGGTAACAGAATATAGACATGTTGAGTTCCATAATGGAGCCTCCAGTATAGGTAACAGATTGCAGACACATTAAGTTCCATAATGGAACCTCCGATACTGGGTAACAGCTAACAGATATCACATGATGCTAAGGATGCCACGAATACATTGTTAGAAATTGAACAATCATTCATTGTACAGAACATAACATTTCAGAAAACATATCTTATTTCATCATACAGAAAATAACTAAAGTTGAACATAACTTTACTAAGTTACTACTCACAAGTGGCTTAGGGTGTAGACAAACAGAGCAGACAAATCAAGCGATTTACGGTGCGTGACCTACAATAACACATAATAGATACATATACTGAGATGCACGCTTGGATTTGTAGATAACTCATTTCATTTTGTTCTTAGTATGTTTCTAGCCTTTACTCTCATTATTGTGTCTTAATCTTGGCCTAGGAATGCCTAGAATGTAATGAGAATGCAAAAATGCATTTAAAAACACTTGATAAAAAATACTGAAAACAAGGGTCCCGCTCGAGCGCAACTTCCTTCGCTCGAGTGGTCTGCAAACTTTGAAAAAAGTACTGGTTGTGTGATTTTCACGCTCGACGGTCTCTTGGGCGTGAGACTCAGGTCCTCGCTCGAGCGCAACTCTTGTCGCTCGAGCAATTTGCAAAAAAATGAAACTTCTGAAAGCTTGCATTTTATGCTCGAGCGGACGTCTGGTCGCTCGAGCGGAGATAAAAAACAAACGTGGCCGCTCGAGCACAAGATCTATCGCTCGAGTGGAGAGGTCAAATTCTGAAATTTTCAGATTCACCTCCAAGTTTCCAAACTCAACCTCAAAGCTACAAAACTCATCTTTTTAGGCTAAACACTTGAGAAAACATATTTAAACTTGGAAACCAACAAAAATTAAGAATCATTTCACAAAATCAAAGCCCAAAAGTAAGTCAATTGTTCAAAATTCAACTTGAAACTTTAAGAACATGACTTGCATGCAATGATATGAGCTCCAACTTTCCAAAACATGGTTAATAAAGATATTGGCACAAAAACAAGTTGAATTCTTAAACTAAAACCAAAATATGAACATGCATGGAACAAATTCTCAGACATCATGCTCCAATTGCAATGCAATGCATATGCATTTATGTAAACTCTTCTTGTCTACTCCATTAAGCTTAATTCTTGCCTCAAATCACCTAATTCTTTTGAATATATGTGTTAACTACCTCAATTACACAATTAAAGGCTTGATTTCTTACCTTAGGTGCTCAAATATGGCCCAAACGTGTAAATGGTTTGACTTCCTAAGTTAAAAGCTCTAAGTTATTCCCATTCCAAACTCTCTTTTTCTTGAGCTCAAGCTTTTGCACTTAACTCTCTCTCTTTCCTACGTTTTTTATGGCAAACGATGATGAAGTGTGTATGTATAGTGGTGGTATAAGGCATCATATAGCTTATATAGGTACCCTTAGCGACATCAATTAATCCTTGATTAAATTAAACAATTACACTTATTTTATTCTAATTATTTAGTCCTGAATCGGATTTCAATTGGACCTACTATAATGTTCTAAAAATTTCAACGAACACACATACCAAGTCAATTTCGCATTCGGTTGCCGATGAGGCCCTCATTTCATAGATCGAAACAGAAACACAAACAGATGTTTCTACATTAGACAAATATAAACACTAATAATGCAACACACCATTGATTAACTCAGGACTTCATCTTAGTTACTTATTAGGCGTATTAAATCATGGATTAACATTAATCAGAGGTCGGGGCTGTTACACTAGGCTTCTCTCCAGTTCGGTCACGGACTGGAGTATATTGTTGAGTTTGTAGAGGGTCCATCATATGTCTCGTTTTGATAATTTAAATACTTAATATGTAGAGTTTGTTGAGTACTTTATTCTTATAAAAAAATTACGCTGATCATATATCGATAGCAACTTGATTGGATCGGATTTCTATCAATGGTAAATATAAATTTCAAAATAAATTATTGACAAACAATATCAGTGAAAGATGTATACTATTAATAAATCTAATAAATAAATATAATGAAAAAAAAATTTCCTCACCTCCCATAAAATTTATACTGTTAATATCTTTCACAACTAGTTTGATTTATATAAACCTAAAATTAAGTCTAACATAAAATAAAAATTAAACCTTATATTTAGATTCTCTCTATATTCCATAATTAAATACAATTTTATTTCCAAATAAATTTAAGCATATCTGTAATATATATATATATATATATTTTAAATCTCACAATTTATTATTTTTTTTATAATGATTCCATGATTTATAATTTAGAAAAGGAAAAATGAAAAAAATTATTCTTATGCACTGTTTATCTAACCAATTCTTTCTCTTATCCAAAAACCCTAGCCATCATACATTATTTTTCCCAAGCCATTTATGTGTTCATCGCCCTATAAATATTACATTCATGGAACGATGAAACTCATTCATCATGTTTATTTCCAGTTTTTTGAAAATATTTTTCATAAAATTCTACATTATTGTTTTTTGTATTTTTTTTTATTGAATTTTTTAAATATTTTTTTTAATTTTTAGACACACCAAACATAAATACACTTAAAAAGTATAATTTTCAAAAAAAACATCTTAAAAAAATTCACTAAATACCAAAAATAAAAAAAAATATGTGAGAATTCAGTATATTTTTGTGCATTTATTAATTTTTTAAAATATATTTTCGCAAATATTTTACTTTCTAGAGGGGAATTGGGTTATTTAAAAAAAATTTAAAATATTAAAATTTATAAACACAATATTCAAAATTTTAACAAATAAAATATATAATAATAATTATCAATATAAAAGTAAGAGAGATAGGGAGAGAAAATCAAACACTGAGATTTATAGTGGTTTGGCATGCCAGGCCTACGTCCACTCCCCAAGGAATCTCCTTGAGAATTTTTTTACTATCAAAATGAATTAATACATCACCAACTCTTCACCAAATTTGTGGATTCTGCACAGGCCTTACTCTTATATATTGAACCACACTCAACAATAAACGCCTCACCCTTACAATAATCTCTCACAAAAATAATGAAAAAATAAGTGATACTTAAACCCTCTTTTACAATAATTCTCTCACAAAAAGTAGATATGAAAGTGTAAAAACAAAGGCTACACTTAGATCTGAAAGTGAAAGAGCATAATACAATATACTCAAAATTTTGGAGCACACAAAATTTTTTCTCTTCAAGTTCTTGATTTTTTTTCTACACATAACACTTCTATTTATACACAAAGATATACCCGTTGAAAGTAGGGCGTTCCTTGCTAACGTCATGAATTATATGGGCATGCTCCTTGATTCAAATAGACAGCAAATGATAATTTTCTTTTCATTTTTTGTTTTGTCAAACATGGAGCCACCATTTTTGTAGACAATTTGATACAAAAATCACAACTTTCAAACAAGCAAATGACTTGCTTCAATTTTTTTCTTCTTATTTTATTATAATATATATATATATATATATATGTGTGTGTGTGTGTGTATCTGTGTGTGTGTGTGTGTGTGTGACATGATACAAAATTCAAACATGGAGCCACCATTTTGTAGGTAATTTGATACAAAATTCACAACTTTCAAACAAATAAATGATTTGCTCCATATTTTTCTTCTTGTTTTATTATAATATATATATATATATATATATGTGACATGATATAATCAATGTAGTGTAAAAAATCTAATTATTCACGTGATGTATTCTATTTATATTATATACATTATACATAATATTTTAATCAAATATTTACATACATAGTAAAATCTCTTTAAATAATATTTATAATAGATCTGAACATATATACCTGTTACCCAAAAGACAACCTAAGAGGGAGGTGAATTAGGTTTTTACAAATAAAATAATAATACCATAATAAAAATTATGACTAGCACAATAGATAAATATAGTTAATGAAATAAAAATAATTAAAACAAGTGTTTTAACAACTGTGTCAGTTAATGATTTTAGCACAGTAAAAATGTGAAATATAGTTATGACAATTTAAATAAAATAAAGAGATAAGGAAAAGAGATGCAAACAAATTTATAGTGGTCCGGCTTCAACTCGGCCTATGTCCACTGCTTATGCTTCACTTGGGATTTTCCACTATACTCTAACTTCACAGGGTGCTAACAACCTCTTCACAGATGAAGCAATCCTCCACAGATTTTACACAGACTTTCTAAGTCAAGAACACTGAGTATACTAAACTCTTACAACATTGAAAAAATGTGTTTTTGCTTTCACAGAAAGCTACAATAATTATCTCTCAAAGATAGATATAAAAATGAAACTCTAGTTTTTCTGTAAACATCACACAGGAAAGATGGATTTAAAACTATAAGTCTCAGTGTATAATTTCTGAAAGAGGATGTAAACAAAAATTGAAGAACACTTCTCAGAGAATTTTTCAGAGAATAGATGTGAGTGGTTATAGATCAAATAATATTTTTTGATTTTTTTTGTAACTTGTTTACATTAGAGACTTTGGTATATATAATGAAACTTATAGCCGTTTATAACCGTTGTATTCATTTGAATTTATAACCGTTTATAACTGTTGTATTTATTTAAATATCTTCCACTCCGTCATTACTAATTTGAATATCTTCCACTTGAACCTTTTGGCCTGCCGCTGTGCTGGGCTGTTTGAACCTTTTGGTATTCTGCTGTGCTAGGCTGTTTAAACCTTTTGGCCTGCTGCAGTGCTGGGCTATTTGAACCTTTGTTTTGGGTTGTTTGAATCTCTGGTTTGAACATTATTTTTTGGTTGAAATGAATTCCTGATTTAAGCAAATATTAAATACATTCAAACAATAGTTAGGATAAAAGTTTAGGTGAGAAATAATGGGACAAAATAAATTTTGATTCTATTTTTTATCTTTCAAATAAATTAAATAAATCATCAAAATAAATTTTGAATTCTATTAAAACATAATTAAATAAATTATCAAAATAAATTTTGGATTCTATTAAAACATAATTAAATAAATCATCAAAATAAATTTTGGATTCTATTTTTCATTTTCAAATAAATTAAAATATAATTAAATATTTCATCAAAATAAATTTTGGATTCTATTTTTCTCTTTCAAATAAATTAAAATATAATTAAATAAATCATCAAAATAAATAAGTCTAACAATACCCTTTTTAAATTTTTGTAGAGATTTTAAACTAAACATAATCTACCACTCTATGTGGATATATCATTTTTGTCAAAAGAAGACAACTCATCAATATCAAATTTATCAAAATAATATAATCAATCAATATCAAATTTGTCAAAAGATAAATAGTGATCAACCTAATTTTTCAAAAAGTAAATAGTCAAAAATATTTTTATTTAAATAATATTTAACAAATGTATCATACAATATATATTTTAAACAAATAATATTTTGTGTCAAATAATATGTATATTAAAAAAATCTAATTTTTTACAAATAATATTTTAAATATCATCAAAATTAAACAATATGATTAACACTAAGTAAGGTGTATCTAAAAAAGTAAAAAAAAAAGTGCTTACAATTTAAAAAATATTCACTAAAAACCAAAAACTCCAAAAAATAAGAAATTCAGTTTTCAGAAAACTGAATTCAAAAAACTAAAACCAAACGCACTTATTGTTTTTTAACTTTCTTTATGAGACAATTTGGAAGTTAGTTTATGTTTTAGACTATTTTATTGTTTAAACAAACTCTTTCATCCTTTAGGTACACTATTTTTTTTTCTTATTTTTTTTTTTTATCTATGACTATTTTTTTTTTTTTTTGTATTTCTTATTTTGTGTGTCATTTCTCTCCTCCTCTTTACCAACTATTATTTGTTGGTTGATATTGTTTTACTATAATTTTTATACTAGAATGGCGTGATAGAGTCATTTGTATAACAAAAAATATGTCACTCGTTATAAAGCGACATATCAAAATCTAAACAAAATCATTATTAGTAATTTTTTTGTATTGATTTTATCTTTGTATATCATTACTTTAAAAAAATGTATATATATTTACTTTTAATATTTTTTGATATCATGATATGTGTTAATTGACAGTTAATGTAGTATTACTTCCAAAGCATATAATAGTTTTTCAAAGTTATAAAAGGAAAATATTATTTTTAATTTATTTTTTCAAAACTATTAAAGGTGTTAGTCAATTATTTAATTATTTATTTTTAATATGTGCAACTCCTATCTTTCTTTATGGTACTTCTCCCTCTACTCCACTGTGAGTTCATATGTTTTTAGGAAAAAAATTTATATGTAATTTAAAATTTTGAATATTTTTATAAAGGAAGTTAAAAAATAAATTTTGGAATTTAAAATATAACTATACAAAACCACGTCCTTTTAAATATAGGGGTACTTACGTGTAAGTCCTAATAAGTAGACTTATTGTCTAATAGGTCCTATAGAAAAAATTTGTCATAAAAAAAGTCACTAATTGTAAGTTTTAACGACAATTTATAAAAATCATGACAAAAAAAAGTCACTAATTGTCAATTTTTAGCAACACATATAAAAAATTGTCACAAAAAATTATTTTTAACAACAATTTTAAGTGGACTTATTTTCAATAGGATTTGATGGAAATTAAGTTTAACTATTACGACCTATTGATAATTTACCTTTAAATATACCTATATTTATAATTAATTTTAATCTATCTATTACCTATCCTTATTTATATTATTATATAAATGCAAATGTTGTATGATAATTGAAGTTGAAAGTCCTAATCTTTTTTTTTTTTTTCAAAATTTAAAATTGTTAAAATGCATATGTTGCAAAATCATTAATTTCTTCCTATTATAAATTTTATTTTAAATCTTATAAGATTTGTTCAATGACTAACATTCAATTTTTGTAAAACAATTCCAATGTATTCATTCCAAAAGTTAATATAGCAAGTCTAGAAAATCATATTTCAAAACTCAAAATTATTTAGTGTGTTTAGTTTCAGTTTTCTGAAAATTGAGTTTTTTTTAATGAATATTTTTTAAATTTTAAGCAAATTTTTTTTTTTTTTGGCCTTTTTAGATGCATCTTACTTAGATGTATCTAAAGAGTAAAATATTTGTAAAAAAATATTTTTAAAAAATAATAAATACACAAAAATACAAAAAATGTACTAATTTTTTATATATTTTTTTTTGTATTTTTTGATATTTAGTGTATTTTTTAAAGATTTTTTCCACAAATATTATACTTTTTAAGTGTATTTATGATAGGTGTGTCTAAAAATTAAAAAAAAAATTGCTTAAAATATTAAAAAAATTCATTGAAAACATTAAAATACAGAAAATAAAAAAGTAGAATTTTCTAAAAATCAAAACCAAACAAGCTGATTAGTATTTTTATTTATTTATAGTTTGTTTTAAATAAGCATGTTAAAGTATAAATAGATATCCAAAATAAAATTATACTTATTAATAAACATGGCATTAGTTTAATTGTAATCACATCTTAATTTATTTTTTAACTTTTTTTGATATTTTAAATTACATGTTATGATAATTATTTTTTATTCATTAAGTTTTTAAACTTTCTTTAATTATTTCCTTTTCAAAAACCAATATGACAATTTTTTAAAATTTATATATTTTTATTCTAAAATAGTAAAGTATTAGAACTATGTCATTTTTTTTTTATAACAAAGTATAAATTTAATTATTAATTGTTAATATAACAATTTTAATCTATCTATACTATATATTACAGTAAAAGAACATTTGAAACAAAACTCTTAAACTTATATGTAAAATATTATTTACGACAGATAAAATACAAAAAAAATTATATATAATTATCATATTTTTAATAAATAATATATTATTTTATCTCGTGTATAGCACGGGTGACATACTAGTCCTAATTAAAGAGAAAAGGGAGGAGAAGAAAAGAAACATAAGAAGAGGGACTAGGCTTCTCTCCAGTCCGATCACGGACTGAAGCATGCTATTGAGTCTTTGGGGGCCCATCATGGGTTTTGTTTTGATAATCCAAATTGTTAATGTGTAAAACTCGTCAAGTAATTTATTTTTATAAAAAATCACGTTGATCGGATATCGATAGTTACTTGATCGGATAAGATTTTTGTCAACGGTAAATATAATTTTCAAAATAAATTGTTGACAAAAATTTGTTTTGATCAAGTAACTATCGACATCCGATCAACGTGATTTTTCACAAGAATAAAGCACTCGACGAGTTCTACACATTGAATGATTCGGATTATCGAAATAAGATCAGTAGTGGATCCCACGGGTTTAACAGCACCGTCCAGTGCACTTTGTGCACTAGAGATAAGGTGCCCTTAAGAAGAGAATATGAAAATAATGAAAAAAATATAATAGAATGACAAGGAAAAGAATGGTGGTGGATAAAGGGGTACGTAGAGGTAGGGTTGTGCAAAATATTGCTCAATTCTCTAAAACCGCACCGATTAACATCAATACATATTGCTCTATTTGCTAACCACGGTTTAAACTTTAAAATTTATGATCCGCCTTCGAAACCGCTCCGCTTTACTATAGTTAATACATATATATTTTTTAACTCATAATGAAATATCAAAGTAAAAATAAGCGCGTTAGAGATTTAAGATGTGAAATTTATTACAAAATAGTAGTTATATATATATATAATATTATGTAAAATTAGTTTGTATCATACATATGAAAAATATTATGCAAATTAATGTTACATATTATGCAAATGTTTGATAATTAGATAGAATATTTTTCAATCCGTCAATCCATCGAAAACCGCTCAAATCACAATTTGTCAATCCACTAATTCGCTAATCTGCCATTTGATTTATAATTTTACTCTCAAACTGCTCGGATCGCACTGCATACATCGCTAAGTAAAGGAAGGTGGGATGTAAATGTGACGCCCCGAATCTACACTATTTGTTGCAGTCAAGGGGAAGTCACTAATGAGTCCTATGGTCAATAACCAAGTAAGATCCCAGATCGCCGAAGGAGTCAAATTAGCCTCCTTTCTAAGTCCGGCTTTCTTAGGCAGCGCACTACCCTTTTGACAAATCTTAAAAGGTATTGACACAATATCTCATAAGCAACGATAAGGTGTATACATATAAATATAGAATAAAAGTATATAACAACCACGAATATCCTTAATTTCAAAAACTTGTTCAATTACATTACATCCTAAAAAGAAAGTTTAAAACTTCATATGAGTCTTACAAAATATCAAAAGGAATTTCTAACTTTCTTAAGATAGCCAATAGTCTTCGAAGGTTTCAGACTCGTCGTCTCTAGCTATAAGCTCCTCTTCGGCACCTGGCATGATACGCCGTGAGCTTTGAATGCCCAGTAAACACACACACACTCTGTCCCTTTTTTCCAGTCCAATACACAATCACAATTATAACATCAAGTAGTAAAGCATGATACTAAATAAATAAAGGGTTACAAGTTAGATGTTAGTAAACTAGTAATCCCCCAAAGAGATTTCATCCTCCCAACCACAAGAATCGGACGCGGATTATTCGGTATGGCCTCTCTTTTGCTGCTTTGTTGTAGAATTAACCTCGGATGCCTACCAACGGTTATATACCACGTAGCGCCAACCGCAGGGCCTCAAAAGAGACGATAATAATGGGCCTTGCCCAAATCCCGCCTCACGCCAAACCACCTAGGGTCCGAATACAACCGCTCCGTTCAAGGGTTCCGAAAACTACTTGTGCAAGACTTTAACTTCCAAATAGGGAACGCATCCCAACAATCCATACATCACACATTATCATCTTTTTATTACTCAAGTGATCGAAAAACCAAATACCATCCCAATTAAGTTTTCCGTTGAGTTAAATGTTTTAATTCAAGGTTAGACCAACTTAACAAGATAATAACATCCAAATAAGAATGCATCATTAAGTTGAAGGAGATAAAGAACATAACCATAACACGTACACTATCATGCCAAGATATGATCATAAGCTAATAAGCATTTTCATGAACACAAGAGTACAAAATACCCGTACATAACAGAATTTCTAGATTTGATATCATATGAGGATTAGGATGAAAAGGACTATTTTAGATTTTTCACCGGACTCGGCCTTCCTATGGTTCGTAGAGAATTTAATCTAGTTGCCAGAACATATTTCGGAAATGGGATAGCTTTTCTAGATTTTAAGTTATTTAGAAAACACTCCAGCGCTGTCCAGATTCGTCGACCGTTACGAAAATTTGATTTTCTTGCAAACCGCTCACTGTTTTTCGATGAAACCAATTTTAGTTGAAATCTGACTCCTTAAGGAAGATTTTGACATAAAATAGAGGTCCAAAATAATTTTCTACATTTTTCTAGAATTTTTGAAAATTGACTGCGAAAATATATTCTAAGGCACAATACCCAAAACAATAAGATTTGTGAGAAAAGGGATCCACTAAAGGAAAATTTTTGTTTCTTTTGTGATGAAAACATGCTAACTAACATATATTAAACTCAGAAAATTTGCTTGAAGGTGTGCCTTTGGAAAGTTGGAGAGATCGGTATGAAAATGATAGTTTTGTACCGAAATGAGGGAAAATACAAGAATGGTAGAATCAAGGCACAAATCTTATCATTTTTAACACAAGTAACTCATCAATAACACATCTGAAAAAATTATATAGAACCCTTAAGAACATGCATTTGAAAAAGAAAAATGAAAGAGAAGGTTGTGTTGTGGCTTACTTGCTAGGCTTGAACAATATGGCTTCTCCTCTTCCTTCCTCTCCCTCTCAAGACTGCTCTCATTTCTCTCCTCTAGGCCGAATGTGTATGTGAGTGTGTTGTTTGTGTTTGCCATGCTAGGGGGTGGTGGTATTTATAGGCAAATTTTGGTGTAAAAAGACATAAAGGCCCACTAGTTGGAATTGGATAGAAAAGTTAGGATTTACTTGGAGTCTAATAGAATAGGAGTGATTAGGGAGCTTAATCATTGGATTAGGTAATATCTAGTTGGTCCCTAGTTGAAATGAAACTAGCATTAGAAACAAAACCCTAGGTTTAGGGGTACTAGGTGTTAGGGTTTCTAGAAGACTATGATTATAATTTTTGAAAATAGGCTTCTCACATTTTCCTAGGGTGGCCGGCCATTGGGAAGGGTGATGGGGCTATTTTTTTATTCAATTTAGGTAGTAGGGACACATCTCCCAATGTATATATATATATATATATAGATCTCAATTTGATTGATGGTACCTATAATATAAAGTACATGTACTAGTTCTTGGGGTAATTTTTGAATTTAAATAAAGAAGTGAGGGCTTGGAATTAAATTCATGTATTGGACCCTTACTTATGTAGAATTAAATTAAATTAGGCTAAGGAACCTAATTCAGCTAGGATATTTTTGTTTTGATAAAAAAAAAAATGCTAATCGACAAGATTCGAAATAATTCAAGGAATTGAGGGGCTTTAAGAAAATAATTCAAACATTAAGGTTTTAAAGAGAATAAAATTTTCAGGGGCTTCACAACCTATCCCCCTTAAAATAATTTCGTCCCCGAAATTCAACTACATACTGCCTTCGAAAAGCTCGGGGTAGTTTGCCTTCACCCAATCCTGGCGTTCCCAAGTAGATTCCTCAATTCCCCAATGACGCCACAACACCTTTACCAAGTGAACCGTTTTGCCTTTAAGGTTCTTCTCTCTACTATCTTGTATAGCTACCGGTCCTTCTTTAAATGTAACATCTTTGTCAAGACTGATTTCTTCCCATTTGAGGACGTGTGATGGGTCGGCGATGTATTTTCTTAACATAGATACATGGAAGACGTTGTGTATCCCTGCTAACTGCGGGGGTTGAGCTAGTCTGTATGCTACTTCGCCCACTCTTTCCAATACCTCAAAAGGCTCAATTTATCGTGGTGATGGCTTCCCCTTTCTCTCAAAACGTACGACTCCACGCCTAGGTTGCATCTTCAGGAACACGTGGGTGCCTACTTCAAACATCAATGGCCTTCTCCTTCTATCAACATAATTTTTTTGATGGTCTTGAGCAGTCTTTAACCGTTGTTGGATCAATTTGACCTTCTCAATAGTTTCTAGAACAAGTTCAGGTCCTATCTGATTTGCATCACCCATTTCAGTCCAACAAATCGGTGATCTACAAGGTCATCCATATAATGCTTCAAAAGGTGCCATACCAATGCTAGCTTGAAAGCTGTTGTTATAGGCGAATTCAATTAGAGGTAGGTGTCGTTCCCAACTTCCTTGAAAATCCATTGCGCAAGCTCTCAACATATCTTCGAGTGTGTGGATGGTGCGTTCAGATTGTCCATCTGTTTACGGGTGAAAGGCGGTGCTAAAACATAACTCAGTACCAAGAGTTTCCTATAGACTTCCCTAAAATCGATAGGTGAATCGTGGATCACGATCTGACACAAATAGATACCAGAATTCCATGTAGTGGAATGATCTCTCCAATGTAAAGCCTGCACATAGACTCTAAAGTGTCGGACATCTTATAGGGTAAGAAATGTGCTGACTTGGTGAGGCGATCCACTATTACCCATATAGCATCGCGCCCTCTAGGTGACTTAAGCAACCCTGTCACAAAGTCCATCATCACATACTCCCATTTCCATTCGGCTATTGGTAGAGGTTGCAACATTCCCCCTGATTTTTGATGTTCCGCCTTCACTTGTTGGCATATTAGATTTTTTGCTACAAATTTAGCCACTTCCTTCTTCATTCCATTCCACCAATACTGCCTCTTCAAGTCTTGGTACATTTTAGTCCCTCCTAGATGTACTGCAAATGCAGAATGATGACATTTCTTAAGTACCTTTTCTCTAAGCAACTCGTCACTTAGTACAAACAATCTACCTTGGTATCTTAAACTCCCATCGGGGTGAATTACCCAATCGGGCATTGGTTCTCCTGATTTCGGACGTCCCTTGATATAGGCTACCTCTTGATCGTGCTTCTAGGCCTCCATGATCTCATTCATCAACTTAGGCATCACCTTCTGTGCACTAAGATATGCTTTTGTATCTTGAAATTCTACTTGGATCCTGAATTCATTGAGTGTCTTAACCATATCCCATTCCTTGGTAGAGATTTTAGCCATCATTCCTCTGCTATTGTGACTTAGAGCGTCTGCTACTACATTGGCCTTACCAAAGATGACATGAGAGAGTGAACTGGAAATCCTCAAGATACTCTATCCATCGCCTCTGTCTCAAGTTAAGGTCCTTCTGTGTAAATAGATACTTTAAACTCTTGTGATCTGTAAAAATCTCAAATTGTTCCCCATACAGGTAATGTCGCCATTTCTTTAGGGCAAAAACTACAGCCGCTAACTCCAAGTCATGTGTTGGGTAATTACGCTCACGAGGTTTCAACTACCTAGATCCATACGCGATTACCTTTCCATCTTGGTTGGATCCACCGCAATCCCATTCTCCGATACTACATGCCCTAAGAATTTTACTTCATTCAACCATAACTCACATTTACTTGCCTTGCCATATAACCGATTATCCCTAAGAACTTGAAGAACAATCCTTAAATATTGTTCATGCTCTTCTTCAGACCTTGAATATACCAAGATGTCATCAATGAACATTACTACAAACTGGTCAAGATATAGTCTAAAAATCTTATTCATTAGGCTCATGAATACTGCCGGTGCATTGGTTAGTTCGAAGGGCATTACTACAAACTCATAGTGGCCATATCTAGTACGAAAGGCAGTTTTTGGTATATCCTCTTCCTTGACTCGTAGTTGATGGTAACCTGACCTGAAATCGATCTTTGAATAGCACCTTGAGCCTCTAAGTTGGTCAAAAAGGTCATCAATCCTTGGGAGTGGGTATCAGTTCTTAATCGTGACTCGATTGAGTTGACGGTAATCGATGCATAGCCTTAACGACCCATCCTTCTTTTTAGCAAACAACACGGGTGCTCCCCATGGTGAAGTACTTGGCCTAATGAATCTTTCTTGAGCAACTCCTGTAATTGTGTCTTTAATTCTCGTAGTTCTGCTGGTGCCATACGATACGGGGCCATGGATATTGGTGTAGTTCTAGGTTGTAGCTCAATACTAAAGTTTACCTCCCGGGTTGGTGGCAATCCCGGTAATTTCGTAGGAAATACATTTGCATATTCGCGTACTACATGCAAAAGTTCTAATTCTCTTTGGCCTTCCTCATTTAAAATGAGACTTGCTATCCTACCCGCAAGTTGATCGCGCCACTGTGTCCGACGTTTCGTTGAAGCCGTGGGGTCTTGTCTATCCCCCTTAAACTGAAAACGTGTTCCGTCATGCGTGTGAGCTACCACTTTCCTCTGACGGCAGTCGATCACCGCTCGGTGGGCAGACAACCAGTCCATGCCCAAAATGATATCGAAATCCGACATTTCCATGATACGAAGGTCGCAAGTTAAACGTAGGTCCGACATTCCTATCTTATAATCCTTACAGATCAATCCTACCTGAGCACATCCTCCCATAGGTGACATTACATTTAAGGCAGTTTCTAAAGGTTCACATACAAGTTCTAATGACTTAGCACAAGCAGAGGATATAAAAGAATATGATGCACTAGTATCAAATAAAACATGCACCCAAGAATTGTATAGCACTAAATTACCCTCAATTACAGATGGGTCTGCTTCTTCTTCTTGCAAGGCAAAGATTCTGCCGGTTGCCACTAGTCTTGGCGTTCTGAGTTTCCCCACTCTTCTGGTGCTACTGCCCGGTAGATCCTGTCTTGTTCGTCCAAGGCTTCTGCCCACCTAATGCATGGGTATTTGCTCCGGAACCTCCTCCTTAGTACCCAGATGGAGGGAGTTGGGGGCATTCGCTCTTTTTGTGCCCTAATTGTTGGCAATGAAAGCACTGGATTTATCCCGTCGGCCTTTGTTGATAGCCTCCTCTCTGGATTTGTTGCTGTGGTTGCTGTCGTTGCTGTTGTGGTTGTGGTCTGGAGTAGGGCTTTGAGGCCATGTTTCCCTTCTGGTTCCTTTGAGGTTCAATAGACGCTTGACTCCCTCTCTGCTTGTTCCGAGCCTTTCTAGCGTTGGTTACTTCCCTTTTAGACTCTAATGTCGTTTCCAGCACTTCGGCATATGAGTGGAGTCGTTGCGGAAGAACTCTTCCCCTTATTGTAAGGTCCAACCCCTACTCGAATATCCTTGCTTTCTCTTCATCATTTGCTACGTATCTAGTTGCGTAACGGGCTAACTCTTCAAATTTTGCAACATACTGGGTCACGGTCATATTTCCTTGTTCCAGGTTTTGGAATTCCTTGACTCGCTCTCGGCGGATCGTATTTGGGAAATATTTATTTAGGAACAGTTCCTTGAACTGGTTCCATGATAGACTTGTTACGTCACAAGTATTCTTGATTAACTCCCACCAGTGGCCAGCCTCATCATCAAGCTCGAATACTGCCAAAGCTATTCTATCAGCGGCCTCGGTTATGCCCATGGTATCTAGCATTTTCTCTATCTGCTGAAGCCAATTTTCAGCTACCTTTAGGTTCGGTACACCTATGAACTTTGGGGGCCTTTGTTTTCGAAACTCAGAAAAGAGTCGAGTCCTCTCATTCTGCCGATTGTTCTTTACTTGCCCTAGTTCCTCCAAAATTCAATGACCTAGGTTATTAGGGATGTCAGCCCTTGCGGGGAAAGGTCCGTGTTGATTCCTGGGACGGTTTCGTGCATTGTTGTTGGTTTCGGTATAACCATTCACTCGTGTGTCCACCATTTTGTTCATGGCACGTGGTGAGTTGGTTTCCAGTTTTAGAGAATCTTACTACTTAGATTTGAAATAAAGGTTCAGTTTCCTTAGGGTGTACTAAAGCAAGTAACAGTCAACAACATAGATCAACACATCATTCATATATTATAATAGGCATCATTACAAAAGTGCTCCTAAATCAGAGTTACATTCAAAGGGCATCTACGCATTACAAAGTTCAAGCTATCTTATTCTAAGGATCGCCATCGGCAGATCTTACAAAAGTCTAGTTTTACTATTCCTTGAACTAGTTCTCGTTTCCCGACCAATCAAAGTCTTCTTTTGGGTCTTCATCAGCGGAGTCAATTGCTTGGTCCGAAAAGCGGGGGGGTGTACATTGGTGAGGGGGGATTGTGTTCAGATGACACCTCTATAGGGTAGGCTTGGGTTGCCCCTTGTTGTTCGGGTGGCTGCTCCATATCCATTGGTTGATTGTTGCCTGGCCCCTGATAACAAGATTCGTAGCTTTCAGCCTGAATCGGTGGTCAGTGGTATGCTATGGTGGTCAAAGCTCGGTGTATCAAGGAGTCCATCATCTGATAATCTTGCTCCATTCGGATCGCCTTCTTCGCTGCCCGACTTAAAAATTATAGGCGGCGTCGTACCAGGGATCTTTTCTACTCCCTCGTATAGCAGGAGTATTTCGTTGCCACCTTACGTATCTTTGTTTTGATCATTTCCTCGGCGGCACTCACACAGCGTCGGCGGCTAAAGTAGGGGCTGACAGACATGGCCCTCCTTCCTTGCATATGGAAAGTACCCCACGAGTCGAGACTGACGCCGCGTCCTGGATAGTCTCCCGATGACATCCTAAGGTGGAAAAGATTTTTATTTGTTAGTCTTCCTTAAATATAATAGAGTGATAGAATAAAATAAGATAAGGGGTAAGGGCTTTTTGTCACAGCCCAAACCCGCCCCTATGAGTTTAGCACCGTAACCGGCCAGTAATCCGAGATTACCGAAGGCCTGCTTAACAGTAATACAGTAATACAGAGTACAGGGGCATGGCGGAAGCCAAAACAGTAAGTAAACAGTGTCCAATGAACTGTGACAGTCTGTATGCAAAAAGACTTTTCATACATATATACAATCAGTGCAAAACAGTTTGTACAACATTTACAATCATCCAGGTCAGGGACTTAATCCCTATTAAGACAGTACAGTACAGTGTTATCAGTCTGTACAATAATACAAAACAGATACAGAGACGGACGGAGGAAAATTAAAACACCCCTAAGCCATAGCTTGGCAGGCTCGGAACCTCGCAGTGAGGCACATAGATTGGCTTGACAAAACTGAGTTTACCCCGACGCTTTTAGCAACGGTTCGGTGCCTATACACCTACATATATATATGAGCAGTGAGCTAAAGCCCAGTGAATAACATAATGCGTAAAGAGGTTAAGAATGAATGTCCTTTCAGTATTGAAAATAGTCAATTGATTCAGTATATCAGTCATTCAGTCATAATAGTCTTATGTGGTACATCCATTAGCATAGTAGTACAGTAAACAGTAGGTCTTAAAAGACCGAACAGTCAATGATGGCCATCATATCAGTAAACAGTAGTGGTTCCAACGTGGGAACCGACAGAGATCTTTGTAACAGTAGCAGTAACAGTAACAGTAGTTGCTATGGATGCCACAGTACAGTTCAGAATAGAGGACATACATTCATTCAGTTGACAGTATCAATTCAGAAACAGTACAATTTAACCATTCAGAAGATATTCATATTTAAACATATCTTTACACAGTTGTTACTCACAGAGTTCTGGGCTATAGTTAAGCTAGAGCGCGTCTCTGGATGCCAACCTTACACAGTTACAGAGTGAACACATACTAAGCTATATAATTGGGAAAAATATAACTTAATCCCTATCTTGACTCGGTGTGATTCTACATCAATATTCTCATTAAGATGCCTTAAACTAGGCCTAAGAATGCCTAGGATGAAATGAGGATGCAAATATGCACTTTAAAAGCATTTTCAGAATTTTCAAAAAACAGGAGTCCCGCTCGAGCGTCGGTTACTCCGCTCGAGCAGAAATGCAGACAAAGGTTTCTGCTCGAGTGCATACTTACTCGCTCGAGCGTACTGAAAAACAGTCAATAGTGCTGGATAGGTGAAATTCACGCACGATTGGGCGCTCGACACCCGCTCGAGCATAAGACACAAGGTCCCGCTCGAGCATAAATTACCCCGCTCGAGCTGGCTTCAAAACAAAACAAAATGCTAGGAGCACGATTTTCACGCTCGAGCGCCAGTCACCCCGCTCGAGCGTGAGTTCAAAATCTGGAATTCCCAGATTTGAACCTCAAGCTCAAATTCAACTACAAATGTAACAATTTCGATTCCTTTGGGCCCATTTCTTGAAAAACACTTGTAAATACATAGTATGACATGATTCAAAGCTCAATTTGTAAAATCAAGGCCCAAAGGTGAGGGAATTAAACCCAATTTTACACAATACTTCAAGAACATGATGAATGTGTAACATGCAAGACTTTAAACCACTTTCAAGCTTTAAAAGCTAGCTCAATTGAGCCAATTCTTTCAAAAACAAGATGAAATCATGAACTTTAACATAAACATGAACATGCATACAAGATTTCCATGGAATCAAACCTCCAAACTCAACAATGCACACATGCATGCATGATTCAAGCTCTAATGCAACAATTTAAACCAATTCTAGGCTCAACTCTTCAAAATAGCATGAAACATGCAAGGACTAACTTAAATTCACAATTAAAAGGATGAACTCCTTACCTAAGTTCTCAATTACAAGTCTAGGAGCTCAATTGATCACAAACTTTTCCAATCTTCTCAATTTCCAAGCAATACAAGATGAATTCACTCCAACTCCCTATCTATCTCTCTCTAGTCGGCAATAACAAGGAATATGGCTGAACAAATGTTGTGTTGGATGAATAATAAGGCTTCAATATGTGTTTGACTAAGTGGCTCACTTAATGACATTATGGTAAATAAGGCTAACTCTTGCAATTTATCAATAATTAATCTAATTTACACATACCAAATCACATTTTAATTAAATATGCCATAAAATCACATAGATTCTAATGATCATAAATCATCAATCAATTTTAGATTCGGCTGTCGATAAGGCCTTCAATTTGCAGTTTAAAGCATAAAATATAAACAGATACTTTAACAATCAACAGACAGATATGCATTTAAACTAACACATCCAATCGATCAGTTTAGTATTTCAATCGATTCAATTACTTATCATAATTAGTCTCAGTTTAGCAGTAATCAGTAGGGTTATCAGTAATCAGTGGTGAGGGTTATTACACTTCTAGAGTTGCATATTGGATTGCGCGGGTTAAAGGTTGAACCTAGGCTCAGATACCAAGTTGTGATGCCCTGAATCTACACTATTGGTTGTAGTCAAGGGGAAGTCATTAATGAGTCCTATGGTCAGTAACCAAGTAAGATCCCAGATCGGCGGAGGAGTCAAATTAGCCTCCCTTCTAAGTCCGGTTTTCTTAGGCAACGCACTACCCTTTTGACAGATCTTAAAAGGTATTGACACAAGGTCTTATAAGCAACGATAAGGTGTATACATATAAATATAGAATAAAAGCACATAACAACCACGAATATCCTTAATTTCAAAAGCTTGTTCCATTACATTACATCCTAAAAAGAAAGTTTAAAACTTTATATGAGTCTTACAAAATATCAAAAGGAATTTCTAACTTTCCTAAGATAGCCAATAGTCTTCGAAGGTTTCAGGCTCGTCGTCTCCAGCTATAAACTCCTCTTCAGCACCTGGCATGATACGCCGTGAGCTTTGAATGCCCAGTAAACACATACACACCCCGTCCCTTTTTCCCAGCCCAATACACAATCACAATTATAACATCAAGTAGTAAAGCATGATACTAAATAAATAAAGGGTTACAAGTTAGATGTTAGTAAACTATAAATCCCCCAAAGAGATTTCGTCCTCCTAACCACAAGAATCGGACGCGGATTATTCGATATGCCCCCTCTTTTGCTGCTTTGTTGTAGAACTAACCTTGGATGCCTACCAACGGTTATATACCGCGTAGCGCCAACTGCAGGGCCTCAAAAGAGACGGTAATAATGGGGCTTGCCCAAATCCCTCCTCACATCAAACCACCTAGGTCCGAATACAACCGCTCCGTTCAAGGGTTCCGAAAACCACTTGCGCAAGACTTTAACCTCCAAATAGGGAACGTATCCCAACAATCCATACATCACACATTATCATCTTTTTATTACTCAAGTGATCGAAAAACCCAATACCATCCCAATTAAGTTTTCCGTTGAGTTAAATGTTTTAATTTAAGGTTAGACCAACTTAACAAGATAATACTATCCACAAAAGCATGCATCATTAAGATGAAGGAGATAAATAACATAACCATAACATGCACACTATCATGCCAAGATATGATCATAAGCTAATAAGCATTTTCATGAACACAAGAGCATAAAATACCCGTGCATAACAGAATTTCCAGATTTGATATCACATGAGGATTAGAATGAAAAGGACTATTTTAGATTTTTCACTGGACTCGGCCTTCTTATGATTCATAGAGAATTTAATCTAGTTTCCAGAACATATTTCAGAAATGGGATAGCTTTTCTAGATTTTAAGTTATTTAGAAAACACTCCAGCGTTGTCCAGATTTGTCGACCGTTACGAAAATTTGATTTTCTTGCAAACCGTTCACTGTTTTTCGATGAAACCAATTTTAGTTGAAAGATAACTCCTTAAGGAAGGTTTTGACATAAAATAGAGGTCCAGAATAATTTTTTACATTTTTCTAGAATTTTCGAAAGTTGGCTGCGAAAACAGATTCTAAGTCACAATACCCAAAACAAGAAGATTTGTGAGAAAATGGATCCACTAAGGGAAAATTTTTGTTCCTTTTGTGATGAAAATATGCTAACTAACATATGTTAAACTCAGAAAATTTGCTTGAAGGTGTGCCTTTGGAAAGTTTGAGAGATCGGTATGAAAAAGATAGTTTTGTATCGAAATAAGGGAAAATACAAGAGAGGTAGAATCAAGGCTCAACTCTTATCATTTTTAACACAAGTAACTCATTAATAATACATCTGAAAAAAATATTTAGAACCCTTAAGAACATGTATTTGAAAAAGGAAAATGAAAGAGAAGGTTGTGTTGTGGTTTACTTGCTAGGCTTGAACAAGATGGCTTCTCCTCTTCCTTTCTCTCCCTCTCAAGACTTCTCTGTTGCTCTTCTTTCTCTCCTCTAGGCCGAATGTGTGTGTGAGTGTGTTGTTTGTGTTTGCCATGCTAGGGGGTGGTGGTATTTGTAGGCAAATTTTGGTATAAAAAGACATAAAGGCCCACTAGTTGGAATTGGATGGAAAAGTTAGGATTTACTCGGAGTCTAATGGAATAGAAGTGATTAGAGAGCTTAATCATAGGATTAGGCAATATCTAGTTGGTCCCTAGTTGAAATGAAACTAGTATTAGAAACAAAACCCTAGGTTTAGGGGTACCAGGTGTTAGGGTTTCTAGAAGACCATGATTATAATTTTTGCAAATAGGCTCCTCACATCTTCTTAGGGTGCCCGGCCACTGGGAAGGGTGATGGGGCTATTTTTTTATTCAATTTAGGTAGTAGGGACATATCTCCCAATGTATATATATATATATATATATAGATCTCAATTTGATTGATGATACCTATAATATAAAGTACATGTACTAGTTCTTGGGGTAATTTTTGAATTTAAATAAAGAAGTGAGGGCTTGGAATTAAATTCATGTATTGGACCCTTACTTATGTAGAATTAAATTAAATTAGGCTGAGAAACCTAATTCAACTAGGATATTCCTGTTTTGATATAAAAAAAAAAAGGGGTAACCGATAAGATTCGAAATAATTCAAGGAACTGAGGGGCTTTAAGAAAATAATTCAAACATTAGGGTTTTAAAGAGAATAAAATTTTCAGGGTCCTCACAATAAATGGTTCAGTTTAGCTGGCATTAAAAGAAAATTTAGTATTAAGGCCTTGTTTGTCATAATCTAAAAAAGTCAAAAAGTCACTATCCTATTTAAATTACATCATCTCTCTATCACGTCATTTCAAACTCAACCCATACCCAACTCATATTTAATAAAAAGTTAAAAAGTGCACTTATTTATAACATTCCAAACAACCGTTAAATTGACTTTGGTGGTTGAAAGTGTTTGGAAAGAGAAGAAGATATAAAAAAAAAAGAGGAAAAAATACAACAATTCAGTGTGTTTGGTTTCAGTTTTCTAAAAATTGAGTTTTTTATTTTTCGTATTTTTTTGTTTTTAGTGAATATTTTTAAAATTTTAAGTTTTTTTTTTACTGTTTTAGATGCACATTACTTAGATGTATCTAAATAGTAAAATATTTGTGAAAAAAATATTTTAAAAAATTAATAAATACACAAAAATACAAAAAATGTACTGAATTTTCGTATTTTTTTATTTATATTTTTGGTATTTAGTGAAATTTTTAAAGATTTTTTTTCACAAATATTTTACTTTTTAAGTATATTTATGTTAGGTGTGTCTAAAAATTTTAAAATTGTTTAAAATATTAAAAAAATTAATTGAAAACAAAAAAATACAAAAAATAAAAATATAAAATTTTCTAAAAAGTGTTTTTTTGAAAACCAAAACAAATAAGTTGATTTTTTTTTTTTGTGTTACTATTTACATTTACATTTTTTAAAAACTAATTGAATATTTAAGGGACAACTACTTGACAGTTGAGTCGGACAACAAAAATTACAAACTAATAAAAAAGTTTATAATATTAATAATTAATTTTTATAATATTTTTGTACTTAAAAAAGTTTCACCGACACAATGTCAGTAAGTCTCCCAATTTTTATTTATAATTTTCAAAATTCTATAAATATAAATAAAAAATGGGGCACTTTTTCATAAATCATTTTTCACCTACTTATATTTCATTTAATCTACATTATTTTCTTATATTCTAATAAGTCCTAGGAATGACATAATTACTAAAATACCTTCAATAATATTCACATTTATAGTGTGAATGCTCACATTGACAGTGTGAACAACATTCACATTGTAAAATATGAATGTTTTATATCACCAAATTGCTAATCGTTCAAAAAATATTTGTAGGGGTAGAAATGTCTAAAAAATACTTTAAATATGAAAATCATGATTTGGTAGATCAAATGTTTAAATAATAGGACTTATTGAAATATAAGAATATCTTATAGACTTATTGAAATACAAACACTTGAAAAATGATTTTTTAATAAATCTGCCATAAAAAAGTATAAATATAAATGTTATGCCATAATTTATTTATTTATTTATTTTGAAGTACTTATTATAAGGGTACATTATAAATAAATACATTGAAATTTATTTAAAATATGAATTATTCCATGTGATTTGAAAAATTATAAATACTCTATTGTTATAATTTTTTGTTTAACATAATTAATTAAAAATTTAAATTATAACTCTTTTCTTATATAATAATAAAATTAGTTGAATTCTTAATTAAAATAAATTTATTATATTATTAAAAATTATTAATTGACTTGATAATTTATTAATAAAAAAATTACTTATTATAAAATTAAAAATTTTAATTTATATTTTAAGCAAATGTGATGATATATTTGTAATGGGTAAATTACACTGACACTCCTGAGGTTTATGTTTATTACAATTCCTCATTCACCTTTTCGAAATTACATCTCCTTCCCTAAGGTTTAAAATTTCATTACAAAATCCCCCTTAGCAATTTAATTTTTTTAAATACCAATTTTGCCCTCACTGAGTAAATTACATTGACACCCCTCACATTTTAGAAATTACAATCCCCTCCCTAAGGTTTAAAATAGCATTACCAATTGCCCCATCGACTAGTATTAGTTGGAAAAAAATTCATTGAAAAAAAATTTAATCGGGAAAAAAATTATTTGAAAAAAATTAATTGGGAAAAAAAATTAATTGAAAAAAAATTTTTTGTTAGTAAAATTTTTAAATTTCTGTTTAAAAACCAACGTAAACTCATTTTTTGAATTTACATTTTTCCTCAAATTTATAAACTGAGACAACCATTTATAAACTAAAAAAATTATGAAACAAAATTTTATTACAGTTTTTTAAATTTTTGTAAATATAAATTGAAAATTGAAAACGAAATAGTTACCAAACAGGTTTCAGATGGTAAAAATGTCGTAACATTAACAAATAATTAAATAAGTTACAAACGTAAGAAATGACTTATCAAAAAATTCTTAGATTATATATGATTTGATTTTTATACTTTTTTTAAAAAATTAAAAATTAATTTGGTTAAGAAATAAAAAATAAAAAATAATTATCATTTTTTATATAATTTTTATCTTTCTAGTGGTTAGAAATAATTTTTAGATTTTTTTTTTAAATAAAAATTAATTTGGTTAAAAAATAAAAAATAATAATTATTTTTATATAATTTTTATCTTTCGAGTAGTTAGAAATAATTTTTTACAAATTAAATTGAAATAGCCATTCGTATGTATATAACCTGTCCAAAAGTTAAAATGATAATTATTTTTTACCCTTAAATGATAATTATTTTTTATTTTTTTATTTCTAAATTAAATTAATTTTTAATTTAAAAAAATATTCTAAAAATCAAACCATACATAGTCTAAGAGTCTTTTGATAAGTCATTTACGTTGGTAACTTGTTTAATTATTTATTAATTTTACGATATTTTTACAATCCAAGATCTGTTTGGTAACCATTTCGTTTTCAGTTTTCAATTTATATTTACAAAATTTAAAAAACTTTTCATAAAAACTTGTTTGATAATTTTTTTAGTTTTTAAATGGTTGTCTCAGTTTGTAAATTTGAGAAAAAAATGTAAATTTAAAAAATGAGTTTATATTAGTTTTTAAATAAAAATTTAAAATTTTTATTAATATATTTTTTTTTGAATTAATTTCTTTTGAATTAATTTTTTTCAACTAATACTAACTAAGATGGCAATTGATAATACTACTTTAAACCTTAGGGAGTGGATTAAAATTTCTAAAATGTGTGAAATGTCAATATAATTTATCCAGTAAAGATAAAATTGATATTTAAAAAAATTAAATTATTAAAAAAAATCTATAATAAAGCTTTAAACTTCGAAATGTAATTTTTAAAAAGTGAAAAAAAAGTGTAATAAACATAAAGCTCATGGTGTCAGTGTAATTTAACCTTATTATAAAGAGTACAAGCGATTGAAGGGTGTATTCGTTGGAGAGAGAAGTGAAATAGCCAAAGTGCTAACTTGCAGGAAACGAAATACCCTTTTTTTTGTGCTTAGGGCTTCCTTTCCAATCTCTAGTCCACTAGTTCGAGAACATCCAGAGCGAGTGAGCGAGCGAGAGGTTCTTCAAACAATCTGCTAAGCTAAAAATCTAGGGTTTGTTCTCGATTCATCTTTCATTATGGCTCCTGATCCAAACGGTGCGAGTGGCAGCGGAAGCACTCGAGAGGATGCTTCGGTCAAGGTACCCTCCAAGGACCCCAAGAAGAAGGATGACAAGAAGGACGAAGATCTCGTAAGTTCAATCTTACTCTTTGATTTTTGTTGTTCAAAATAATAATCTGAGAAAGAAAAGCAAAAAGCTGTTGATTTTGTTAAATCTAATTTGGGTATTATATGCAGTCGGAGGAAGATTTGGCCTTGAAGGAGCAATTGGAGTTGTATGTGGAGAGGGTTCAGGACTCCGATGTTGGGTTGCAGAAGGTCGCCCTCGAGAGTATGAGGTATTAGTTTTTTCATTTTTTTTTTTTATAATTTTTTTGTAATGATTTTAGGTTTGTGTACAATATTGAATTGTTGGTCAAACAATATATCACTGTGGGGTCTTGATTGGATTTTGGTTCAACTATGTAGTTAGAATCATGTCAAACTGAGAAAATTAGCTACGGAATTTATTTTTTTATTTTTGTTACATGAAAGCCGAGAACTTTTTGCTGTAATAATTTTTTTTTTTTAAAACAATGAAACATAGTTAATTCAATGATTTTGTTTGCTTGTTGGCCTTGCTTAACGATTTGGGCAATTGTAATTTGGAACAAAAACAACTGAGATATGGTTAATTCAATGCATATGGTAGCAAACTAGTTTTTATTGGACAAAAAACTTGCTGGTTCCCATTAATTGTCGAGTATTTTGCATGTTTGCCCACCTAAACCTTATGTTCATTATGGGTTTGTTAGATTTTGGTCATTAAGGGGGTGTTTGGCATGAAGGATTTTGGCTAAAATAGCCAATAAAGACAAAAAAGACTAAAATAACCAATAATATAAAATGTCGCATCCTACACATCAATTAATCACTTTTCCTTTCCCAACTATCTATTCAACTACAAAAAAAATCACAAATCATCCCCAAGCGCAACTTTTTTCATCTCATAAAATAGCCAAAAAGCCAACTAAAATATCAAGCTCCCAAACGGGGTCTAAATCACATTCTCGGAGTTCCTGAATATTTACATAAATTTGTTGTAAGTGATGCAAGAGGCTTTCTTGTTTATCTGGTTTCTGCTCACGCAAAACACTTTGTGTGACAAGAGTTGTGACTGGTGGTAGTGTTACTGGTGTTTTTGGGATTTCCATAGAGTTGGGATCGAAATGCATGCAGTATAAATTAAGTCAATACTAATTGAAGTTCATGAAACTTACAAAGACCATATAGGATTGGCATATAAAAATGGCAAGTAAAATCATGATTGGACTGGGATCTTTAATTCTTCTGGTAGGTTGACTTTAACAGTTTATTAGGCTTTATAAAATGAACCTTTAGAATGATGAATGGGGATCAGGGATTAGAGATCGGATATCTGGGTAAAGCGAGGAGAGCATAAACTAGAGTTCTTTCCCTCCCTTCATTTTTTTATATTAACATGGTTTAAAGTACCAATAATACATTGAGATTTAAGTAGCACAAATATGGCTACGTGACACGACATGGACACACCAAGAAATCAATTTAAAAAAAAAAATATAGGATACGACATACTTGGATTGGGACACTTTAAGACACTAATTACATCAAAAGGCCATATATTTTATGACTTAAATATCAAGATATCATTCATTTAACAATTATATTCTAAAGAATGCAAAACAATTATAGAACATTGTAATGCACATGATGTATTCATCTTTTTGCTTGCAGGCAGGAGATAAGGACTTCAACCAGCTCTATGACTTCAGTTCCAAAGCCTTTAAAGTTTTTGCGTCCACATTATGGTACTCTAAAAGCTTATTATGAAACAATGGCTGATTCAGAACTACAGGTATAAGCTGTTGGGATGGACCTCTTCGATTGTCATGTTCTCTCACTGTATCCTGTCTGATTCACATTTTTCTTTTAACACAGAAATTCCTAGCAGATATACTTTCTGTTCTGGCAATGACCATGTCTGCAGAAGGAGAACGGGTATGCTGAGTTATTTTGAGGATTTATGTTTCATTTATTCTATAGGAAGTCACTTTGTTGTAAGGTTGGCTCGCTCTTGGTTGTGCGAGGCATTTTTTGGCCATGCAGTTATCCTCTATCTCCCTTATGTGGTAATCAATATATTTTTATTTGTTCATGTTGCTTTTACAACTTGCATAATGTGGTAATAACAAATTTATTTGACATAGAATGTTGGATGTTTGTGCTTGTGTGCGTAATACAGATTGAGTTCTATGTTTTGTGTCACGTTGAAGTGTATCTGATATATATATATATATATATTTTTTGATAAATGTGTATCTGATATTTTTGTTATTATGTCAATTCTTTCAGGAGAGCTTAAAGTACAGACTGCTGGGTTCTGAAGGCGATATAGGCTCGTGGGGCCATGAATATGTCAGGTGAGCAACAGAAGATGAAAAATATACACATATATCAAAAGGGTAACAGTTTCTATTCAATGATTCATACTTGTTCTATTGATTGGTAAGATATTTTAGTTTGTCTCGAATTCCTTAGGGCGGCCTAATTTTTGGTGTGGAGTAGAATCAGATTGAAATTTTTGTAATGAGCACGATGTTGGTTAGCTTGGTAATTACATTTAAGTGGCTTTAGGACACTTTACATGTAATTCATTCATGTTTCACTTAGTAATTATGTTTCACTAAGTAATTCATTACTTCATGGTCTAATTTGTATGTTATACCCTCTACACTACGACGACCTTCCTTTTACTACTTAAGGCGGGGGTTGGTATATCAAGCTCTTTAATTTTGTGGAGAAGTAATTTATTTATTCTGTAAGGCTTGTATCTACAATTGAAAAGCCCAACCTAGCCCCCACTTTTGCTTAAAACTGAGGTAATAAGGAGAGGGAAGCTGGAGCCTTATAACCTGCACAGATGGGGCAACTCCAAGCGATATGGGACACATTCCAACGCACCTTCCTGGACCACAACATACAGTAGTTAGACAAACGGCACAGTAGTTACTGGCCCAACCAAGCTCTGATACCAAATTGAATTTTGTAATAAGGCTTTAAGGTTGAATATGGAGAGATAATAGAGATAGAAAAGAGAAAAGAAAGAACATAAAGGTTTAACGTTCAACCAATATTGGCTTACATCTACACACACAAAGCCCTATAGGCTACATCTTTCATTTACTTAACTTGATATTCTTGTTTATATGATACACCACATATATAGAGTGGGAGATACAATGAAATTCCTTTAGTTGAGAAATTGAAATAAATCAAAGATACAAAAAATCATAATAAGCATAAATCATGGGATCTTCATATATTCTAATATCTTTCATATCTTTTGATATCTTTGACAATATAATCTTATCTCCAACGGCTACTTGGCTTTGCAAATTGAGACTTGTGTTGAGCAAAAGTTTTTTGACTTTTTAGTTTTAGGGTTAATCCAATACGGATTATTTATTTTTTTAGTGTTAACAGTCACGTGCATTAAGCAATATATGTATTTAAAAATTCCTATACTAGTTTTAACTATGAATTATATAACCAACGGGATATTAGAGTCCTTTTGTATGTGTAATACTGGGAATAGTACTCATGTGTTCATTTTATTATTTCAATGTCATGTCATGGTCATATTACATGAATTTGTTTTCCATTTTGGGGGGAATCCTACCACCTTCATTACTTTATTTCGTTGTGATTGTATTGTTGTTTCAATTAATCCATGACTGTAACTTGCTTGTGATAGGAACTTGGCTGGAGAAATAGCACAAGAGTATACAAAACGACAGGTTGACTTTCCTTTCTTTTGAATTGTTATAAGAGTTTCTGCTCATTGACCCACTACTAAGCGGGTATATAATTTTGGTCTGTGTATAGGTCCAAAGTTTAATTATGCAAGGTCTTGTATGTTCAAATTATTTATCATGTTGCTGGATCTTTCTTTCTCTGATAATATTCTGTTACCCTCTTAATATCCATTACTTTGTTTGACATTTATGACTGGTATTGTATCGATAATATTGAGTAATCAGCTCATTTAGTTCCATAAATATGAAATTTTGGCCTTATTTCTTTATTATAGTATGCAGTTTTTTTTGTTTTTAATAAATATATTTATTTTAATTGTTAAAACTCATCTTAAGTTTATTTGCTTGCTTCACATAAAACATTTCAGAGCAAAGAGGCCCTTATCGATGATCTAATGGAACTTGTACAACAAATTGTTGCTTTCCACATGAAGGTACAACTTATTTAAAGTTTTTGAGTGGTTCACCTCTTTATTACTAGGAAAAAGTATTGACATATTGAGGAAATTGGTTTTTAAGTATTTCATCAAACTATAGCTTGGGAAAACATTTCGTGGGAGTTTATTTCTAATCTTTTTGCATCTGCCTTGCAGCACAATGCTGAATATGAGGCTGTAGATCTTTTGATGGAGGTATTATTCATCGTCATATTTCGTATCACTAGTCTCACTGTGCTTGAAAATATTTTATTTAAGAGTTATTTTGAATTATTCCAGGTTGAAGACCTTGATTTGTTAGTGGAACATGTGGACAAAACAAACTATAAAAGGACATGCCTGTACCTCACCAGTGCAGCAAGGTTAGTGAATCCTAAGAATCTTAAGTTTATCTTTTGAGTTTGCCTTCCTGAATGATGAGTTGTATTTTAATACCTTTTGTTTAGTATCTGAACTATGCAGTGATTTGCCATAAGGATTTTTTAAACTAAAAATTGAAATTTGAATTCTATTACAATCTTAGACCATTTTGATGCACAGAATAAAGTAATTACGAAACTCTGATTTCCAATAGCTGTTTGGTTTAAGTACTTGATTAGCATTTGGTTTTAACTAATTCTAAAAGTTTTACATTGTTCTCTGTTACAGATTCATAAAGGTTTATATTATCTAATTATCTTACACTTCTAATTTTAATTGAATTTTATGATTTAGTTTAAATATTAATTGCAAATATAGGAGATGACTTTAAACAGACATGCTCATGCATGTACCTATATCACTGCTAAAGTGAACCTGCTTGTATTTTCTCCTTTGGAGCAACAATTTATGTATTGGCTAAGGAGTGTTTGAGTTGTTTGGAAAAAGATTAAAGCTATGATTGCCGATCAATATATATCTATTAAATTCATGATTGAGAAACTGATAAATTTTTTTATAATGTAGTGCATATTTTATGGACGCGTAAGTGAACCACACTATTTACATTTTTGTTTTATTTTGGATAAGAGGGGGTGGAGGTGGAGGTGGAGGTGGAGGTGGAGTGGGAAAATCATTATAAGGGTACCATATTAAAAAAAGTTAGTGTGTCACACAAGAGTGTGGCAGTTTGATGTAGATGGGTACAGTACTGATGGCTAATAAGGAGCAGCCTTGCCAAGCACCATGTCTACTCTCTTTCTACCAAAAGTTACAAGGTGTAGGATCTATTATTATTATTTTAAATAAATAAATAAATTATGCACACTACTCTATTATGGAAGATGACATTTTTCATTTTTCTGAATGTTGAAATTTGGAAAACAGAAATGAGGTTTTCTGTTCTTTCAGGAAGATGGCATTCAAAGAACATACTTTAGGAAGCCAAATTGCTATTCAGTCACATGCTTCATGGTGTTGTTTTGCTATTACCATTTCGTGATGTCTTGTGCCACTGTAGCTATGCCCCGAGACATGCACACAGACTTTTTTCGTGCTACTGATATTTTGTGATTTTAATCTTGCAGATACCTTCCTGGACCAGATGATATGCTAGTTTTGGATATTGCGTACATGATCTATCTAAAATTTGAAGAGTACCCAAGTGCACTTCAGATTGCTCTATTTCTTGACAACATGCAGGTTTGCTCTTCATTCTGCATGTCAAATATTTTCTTACCCCTCTTTGCCTGAGTAAAATAAATAATGAACAGTGGTATCAAAGTTTAAATTTTGTTGATAGTGTGACTGGACAACTATTATACCGTTCCATTTCTAAAAAAAAAGAAAGAAGGATAGAGCAGATGATCTTTTCTTAGATGATATTCTCTCGTCCACTTTTCTGTTTTGACTCTTAATATTTTGTTTCATTGTATGTCTTGACAGTATGTGAAGCAGGTATTTACATCCTGTGATGATCTGCTACGAAAGAAGCAATTTTGTTACATCCTTGCTCAACACGTAAGTCTTGTTATTCTAACTTCTTATTGATTATACTCATCTTTCTTGTTTCACTTTTCAATATTATAAATAGCAGTGGGTTCAAGATGTGTAGAGATCATAGTTTTCCTTGATGAATCATGTATTCATTTTGATTTTCTCTCCTTGGCTGTATCTGGGGTCATTCCCAACATTTGCCTCTCCCAAATACCATGAGCTACTATAGTTTGGTTATGTAAATGGTATCTTTCTCCAGTTATTAAATTTCAGCCTGATTGCTGTAGTATGATGTGTTGTAGTAACGTATCTTTTAATGTGCTTTATGACCTCCCTGTTGGACCTGATATCCTGGTACGGTATGGAACCTCGTCCCTTGCTTGGAAATAATTAGTCATACTGCTGTTCTCTTCTTGTTACTTTCTTGGTTTGGATGCCGACCGTGACGTTATTTTATAGATAGGTTTGGTAGAAGACATAAATCTGTGGAGTTAAAGAGTTGTATTTTGAACTAATTTGTCGTCTAAATGGAAACATACCAGATCTCTTTTTAGAAGCTTCGTCCTTGCATTGTTTTACTCTTGTTGCAAGTCATCAAGTTAATGTTTCGTTTTAATTGATTGCAGATAGTGTTTGGTTATTGATTTCTTTCATACAGGGTATTACTTTTGAGCTTGATGAAGAGATGGCTGCAGATGAAGACGAAAGGGAGGCATTGCAAGAAATTATCAACAATACTAAGTTAAGTGAAGGTTATCTTACACTTGCTCGTGATATAGAGGTCATGGAGCCCAAGTCGCCTGAGGATATTTATAAGGTTGGGACTTCTTAGATATCCATACTAGCTCTTGATTTGTCCTGTCATCTTTGATAGTTATAATTACTGTTGCATATTTGAAAGGGGTTTGTATGTGTGTTATTCCTAATTGTTTCTTCATCAAACTTGCTATTCTTGCTTGGATTTAATTAGGCACATTTGCTCGATGGCCGGGCTAGTGCTGGTGCAAATGTTGATTCAGCCAGACAGAACTTGGCAGCTACATTTGTTAATGCATTTGTTAATACTGGCTTTGGTCAGGTAAAAGGGTGGTTCATTTGTGTAAGAAATTTTCGAGGCAAATATTTTAGGGATGGCCTCATGTAACATTTGCTGCTTATATTGTGGCAGGATAAGCTAATGACAGTCCCATCGGAGGCTTCAAGTGGTGGTTCTTCAGGAAACTGGCTCTTTAAGAATAAAGAACACGGAAAAGCCAGTGCTGCAGCAAGTCTGGTATGTTCCCCTCCCCTTTCAGTCTATTTGCTGGTCCAAGTTTCTTTATTGCTGGATTATCACCATTTTTCCTTGTAGGGTATGATTCTGCTTTGGGATGTTGATTCTGGACTTGCCCAACTTGACAAGTTTTTCCACAGTAATGACAACCATGTCATAGCCGGTGCATTGTTGGGAGTAGGTATTGTGAACTGCGGTATCAAGAATGACTGTGATCCTGTGAGTTATACTTTGGCATTTTTCTGTACACAAGTCCTGTGACTGTTATGTATTTGGAAATCCTAAATTTTCTTTTTTCAGGCATTGGCACTTCTTGCTGATTATATAGATAAAGAGGATTCTTCTGTCAGAATTGGTGCAATAATGGGTCTGGGCCTTGCTTATGCTGGTGCCCAAAATGAGCAGGTGAGGTTCCTTGCATTTTTAACTGGTGGTTTCTTGGTAGGCCATGAAAATAATACTATGTCTGATTCAAGAGGCACATCAGTGGAATCATTCTGTATATTCTACCATAGATTGTTAATTTCATCACAGAAGTTACAGAATACACACAAATAGAGAGGGAGAGATAAAATTTGATGAGTACTGGAGATACCTTCCCTTCTCTTTGTACAACATGTTTAATTATAGTTGATGTTGATTAATTTATAATTGTTCTCAGTTCCATAGTTAATTGTCTTGTATCCGTGGAATGCAAAAACATCATTTGACTTGTTCCTCTACTTTCTTTGTTTGATATGTTTATTTCCCGTTGAAGCGGACTAATCTAAATTGTTTGTCAGATCCGTAGTAAATTGACTCCTATCCTTGGAGATAACAAAGTGCCTCTTGATGTGATTGCGTTCACTGCTATTTCATTGGGCTTGGTATATGTTGGTTCCTGTAATGAAGAGGTTGCTCAGGCAATTATATTTGCATTAATGGACCGAAGTGAATCAGAATTGGGGGAGCCCCTCACTCGACTTTTGCCTCTTGGCCTTGGCCTTCTATACCTTGGGAAGCAGGTAACTAAAAAATGCAAGCTGCGGGGCTTATTTTATTTTTTTTCTATTTTATCACAGATTATTCTTTTTCAAATTGTGATAATTAATTTTTTATTTTTATTTTTATGGTGGTGTATCTGAAAATTATTATTTATTTATTGTTTATAACACCTTATAGACTCTGGACTTGATTCTTATTTACATCATTTGTTTTGTGGTGTTTTTTTTCTTTGGAATCCCATTGTGTCGTTTAACAGGAAAGTGTGGAGGCAACAGCAGAGGTTTCTAAGACATTTAATGAGAAAATTAGGAAATATTGTGACATGACCCTACTTTCCTGTGCTTATGCTGGAACTGGGAATGTGCTCAAGGTGTTTACTCTAACCCCTTTAATTTCAATTGGAGTCGACTGTTATGTAGATGAAATAGCTTACTCTACTATTTATTTTCACATAGGTCCAACACCTTCTGGGTCAATGTGCCCAACATCTTGAGAAGGGAGAAACCCATCAGGGACCAGCTGTACTTGGAATTGCTATGGTAGCAATGGCTGAAGAATTGGGACTTGAAATGGCTATTCGCTCATTAGAGCATCTGTTACAGTATGGAGAGCAGAATATCCGAAGGGCAGTTCCTTTGGCTCTTGGTCTTCTTTGTATATCAAACCCTAAGGTAAATTATCCTGTGATCTTTTCCAAGCTGAGCAACCTTGGAACTGGTGTTTGAATTGCAGTTGAGCTAAATTATAGTCACTTTCTGTGGGTATATTGCTGAGTAATTTATGAATTGGATGTTCTGACCAGGTCAATGTTATGGATACATTAAGCAGACTTAGTCACGATACAGATACAGAAGTAGCAATGGTATTCTCTCTTTCATATAATATATGAGGACTATAGTTAGTATTATCGAATCCTTCTTAGTTACAGCCTAAATCTTGACATATTTATCTGGATTCTACAGGCTGCTGTCATCTCCTTAGGGTTGATTGGTGCTGGAACCAACAACGCTAGAATAGCTGGCATGCTTCGCAATCTTTCGAGTTACTACTACAAAGAAGCTAGCCTTCTTTTTTGTGTAAGTTTCTCTTGGAATTTGTTCCACAGTGCATCTCAGATTTTATTTCTTTCTTTCTTTTATTTTTATTTTTTATTTTTTTAAGGGGTTCTGTTTTAATGATTTGTGTTGGCCACTTGTGCAGGTACGAATCGCCCAGGGTCTTGTACATTTGGGAAAAGGCTTGTTGACTCTTGCTCCATATCATTCTGAGCGCTTTTTGCTATCCCCGTAAGTGTTTCTTCTCCCCCATATTACCTTTTCTATTTTAGGGTGTGGGTTAGAACTGATTCACATACATACATATCCAGCGGGAGATGAGCAAGTTTCAACAATGGGAGACTTCTTCCAAAGTGGTAGTTTTCACATCAGGACTGACCCGTTAATTGGGATGTTTCTGTTGAATCTAAAGGTTTTTTGTTAGAATTTTGATGGCACCTAAGCTAGTCCATGTAGTTTAAACCTACCATTTCAAGTGGTTCATTCCGCTTTTAGTTAATATCCCATATACAGGGGAACAATGGTCTGTTTCCCATTTAAGAGATTTATTTTTAAAGAAGAATTATTCCACATTATTTATGTGATGGAATTCTAGAAATGAATCAATAGCATTCATATGGAATTTCCAAACACACTAGAAACAAACAAAAAATTCGTCATCCTATGAGCATCTTTTGTATAAGAGAAGTTTTGGTCTTAGATACAGCCGAGTGTTGGAAGAAGATTCAATCAGATGATCCAAATAAGTTCAGCTTACAGCTCTGTTGGGTTAAGAATGGTGTCAAATGCTTCATGCATTCACTTCTTCGATAGGGTAAATCATTCAGTAGAGCTAAAGGAATATATGATCCGTCTTGTCTACAAAGTTTGTTTACTGTTGTAATCTGTAATGTGGCTATTTTGTCCAAAGCTGTTAAAAGGCTGTCATGTGGAATAAAACATTTTTATTTATAAAAAAAATAATAAATAAATAAATAATTTGTGGGATAAAGCATATTGGGAGACGGTTACAAATATGAAGTTTTTAGATCATCATCTAGCCTTCTTTTTTGCAATTAAATGAATAAATAAATTTTAATGTCTGTGAGGAGAAGTATTTTTAAGTCATACCTCTGGCTTTTCTGTCGGCTCACTTTCTGTATGTATTTCATCTTTTTCTTCCAGAACGGCACTGGCTGGAATAGTAACCTTGCTGCATGCATGTCTTGATATGAAAGCGATCATATTGGGGAAATATCATTATGTTCTTTACTTCCTCGTTTTGGCAATGCAGGTTTGGTCTCAGTTTATAACAGCTTGTGTACTTCTATCTCACTCTTTTTTGCTTTTAATGATTGGGCTGTTAACACACTACTACTAATGGTTGATTATGTTATATATTTCCTTCAATACTACAGCCAAGAATGCTACTGACAGTAGATGAGAACTTGAAACCTCTGTCAGTACCTGTGCGGGTGGGCCAAGCTGTCGATGTTGTTGGCCAGGCAGGTCGACCCAAGACCATTACTGGTTTCCAGACCCACTCAACACCAGTTCTTCTGGCTGCTGGTGATAGAGCAGAGCTTGCTACTGAGAAGTACTACATTTTATCCCTTGAAAGGTGTACTATTTGACTGTTTACCTGTTGCATTACTAATGTTTAATTCTGTGTAGGTATATTCCACTCTCTCCCATTCTTGAAGGCTTTGTCATTTTAAAAGAGAACCCAGACTACCGTGAAGACAATTAACTATTGACGAGCATATAAGTGGAGCTGTTTTGATTCAAAATGCAACTGTGTCCAGACCCACAGACTTGGGGCTTTGTGAGATCTTATCTTGTTTGGGATGAGGCTCAAGTCCAACCCTTCTGATTTATATTTTCTGAGTTTCACCCAATGGACCGTGTGTTGGTAGCGCTACCTGTTTTCATAACTATATGAAAAATAGAGAAAAAAAGTGGGAGAGGGGAGCGGTAGGGGGTTTCGGTTTGCTTTGCCTGGACTGTTTTTGTACATGCTGTGTACCGGAATATTATGGATGAAAAGCATGAGCTGGTTTACATTTTTATTCTACTTTTAAATTATGAGGGTAATTTAAATTTGTTATGATGACTTTGACCACTTCAATGGGAAGCCAATACATTCTGCTATGTTTCTTCTGATTATGCTGTGTATTTTTTTTTCCGTCTCAGTCTTTGCAAGGTATTTTGTGTATGATTTCCCAGTTTTTGACTTCTGATAGAGCATTTTTCAGTTGAAGCCTGTTGATATGAAATCTGAACCCTCCAGCAGGAGGTTTGACCATTTCGCGTTAGTACCCCAAAAGGGTCAAACATAAGGAAATAAATAGAAGATGATCTTCCGCCCAGGATGAACATTCTTTGCCGCCTAGATTACATTGTTTTTGAAAGATATTTGAGATGATTATATTTTATGATCTTTGCATACATTATTGTTTGGTGTAGACTGCTGTTATTGCAAGGACAATGAATGCATAGTAGTACTAAAGGCTGCTCTATGCTTGTAGTTTCTGTGCCCTTTCTAAATCTTGTCTCCCTTGTAAACAATCGAGGATCTCTCAACTTGTTCTCTTCCCTCTAGACTCTGTTTGGTTCATGGATTTGAAGAGAGATTTGAAAAAGAAAAGAGCAAAGGTAGGTGAAATATGAATGAATATAAGTATATTGTACTTATGTTTCACACATTTTTTTTCTTTCCATTTTCAAATCAATGAATCAAACAGAGTCTTAATCTCTTCTGATCTCAACTTTTTGCAAGTCAATTCTACATCTTCAGTCAAGTATTCCTTCTTCTCCCCCCCTCCCCCTTTTTTTTCAGTATATGATTCCAGTTGTGAATGAAAACCTAATTTTTATGTATCTGGTTTGGGTTAACTAGTGTCATTTGGTCATGTGAGCTGGTATGGTTGCCTTCGTTAATAGTAGCAGGGTGGGCAGTCTGTTCAAATATGTTCCCTTGAATATGCTTCAGTTCTATCTGCTTTGGTATGGACCAAGGATAGTAAATGAATTACCAGCATGTTAATGTTTTAACTGATGTTAAATTTTTGTTTAAACAGCAAAGGGGAGCTAGGGACATTGAAACTAGCTTAGCCCTACGGATTTTTGTTATCTGTTTCATTGCTCAATTTTTTCATTCATACAAAATCACCATTAGTTGTACTAGTCAGCTTCGGCAGGCAAGGATTAGCTCTATTTGCAACCTTTTGCTGTAAACCCTCAAATGCAGTTATCCACTTTCCCTTTAACAATGGTTAACTAGGCAGTAAATATCATTTTAAGTTTGCTCCTTGTTATCTGATGTACATCGTAGTTGATCTGTTCTCTGCTTTGGAGCTCACTACTCTAAAGATCAATTCTGTCAGTATCCCCAAAACACTTTTGATAATTTATTTTTATTTTTATTTTATTTAATTAGGCATACTAAGCTTGAATAATTTCAGAACTAAAATTATATGCAAGGGACCATGACTTCCAGAATATGTTGGCAAGGGTGGTCCAATTTGAATCTTGCCTCCCCTCACCCAGACCCTTGTGTTGTCATGTACCGCCCACCCAAAATAAGAAAGAAAAAAAAAGCTACAATATTATTGGCAGAGGAGTAAAGAAGTTAAGGATATTTGAATCCTTAGTTTTCTTTTATACAGAAGATAAACACAAAAATAACTTCATACTCACTGTAAATTGTCCCATCTAAGTTGTTCAAGGATTACAACATTGGATACTAAACATGAAAACACAAGGTGGTTCATAAGGTTTATGATATTCAACAGATTACTATTAGACACATTATCAGATGGAGGAAGGCTAAGACACACATCAACCAACAAACTAACATGATGAATCCATTGGAAAAACAGTAATTTCCCCAAAGCAGTCATGGTAATATTGCATTAGCAAGGATCCCATGTCTGACATATATATATATGTGAGATGGACTGGTCCTAAAAGTTACATACGAGAGATCAACAAGGGTACAGAAACCGGAGTCTCCTCACCCATGACTGGCTGGAACAGATCCAATTCCCCGTAACGCTCCAGGACGCGCATCCTGCAATCCTCAGCGGCCATTAATCCAGTTGAGTATGCACCGTGCACAGACCCTGGGTAGTCTACACTTGTCGCCTCCCCTGCAAAAAATAGGTTATCGACAGGGATCCTTAGCCTCTCATACAGATCATGGGGTTTCCCTACTGCATCATAGCTATAGGATCCAAGTGAGTTTTCATCCATGCCCCATCGAGAAACAAGATATTGAATCTGCATCAGCAGCACAGACCAGAAAAACATTAATGTTACAGCCAACAGAAAATTCCAACATGTACATGCAACTTTTTCTGACTGTTAATTTTATGCCTCGTCTCATGAATGATTCTTTTTCCTATATCATATAGATTCTCATCCACAGGTTAGGGCTAGGGCATTAACCAAGTTGTTCGTGACCTTGGCTAGGCTAGGCTAGGTTCGGTTCGGTAAGGGCTCGGTTTGTTATGTAAATAAACAAGTTCGAGCCAGACTTTTAGGTTTGCTTAATAAACAAGGCAACCTTGCGCTTGAATAAGGTCGGATTGTTTATTATTTATTTAAATAATGTGAACATGTGTATAAATAATAGGATAAATATATTATTCATACATTAAATAATATAAACATAGTATTTATATATTTAAATAATGTAACTAAAACCCCCAAAAAATTCATTATCGACTGAGCTTGATTAGTATTAGTGAGCCGAACTTGAGCTGTATTAATTTTCAAGCCGAGCATGAGCTAGAATGTCAAGCTCAATAAACCAACATGCCAAACTCGTCTTGGTTTGGTTCAATTCGTTTGCAGCCCTCATTAGGGCAGATATGAACATTTGTGCATCATAGACAAGTTTTCTGTGGAAATTTGAGAACTGCGACTCCATCAGTTCCGCTTAAAGGTCACCAAGCTGCTAATTTGACCTACTGGTAAATGGGGAAAAGATAATAAATGTTCACTACAGAAGAAGAAAAAAAAATACCGGGGCAGAAGCATCAGGCAAGATTTTCTTCAGTTGCTTGAAAGCAAAACTAGCTGCAGCTTCATCTGACATTTTCTGAATGTCGAGAGCTAGCTTCCCTGCAGGCATATAAACAAGGACAGAATGACCGGTAGCCTTGTGAAGGTTCAGAAAGTAGCTGCATCCATATGAAGTTTCTGCAACCACCCCCAAGAATTCTACATTAGGCCAAAACACATTCTCAAAGTGCAAGACGATCTTGTTCTCAATCCCCACTCCAAGGTCAGCAATAGCTGATTCCTTCCACTCAGGAAGCCTTGGCTCAAATTTGATGGTATTGGATTTCAGAACACCAAGAGGAACAGTAACAATAGCAGCATCTGCTATGAATGATCGCCCATCTTCAACTGTAACCTTCACTCCATTGTAACGTCTGACAATTTTTTTAACCCTTTGGAACGAATATAAGGATAAGAAAGGCAAATTAGGTCACAGACAAATTCAAGGCCAAATCACAGGAGGGTTGAATTGATAATTAAATTTTACCTGTGGTTCAAGCGGATGTCAAGACCTTTGGCAAGTGTATTAATAACAGGGCGATAGCCCCGCACCATGAGCCCGTGACCACCAGGAAGCAGTTCTTCCTACAAAACGTAACAGATATGGCAAGACAAATGTAATTTTTTCAGTTTGCATCCTGCCAATATATAGCCAATTTTCTTCTATGTTACTTTGAACATATTTACTCCATTCTATGTAATAACAATAAATAACAAATTGCGGGGAAAATATCGTACTTTTTCGAACTCTCAGTTACAAGCTTTCATCACCCCAAACCCCACCCCCAATTCCCCTGTAATGCTGGTTAAAGGTTGTCACTTTTTGTTACACAAGATTACGAGGACCCTTCACCAGATTAGACCATTGAAAAATATACGGCCCCAATCAAACTCACGACCAACAGATTCAATTGTGTACGACAATGCCGAATCTAATTTGATTTGGTATGATGACAATAAATTATTTGTAGAAAGAAATATTGATTTGAACAAATCTCATATTCTGTTGAAAATCCAATGTGTATTTGTTGTGAAATCAAAACTAGTATAATGGGGAGAAAACAAGAAACTTACCTGATCCCAGCATTTAAGTGAGATGGTATCAGCATCTGCAGCAAACCAACCTTCCATTCTGCATAAGTACCACTGCAACACCTTATGAGCAATCCCTTCCAACCTGCAATAAGAATCTTTCTGAATATACCATTCTTAACTAGAGTAACTAAAGTATGATGCTACATTTAAGTACCTTAACTCCGGCTTCCTTTCAAAAACAATTGAGATAGCACGAAGTATAGACATGTCTTCACTATAATTTTGCCTTACTTTATCTGTCTGCAATAACAAGTGAAAAAGCAACTTAAGAAATGTTTGCTAAACCAGCATCACATCACACCTAGAATACAATAAGAACCAAAGATCGTATTCTCAAACGTACTTTACTGCAATGCTTTATTCAAGTTCCAATTGTAACAATAATAAGTCATTTAAGTTCCACACAGACAGACACACATTTTGTGGTGGCAGAGAGAGAGAGAGAGAGAGAGACATGCCTCTTTCAAAATGCTCTCAAATGCTTCGCCAATCTTCTTCACTAAATCCTGAGGAACTTGATTCCCATCCATATCAAAGAGTGCATAGCTGAAAAATACAATAAATTCTTTAAGCGTTGTATCAAACCTAATGCTTTGTACATATCTAACATTTATTGATGTCAAATACAAATAAGAGTTTCACAAAAAAATTCATATGCAAACTAAGGAACTTCAATTATTTGCTCTCAACTTAGTGATTTTCCAAATCTTCTTCAAACTGATTTTACATCAATAGTCGATAATGTAAAACCAAAGTTATTGAATGTTTAAAATCTTAAAAAAGCAAATACACATCTTGACCAGGGAACACACCAACTTTATGTTACACCTGGAACTCAAGCAATGTAAGTGGAAGCTCCACATAAACCAAAATGCATATCTTAACCAAGGAAATACACCTGCAACTCAATTAGTGCTGGTAAAAGCTAGGGACATCATAAGCAATAAAGAATAATTACCTTTCCAAATCATGATCATATAATACAGAGTTGTCACCACTAGTACGGTAGAGAGGAAGTCCTAGTCTTCCAATCAACGGTGCCAAAGGATTTTCTTTGCAAACCCCATGCAACCTGAAACATCAATACGAAGATACAACTTGGTTATAACCAATAGAAGGTATCTGAAAAATACACCAAAAGAAAAAGTCAAAAAAATGTAAGTTACCATGATGCACCCAGGTCAATAGGAAAACCAAATGAGTAATCTGTGTGAACTCGACCACCAATTCTATCCCGTGATTCCAACACGACAACCTGAAATAAAATATAGTTAATACCACCTCAGTATCTCCATATAAGAAGTCCACCTAGGAACCAAATTATACAAAGATTCCAGCAGGGTCAAAAAGGGAATGTCTTTCTCCAGTAAGTCAATATGCACAAAAATATTCCTCTTTGTCATGAAAGAAATCTTTGGACATGGCAAATCCTCAATTTCATTCACCCAAAAAACAATTCCTCAATTTCCACACATGAAGACATGGTTTACAGGGCATTTTTACAGTAAAATGTAAGAATAAAGTTCACACTTCACAAAAGAACTTGCCTATGTTGTTGGGATAAACAGGGCACTCATTTGTGGCTTGCCTTGTGGAGCAAGATGGAGGTACTGTACCCCAGAATTTTCTATATGCTTTAAGTACTCATATTCGCAGATCAGCTTCAAGTGTTCAACTTAAAGCTATCCAAGATATAAATATAATCGAGGGACACTAAGATTCAAACTTCAACTACACCAAACATAGGCAAGCTCATATATTGATATGCCAACATTACAATTAGGAGAGTACATCAAAGTGCTGGCCAGAAAATAATCAAGATAACTAGTTAGTTGTGCAAGTTCATCAAAGTTACGGAAAAGAACATGCAACAAAATTTTTTAAATACTAGATGTCGATAAATGTGTACAGAATTTGAACCACCAAAAAAAGGTATTTCGCTATCCATCATATTAACAATCATTTAGCATTATAAATATATAAGATGAATGCATACCATTCTTGGTTAAATAACTATAACAAATACCTGAAATGAAGCATCATGAAGGGCCCGAGCAGCTGCCATACCGGCAAAACCACCACCTATGACGATGACTGAGGGTGAGGCGCCATGTCTCCTCTCAACATTTGAATAGCAAGGAACTACAAAAAACAAAATGAACTTAGATTCTCATATTGGGCCTTGGAGCTTAACTGGCACAAATTGATAAATGGTTCAAATAATGGCAAAGTCAGTGATTGGGCATGCTGATACACACATATTAAGAGTCACATTCAATGAACTAACATCACTATAATATGGCTCCACATCTACTTCCAATCACACTCTAGCCAAGTATAGAAGTTAAAAACATCTTGGTCATCATCAAGACAAAAACAGTTAACAGAAACAATGATAGACAACATATTTTACACACACACTGGACATGCTACCTATCATTATTCAGAAATGCAGGCAAGAAACAACTACGTAGAGGCAATTATGGACCACAAACACAAAAGAAGTAGCAAAGATATTAACTTCTGTAACAGAATCGTGGGTGAATAAATAGGCAAAGATAGATGGAAAAAAATAATTTATTTCTTAAAACAAAAATTGATCAAAATTGATCAAAATAATCTCAGATAAAGTATTGAAATTAATGTGTCATTATACCTAAAAGACATACAATGCAAATTTAACTACAAAAGATTTTTCAGTATCAATCTTGAGAGTTGCTTCTGTCCTGACATATCCCGCCTCAATTTCCATTTAAAAAAACTGAGTCCTTGCCTGAATGTTGAATCAAAGGCATGCCAATGTCATTGTTCACCCTTCCCCCTCTAGTTCTAGGTTAAAGACTCAATTTTTTTCTACTTCTTAATTTTATGTGGATAGATACTTTCCAATGCAGATTTAAAATCTTTCAAAATGTACATAGATGAATAGCTCAAGAAGGTTGCAACCCATAATAAAATCATAATCTTCATCAAATTGTGAGTAATCCACACAAAATGGATTAAGTTAAGCCAAGAACAACATTTGGGAAAAAAGTTCACATCTACCCAAGAACATCTTAAAAATGGGTGTGCGCACTGCGCACTTTTAATCAATACAAGCTGACACTCTTCAATTATGAGAGGATATATTGGATAAAAAAAATAGGGGATAAAAAGAAGTACCACTATCATAAAACTAGAACAATACCGAACAGTAAGAATTGGAAGGTAAACAACATCAACCAATAGCTGCTCAAGCAGAAAAATATCTTGCCCCATAAAGACCAAAGCCTACGCACTACCCAGTAACTGATGATGATTTGATAGCAATGATTGAGAACATGATTTTTAAGTAGAAGACAACGGTACTGGTGGTAAGCCTAATATCAGCTTCTTTGGTCTCGTTTGTCATAGATTAGTTAAAAAGCCCCTACAAGTTGTCACATTAGTCTATTTATTTTTTTATACTTCTATTTTGTAAAAAAATCAACTAAAATAGTTAATTTTATCCACCATTTGGCTATAATGATGGCATAATTAAAATTACATAGCTATAATTTTTAAGAATAAAAAAAGCGACATACATATTCAAAGGGAAAGCATACCATTTTTTCGATAGGGGGTCCGCTACATCTATGCTTTTTAATCACGTATAAGGAAAAATCGAAAAGGAAAATGCATGGATTTTAATCTGATTGACAATTGAAGTATAATGCAAAAAGGAAAAGGCCAATGCATGATTTTCAACTAATATTATAACAATTATTCATATCACAGGCTCTCATCGGCTTATCAGACAAGTAATTATTACAAACTGACAGCTTAAAATCAGACCAGTCCATAATTCTCAAAAAATAAAAATAAAAATAATAATAATAAAAAATAAAAATAAATAAACCCACCGACAAAGAAAAATTAATTTTTAAAAAAAAAAAAATTTAAAAAGAGGAAAAATTAAGAAAGAAATTGTGAACAAACCCTTGGTTAATTGGCGATTACTCTGTTCTCGCGACTCCATGATCAGACGACGATCGGCAATGATTAAAGAGATTACTGTGATTAAAATTACTTAACAACAGCAATAATAACGATATTAATGAGAAGTTCGCTCTAGGTTCCAAGGGTTTCTCAAAATTAAACAAGGTAAGAGGAGGCAATTGAGGTGAGTAATGAAGAATAAAAACGAGAAGGCACGTTATGAAGTGGTTTGAATTCGAAGAAGAGAACTCCAGATTGACCAAACAGCTCATGCGCCTATTTTTCTATACCTAACTCACACACACACTCTCTGTCTCTCTCAAAAAGCAATTTTGCTTTCTTCAATCAAAATCAATCTCTCTCTCTCTCTATCTCTATGCATGTAAATTCACACACAAAATTGAATCCCGATCGGCCAAAATTGAGATCAGATGTATCAAAATTGTATGATTCTGATCAATTCAATGCGTCTGAGATCTGAAGAAAAATGCCAGAGAGGAAATGAGGAATCGTATGTGATGAGAGAGACAACGAGAGAGTTCTAGAGAGAGAAAGTTTGCACGATGCTTTGGGTTGGAAATTGAATCGGCTTATTGGGTTACGACGGTACGTGTGTGCTTGGGCATTTTATAGAGATTTTTTTTGTGTGAGGAAGTATAGCAGTCGCGCGTGTATGGTTAAGTGAGTACTCGCTTGTGTACCGAGAGAGAGATTTTGACACGTGCCAGGCGAGATGGTTTGCTACAGTATGTTGACGAAACACGCTAATGTGTGGACAACAGCCGAAAGCAGCGAATATAGTGAGGGTTTTTGAAGGAAGGTTCCACGTGGTAGGAGATTATTTGACGGAAGTGTAGCGTAGGAGATGTCATCGTCATGGACGTGGACAGATGAACAGTGATCCGTCATATTCTATTGCGTAATAAAGCTGCTCTAATTCGGAATTTAAAGCCTAACATTAGATCTCCCAAATAATTTATTAAGAGATTGTTTGGGATGACTTAAATAAGTGTATTTTTTATCTTTTTATGAAAAGATGTGCAGAAAAGTAGAGAAGTAATGTGATGAAAAAAAGATAAAAAAATAAAAATATGAATTATTTTTGGATTGCCAAACTCGACCTAAATATTTTATTAAATTTCTCATATGAGGGTGAGACTCATATACATGTGGATTTATGTGAGTCACACACTTATATACGAGATTTAATAAAATATTCGGTAAATTATTTAGGACCTCTAACATTTTTCATTGTTGGATTTTGGGTAGAGTTATGCCAGGAACTCTAAATAAATTACTAAATTTTTTACCAAACTTCTCATAATGTGTGTGAGTCTCACACCCATGTGAGAAGTTTGATAAAAAAATTTGATAATTTATTTAAGATACATAGCAATTTCCTTTTGGGTAAATTATATTAGGAGAATTTTAGTATACATATTTTATATTACATTTATTTTTAATTGAGAAATTCATTTATAAATTCTATTTAAAGGATTTATAATTCAATAAGTTCATAAAGTTTATAAAGTTTATAAAGTTTTCTTATGTTTCATCTAATCTCATATATTTAGATTTGTATTTTAGGAGGTTATTTTTTCCTTATTTATAATATTTTTAGGATTAATATACCCTTTGTTCTATTTTTAATAGTAAATATTACACATAATTGTAATATTCTTGTTTCCTTTTTCTGTTCTATTTTGACAATTTTGAAATTAGTGGGATAAATTTCTTTAAAAACTAAATATCTATTATAAAATTATAATATTGGCCAGAAAACATGGTTAAAAAAGAATCTTACAGCACAAAGAAACTTCCTCCCACACTCTCTCTCATGCTTTCTCTCACATACTCTCTCTCTCTCTCTCTTTCTCTCATTTGCCTGTTTGAGAATTGGGAAAAATCACAAAACAACAAAAACTCAGAGAGATAAATTGAGTGATGATCATCAAATAAATAAACAAAATAGAAGAAACCTATAAAGATGCTCATCATCATCATCATCATTCTTCTATTGTTATAGTTCGAAACTCTGTGTTTTTTCATTGTTACAGTTTGAAACTCTATTTTCTTCCAATATCGTAAGGGCAAGGTTAGCACCGTTTTTGTTTTGCATCTACATATGGTTATGTGTTGGTAAGGATGTATGTTTAGAATTGTTTAATAATTTATTAAAGTTAGATTCATTTTTTGTTTCGAGATGGATTGATATAGTATTATATATCCGTGTATATATATGTTTATTAATTAGATATTTTTGTGAATATGAACGTGCACATCCACTAAAGTCATTGTTATTGTGGATTATTTGATTTTAATGTTTTGAATTTGGTGATGTGAAATTCAACATTAGAAATATGTGATGGTTGCATGATGTGCAATGTAAACTGATGATTGTATAATTGTTGCACAATGTGAATGTTCACATTTACATATTACTGACTATTGTATGAGTTTTCATGATTTTTACATGATTATTACATGGTGTGAAAGTTCGCATTGGTGTTGTAATTATCACATCTTTAATCAATGTTAATATTTACATTTAGAAATAGTCATATAAACGTAAATAACAATGTGATATTTTGGTCAAAACATATTGTTCATCTTAGTAATATAACATAGAGATGTGAATGTTCACATCAATATTCGCGAATAGTTATATGCACACAATAACAAATAATTACCAATAATGTGAATGTTCACAATATCTATATAATACCAAAATAACATGATAACATTAACCATGTATCACTCACAACAAATCATAATTAATGTTAATATTCACATTAAAAAATCGTTGTGGGTGCTAATTTCCGATCACACTGTCAAACAGGAACTCAGCAGGAGAGCACAAGTAGAATAGATCACACTCGAACAACTTGTCACAGAAAGATAAGACTTCGGCAGTGGTTCGTCCATCTGGGGGCACTCCGACGATCAAGTCAGTACTCAGTTATCTCTCAAAAGACAGCAAACAGTGTTTAACTCACTAGCCAGAATACAAAAAGTATACCTTAGACCCACGATGGTGTCTTACTTTTATAGCTAGCACCAACCTGATCCCTGTAGAAGCCTAACTTCAATGGACTCTGGCTCAATGTTCATCTTGGACTCTCAGCCAGATAGAGATAAACTTCCTAAGAGCTTCATCTTTACCCAGACTGAGGTCCTCCCCCATTCTAGGACTCTTGTCTCTTATCCGTTCATCTCGGATTCTGGTATCTCCAAAGATAACCCTAGCCTAGCCGAGATCACCTCGGCGTCATAACCAAGACACATGGCACCTTGGCTGACACTTCGGCGTCACCTTGGCCACGTGTTGTCATTCACAAAATATGTCCCCACAACTGCCCCCTAGGTTCTATTACCTCTGCATCCTGAGATGATGGAACTTACATCGTTTGTCCACATAGCACGTCGACTAAGACTTACTCCATCCTTCATGGCCGATATCATCACACGTCGACTCTGTAGTCTACTTTATCAGTGACCAAGAACTAAGAACCAAGTTCTTTATGTTCTTTAACTGAGATCACTCCTATAGCCGAGGTTTTTGTTTCATTAAATCAAGAACTCCAAGAGTTTTATCTGCGCATGAGTTGTCACGCACGGTTTACTCAACCGTTTTCTCCACGCGTCGCTCTCTCATTGGTTCGTACCTGACACGCGCTATTAGGTCGCGTCGCGTCTCGTCTGCGCACACCGCCTGGCAAACACGTCGTCCAAGGTAGGTCATTATGGTTTGTAGCCTTTTCGCGTTTTAACAAAACATCTCCCTCTCTCTTCGCCTCTTCACTTTGCATTCCTTCGTTTTTGCCCAAGCTTTCTCTCTCTAAAGTTTCTTTCCCAAAACTGCTATTGTTCAAGTCTTCAAGCTCTGCAATTTGCTCCGATCACCTCCCCTAGCAAAGCATTCATCGTTTTTCTCCACTCATTGCCACCGTCTGACTCCGGCGCACCTCAAACCGGTGTCCTCAACCTCAGACCCAACTGGTGAGTTCCTCGTTTTCTTCCAATTTTAGTTTAAGCCTTTCATTACTCTGTATATATTCCTTGTATGCCTATTCCGTTGCTGTTGAATTTGTTTTTATGGTTGTACTCTATTTCTTCTTTGATCATGAATCAATTTTCCATTTCTTTGGATTTTTGTGGTACCTTGAGCTTCATTACTGCATTTACTTGTGATTCGTACTGTTCAATCTATCTCTGGGATTACATATGTACATACGAACTGTTTACATGCATGATGTTTTAGCAATTTGTCACTATTCTTTGGCTTTTGCACATCTGCACACGCTTACACAGTGCTCTTGAATTTTTGTTTGTTTTCTTGAGTCTGAATCCTTGCTCTTTTATGTTTTTCTTGCTTATTTCCAGATCTTTCCTTTGATTTCTTGTTTCCGTATAGATCTAGGCCTTGGGTTTTGATAGAAATCACTATCTTTAGGAGAATTGAAACAAATTCCCCTAGATCTTGAAAAACCCTTGACCCACCCAAGGTTTTTCAAACCCACACCAACCACTCTCTTCTGAAATCTTGCACCTTCTTCCTTTAGTCGACATCATGGATATGTTTAGGTAGAGGGTAGATACCCTAGAAAAAATAGAGTATTTACGTCGAGAGTTCTCCATCCCAGCCGATGTTCACCTTAGGCTGGTTGGGGAGGAGGACCCCATCATGCCTGATGGGGATTCCATACCCTTCCCAGTAGTTGCTTTCATAGAGTGTGGACTTAGGTTCCCTCTAGACACTCTTTTTTGAGAATCCTTCATTATTACAAGCTTAACCCGATGCAACTGTCCATTAACTCCTATAGGGTCATCAATGGTATAATTGCTCTAGCTAGCCGAGAAAATGCTAAGATAACACTAGCCGACATCCAATATTGTTATATCATGTGTGGCCTGAAATCTGAAAAAGGCTACATCTATTACCTCAAGTTGAGATCCACAGCCTACAAACTCATAGCCGACTTCCTAGACTCCAACAAAGGTGTTGGAGATGATTACTTCATCGTCTCAGGCAACTGGGAATTTGCACTTGACGACGACCTTCATCTCTATCCTCTGCGCCGATCAGTGTTTAAAGAGGATGAAGGTAAGAACCAAGTGTCAACTTTTTTGCTTTAAGACTTATCACTTTATTCCCTTTATATGTTCTAATGTATGAATTTTGTTCTTGCAGCTCTCCCTCAACCCTCAAAGGATTTTCGCTAGTCCTTCTTTTCCAGCAAGGACTTGAAAAGCCTGCTGGGCTTGCTGGTTGACCAGTGCAAAGCTCCTCTGCTGCTCAACTACATTCTAATTTACAAATCTACCTTGCCTGACGTTCCCAAAAGGAGCAAGACTCTCTCTTTGTTATAACTCTAACAGTTACCTCATCACCAAGGCTAGACCAGGCCTCATCTTCGGATCTAGTTGAGGTCGCATCAACGTTTGCACCCTAACTTATCCCGACATCATAGCACTGACATCAACGTCGAGCTCTGCCAAACGTACCAGCAGACAGAACTTGTAGTCGCAAACATCAAGGTTCTGAGGCGTCAGCTTACGATCCTGCAAACCCACCTACCGCACTTCCAGTAATCCATTTCGGTACCAAAGTAACAGTTGCGTCCACTGCCGATGAAATGGGTCGCAAACCGGCAGTTGTTGAAGACCTTTTAGCCAACATCTCAAGGGTTGTGACGGTACAATCATCGCCTTCTCCATCCCAATCAAAACCAAGACCGAAAAGATTGAAGAAGGCCAAGGCTAATGCCACAGTGACTAAAATTGAATCTGAGGACATTGTGCCAATTTCGAAATTGGCAGAGGCTGAGAAGAGTCAAACAACCGCCGAGAAAAGGATAGCTAAGGTCGAAGCATCTGAACCCCAACCACCCAAAACGTCGAGATCTGAGCAGCCTGAGGGTAGCTGCAGTTTCCCTCGCAGCATGACTTGGGCTCCCGAGGTCATGGTGGATGACAGGCCCCTGATAGCCGGCGACAGCGCAATGAACCTTGAAGTCGGCACAGCCCTATCAACGGCTGTTCTTCTACCATAAGACATGAACCGCATGGCCGAGTTGCATAAATACGAAAACTTCGCCCTTTTGATGCAGCACTCAGTCTTGGTAAGTTTCTTTCTTACTCTTTTGCAGTCTTCCTATACTTAGTCAAGTTTCACTAATATGTTTTTCTTCTTGCAGGCCATTTAGCACACTCATTTATATGCGGTCAAGACCGAGATAACAAGGAAGGAGTTGGCACAGAAAACTAAGGAAGCTGGAAAACTCCTTTCCTCACTTAACCATGTTGAAGCCAATAGCTGAGCTCTGCTGGAACAGGCCAAGGCTTCTAAAGCTGCTCAGGATTTGGCTGAGGAAAAAGCTAAAATGTTCGATGTTGAAGATGAGGCCGCCAGAGCCAATCTTGAGGCTGCCAAGGCCAAGACTGCTGATTTAGAGGCCAAGCTTCAAGATGCTCTAAACTCGAAGGAGGCCGAGGTAAAGGTGGCTGATGAAAAGGCCTATAAAGAAGGGATGGTCGCTGTCCATGACTAGTACAAACAGCAAGTCAACTTGGCTTGCAACCGAGGTTATTACCTTGGTTGGACGGCGGCACGTAACAAATTACTTGTTCCAATGGACTCCGACCTCCGAGACATCAATCAGCTTCAAGTGCCCTTCCCTCTAGAGCCCAAGGACTCTGGCGATGAAGCCGACGAAGACGATGCTGAGGATGGTGAAGCCGATGAAATGGAGGAAGAGGCTGCCACTGATCTCAAGTCTCCCACCCTCAACGAGCAAATAGACTTGACTCAAGATGAGGAGGATGACTTGGTTTCTAAGGGTGTCTCTCCCAAACCAACCACCTCTGAGGCCGAGGTCCAGTGTGCTGAAAGGAGTCTGGATCATACTTTGCTAGAAATTGACGCTGAGATAGCTGCCGAAAAGAATGCAACACCACCCGCTGAGGTTGAGAAATTAGAGACCCATCCTAGTACTTAGGATATTTCATTTTTACTTTGTATTTCTATTTTGTCTAAACAATGTTTAGTTTGCAATTTGGCTGAAGTGCCCCTTTTGTAATTTGGAACAAGTAATATTTTTTGCCAGGCCGAAGTGTCTTTTTTTTTTTTTTTTTCTGAATGCAAGTCTTCTATTTTCTTCCAAGTGTTGAATGTTTGTCTCATGTATGTTTTACTACTTTATTTCATGCCGTTCATGCTTCCATACTTAGAATATTTTTGCATTCCTTCAAAGTATAACTTAGCTGTATAATGACTTCGGGATATGATACCTCAGATATAAATCTTGAATGTTTTCCTCGGCTAACACTTAAAAATATCAAAATATTTTTACAAGTGTTATTCAGTATTGCTCTTTTACTTTCACGTGCTATCTTCTTTCAAGACTTCACCTTTTCCAAGCTTGGCAACCTGGTTGGCCATCTCGGCCAACAGGTATCTCGGATTCTTCTTTTGATATTACCTCGGCTAATCTTCAGCCTGTAAATTTTCTTATCATCCTCCAACTTTCTGCCTTCTAATGTGAACCTAAGTTTCACTTATGTTCACATTAAGCATGTATAATCTTTCGCCGAATTCAGATTCAAACAAAGACTAGCTGAGGCTCTCAACTTTGGTTTCTCTATTAATCTAACTGAAATGCACTTAGTTCCATTCTAAGTTTAATTCTGCCGACATGGCAAGTCTAGCTTCAATTCAACTTAGTTCAACTCTATTATATGCAAGTATAATTCAACTCTACCATATAATAAGTCTAAGTTATTCGTCATGTTTCAATTAGAAACATCGCAAACTTAGTTCAACTCTATTATATGTAAGTATAATTCAACTCTGCCATATAATAAGTCTAAGTTATTCGTCATGTTTCAATCAGAAACATCACCAACTTAGTTCAACTCTCTTATATGCAAGTATAATTCAACTCTGTCATATAATGAGTCTAAGTTATTCGTCACGTTTCAATCAGAAACATCGCCATAGGACTAGTCAGTCCAATCACACAAATTTCAAATTCTTAAAAAATTAGGCTAAAATTTTATTACTGCCTCGGCTAATAAAATTATGACATAAACTTCAAAAAACAAAAAGTCTAATGATAGAAAAACTTCAAGTTACAAGTATTCTAGGGTCTTGGCAACTCTTTGCCTTCACTGTCCTCAAGCCGATATGCCCTATTGCTGGCGACCATGATGATTCTATAAGGTCCCTCCCAATTTGGGCCCAACTTGCCCTCCTTAGGATTCTTCTTGTTGCCGACCACTTTCCTTAGCACCAGGTCCCCAACCTTGAACTCTTTTGGGTTGACCTTCTTATTATAAGCCCTAGCAAGTTGTTATTGGTATGTCCCCAGCCGAATTGTTGCTTTCTCCCTTTTTTCTTCCAGTAGGTCTAGATCTCGGGCCAGGAATGCCTCGTTAGTCCCATTCTCTACTCCTTAGGTTCTGATCCCTGGGATGCTGACTTCTAGTGGGATAATTGCTTCTGTGTTATAAGCCATGGCAAATAAGGGTTCCTCAGTTAATCTTCTCGGCGTAGTCCGATATGCCCAGAGTACATTGGGCAACTCTTCCATCCATTTTCTTTTTGCTGCCGCCAGCCTCTTTTTGATCCCATATAAGATAGTCTTATTAGATACTTCTACCTGACCATTACTCTGAGGGAAACTTGGAGTAGAGTAATAGTTATTGATTTTATACTTTGCATAGAAGTTTTTGATTAGCTTACTGTCAAATTATATACTATTGTTTGCTATTATTGCCCTTGGGATCCCAAACTTGGTGATGATGTTCCTCCATATGAAGTTCTTCACATCAATATCTCGAATCTTCGCAAGGGGTTCAACTTCTAACCACTTTGTGAAATAGTCAGTTGCTATCAGCGGGAACTTCCTTTGTCCAGTTGCTTGGGGTAATTGTCCAACAAGATCCATGCCCATTGGGCAAATGGTCAAGGGCTGGACACTGGGTTCAAATTTGCTGTTGGTTAATGTATCAAAGGTGTGATCCTTTGGCACTTCTCGAACTTTCTAACATAGGCTTCAGCATCCTTCTGCATGTAAGGCTACCAGTACCCCTGAGTAATGGCTCTATGGGCAAGTGATCTACTCCCAGCATGGCTTCCACATACTCCTTCATGTATTTCATACAAGAAGTCTTCAACTTGGGAGGGATGCACATATCTTAAAAGGGGACCAATAAAAGACCTTTTGTAGAGATGTCCTTCTACTGTCAGGCTAAACCTAGCCGACTTCAGTCTGGTCTTGTGTGCTTCTTTGCGATCATCTAGCAGCTTCCCATCTCTAAGGAACATTACTATTGCATCCATCCAACTTGGGCCCATCTCCACACATATTGCTTCGTACTTTGTGATCAGTGGTTCCACATTTGGGCCTGACAAATAGTCAACCATTATTGTCCTTACCTCCCCTGATTTCATTGCACTAGCCAGGTTAGCCAAGGCATCGGTGTGGCTGTTGTTATCTTGGCTAACCTGCTGTAGTCGGCAGTCCTGAAACACGACTAACAGTCTAACAACCTCTTTGACTTGGGCTATCATTCTTTCATCTCGGGCTACATACTCGTCTGTTGCCTGGTTCATAATAAGCTAAAAGTTACAGAAGACTACCACCTCGTTGGCTTCCATTACTGCTGCCAACGTCAATCCTTCGATCAGTGCTTTATATTTTACTTCATTGTTTGAGGTTTTGAACCCCAAACGAATAGACTGCTCTAACATTTGCCCATCTGGAGACACTAACACCACTCCTGCCCCCGCTTCTTGACGATTTGAACTCCCATCAACAAATAGGTGGAAGGAGTTGTCGATGTAAATATCGCAGGGCTTGAGTTTCTCTTCTTTCTTCTGCTCTGTTGTGGGGTTTTTCATTCCCAGCTGGGTCTCTTCTTGTTCCCCTAGACATCCTAAGCCACGGTTCATCGGAGCCTGATGTGGGATGGCTCCAGGTGAACTCGGCCACAAAGTCGGCCAAAACTTGGCCCTTAATTACTGTTCTGGGCCTAAATTCCAAGCGGTATTGGCCAAGTACTACTGCCCATCTGGTTACCCTGCATGTCAGATCTTCTTGTTGTAGTAGGGACTTCAAGGGGTGCTCAGTTAATATCACAATCTTGTGGGCTTGGAAATAATGATTCAACTTCTTGGAGGCCATCATTAGCGCCAATGTCAATTTCTCCAAGGGTAAATACCTGGTCTCTGCGCTTGCTAAGGTTTTACTCACATAGTATACTGCCATTTTTTCTCCCTTATCTTCTCTGATTACCATTGCACTTGTTACATGCTCCGAAACCGCTAGGTATGAGAACAGTTCCTTTCCAGGTACCAGATTTGAGAGAACTGGCGCTGTGGTCAGGTATCTTTTCAAGTCGGCCAAGGCGACTTCACATTCCTTTGTCCACAAGAAATCTATGGCATTTTTCAACAGACTAAAAAATGGTTTATATTTATCTGAACTTCTACTTATAAATTTGTTCAGGACTGCGGCCTTTTCAGTTAACATTTGCACTTGTTTTGCCGACGTCGGGATTTTCAAATCTAGGATGGCCTTAATTTGATTTGGGCTTTCCTCAATGCCCCTTATGGTAACCAAGTATCCCAAGAACTTGCTAGACTCCACTCTAAATGCACATTTCAAAACATTGAGTTGGAGCCGATATGTTCTAAGGATGTCGAAAACTGCATTCAAGTCGACCAGATGATCCTCAGGTTCTTTGGTTTTCACGACCATGTCATCAATGTAGACTTCCATTATTTTGCCAATCAGATGTCTGAACATCTTGGTCATTAACCTCTGGTATATTGTACTTGCATTTTTCAACCCGAAAGGCATCACTCTATAGCAAAATAAACCTTTTGGGATGATAAATACAATCTTCTCTTCATCAGGGGGTACATTGCTATCTGATGGTACCCCCTGTAAGCATCCAGGAAGCTCATCATTCCATGTCTTGAAGTGGCATCCACTAATTGATCGATCTTGGGGAGCTGAAATCTGTCTTTGGGACAAGCTTTATTTAAGCTAGTGAAGTCCACGCAGACCCTCCACTTTCTATTCTTTTTTTTTTTCACAACCACAGTGTTGGACAGCCAAGTAGGGTAGTTTACCTCACGAATGGCTCTGGCCTCCAACAATTTGTCCACTTCTTGTTCGACTGCCTCCACATGGACCAACGTCGGCCTCTTTGCTCACTGAATGACAGGTTTGGCCGACCTGTCTACATTTAGTCTGTGGCAAGCGACCTCGGGGTCAATGCCAGGTATCTCGTATGACGTCTAGGCAAACACCTCTATGTGTGCTCGCAAGAATGACTCTAACGCCTTTTCTTCCTCTTCAGCCAAACTTGAGCCAAGAAGGAAGAAGTGCTCTTCATCTCCTTGTTGGACCAGGATCCTCTTTAAGGCTTTCTCGCTTTTGTCGGCCGGCTCTTTGCCGGCGTCATCCAGGACCTCTATGTCCTCGTCCTCAATTTTGACTGTCTTTGCCTCTCGTACGTTACAGGTGGATTTCATTGCTGCCATAGAACAATTCTTTGCCTGCACCTGATCCCCTCTAACCTCCTTAATTCCATGCTTTGTTGGGAACCGTAACAGTTGGTGTAGTGTTGAGGGAATAACCCTTATTGCGTGCAACCATGGCCTCCCCAAGATAACATTGTAAGGGGAGGGGTAGTCAATTACCATGAACTCTATATTTATCTTCTTGGTGCCTACCTGCACCTCCAAACTTATTGCTCCCAGGGGCCATGTCGGCATTCTATTGAACCCGACCATTGGACTGTTGGACTGCTCCAGGTCATCTTAGTGAAGGCCAAGCTCCTTGTAACACTTGACATACATGATGTCATAAGAGCTGCCTTGGTCAACCAAAATGCGCCATACCTAGTATTCTCCAATCTTGAGGGATATCACAGAGTATCGTTGTGTGGATGTTGCACCATGTCTAGGTCAACTTCAATAAAAGGCACCATTGGTCCCTGGTGCTCGTTTGCCCTAGGCCTCTTTTGCTGGACCTGATACACATGCTATAAGTGTTTTACCCTCTGAGTCTTCCCACGTACCTCTTTCTCATTGACCTTCGAGTGAATCACATTGATCACTCAAGGTCCGTCTGCTTGCGGTTGCGATGTTGGTGGAGGTGGTGCTGCTGGTGCCTGGGGCGGCCTTGCTTATTCTTTCCTTGTTCTGGCCTCATCTACCAGGTCCTTTAAGTGATCTTCTCTTATCAGATCTTCTAGATATGTATTTAAGGCTCTGCACCCCTGAGTTAGACGCCTATCCTCATTGTGGTAGGCACAATGCTTCCCAAGGCTTCTCCCCATAAATTTGCAAGGGATCTTCTCTGGTGTTCTATAGTAAGGCTGATTCATGATCCTTTCCAGGACTTTGTAGACCAGGATCCGGAACACTGTGGTGACTACCTGTGTAGCCCTCAGTCCTATTTCTTGTCTATTAAAATTTGTATAACCTCGGCCTCGCTTCGGCGAGCCGTTCCTCTTCTCTTGCTTTGACGGCTTTGTTCTTGGCGTGTCTTTCTCTACTCTCGCATATTTCTCGATTCTGGCCATAAGTTCCTCCATACTTTTTGGTAGTGTCTTCGCTAGTGACTTTCGAAACAGACAGTCATCGTTCAGGCTGTTCTTAAAACATACGACTGCCAACTCTTGGTTGCACTCTGGTATTCGGTTAAATACCTCATAATACCTTTTGGCATAAGCCCTAAAGCTTTCATTCTCGCCAATTCTCAGAGCCATCAGGGAGTCTACCCTTAACGGCTGCAGTTTGTTCGTAATGAACCTGGCCACAAACATCTCAGCCAGGCCTTCCTAACTTTTCACAATTCCTTTCGGTATCTTGTGAAACCAATTTGATGCGATTTCCCCAAAGGATGAAGGGAACACCTTGCAGAGCAACGGTTCGTTCCCAGTATACAGTGCCATTGAGTTCAAATATGAGCCGACGTGAAAGTTAGGATCGAACTTACCGTCGTGAATCTGGAATCTCGACATGTGGAACCTTTCGGGGCCTCAAACTTATCCAATTCTACTGAGAACGGCGTTCTCGGCTTGACCGGAGATGTGACCTAGGCATCTTGTCGTTTCTTTTGGAGGTAGTCCCTCAAATCTTCCTTAGTCCATCCAGGAGCTCGACTGTCAACGAATTTCAGCCTTTTTGGTGCGCTGCTCTCGGTGTCGTTATAAGTCCTCTTGGACTTTCCTTCATTCATCGTATCAAAACAAAGCTCCTTTCCTTGAACATGCCAATGTTCCTTGACATAAGTTTCCTTGGCACAAGGTGTCTTCTGAGACTCTCCTTTCATTGCTTCTCCTTGCCCGACCTCCCGTGAAGGCCGATGCGAATGCTCCTTTGTCTTGTCATACTGAGGGACTACAGGAATTGCTCTATGTCCCCCCTTCTGGGCATCGTTCTTGGTCGCTAGAATCGGCGTATCCTCCAATGGAAATGGTGGCTGCATGACGTTATTCTGCATCATGAAGTTGACAACCGATTGTAGGTCTACCAACTTGTTTGCCATTCATTTTATCTCGCTGTCCCTCCTCAGGCATCTATCTTTCCATACCTGGAGGTCGCTTTTATTGTAATACCTGGCTTGACATGCTTTCTTCGATGTGTCTCCCTTTTGGCCAATGTCTTTTTCCTCATGATTTTTATCCCGAGGTTCTTCATTATAATTGTCCTCCTCAACATTAGGAACGACGTTTTTACCACTCCTACTAGGGATATCGCCCCTAATCTTTTCTTTCTGCCCGTCGTTGGCCATCTATTCTCCTTACATTTCCCACAGACGGCGCCAAATTGTGGGTGCTGATTTTAGACCACACTGTCAAACAGGAACTTAATAGGAGAGCACAGGCAGAATAGATCACGCCCGAACAACCTGTCACAGAAAGATAAGACTCTGGCGGTGGTTCGTCTACCCGGGGGCACTCCGACGATCAAGTCAGTACTCAGTTATCTCTCAAAAGATAGCAAATAGTGTTTAACTCACTAGCTAGAATACAAAAAGCATACCTTAGACCCACGAGGGTACCTTACTTTTATAGCCAACACCAACCTGATCCCTGTAGAAGCCTAGCTTCAATGGACTCTGGCTCAATGCTCATCTTGGACTCCCAGCCAGATAGAGATAAACTCCCTAAGAGCTTTATTTTTACCCAGACTGAGGTTTTCCCCCATTCTAGGACTCTTGTCCCTTATCCGCTCATCTCGGATTCTAGTATCTCCAAAGATAACCTCTACCTAGCTGAGATCACCTCGGCGTCATGACCAAGACACGTGGCACCTCGGATGACACTTCGGCGTCACCTTGGCCACGTGTTATCATTCACAAAATATGTTCCCACAACAGTCATACACTAGCATAAACAATGTGAATGTTCATAGTGTATGGTTTTATAAGGAAATATTATTTACCAGTATGCATTTGTAATATGAAAGTTCACATTAATATTTAGTGAGAGATTTTCAAAAGGTAGAAAATTTATGGTTTTAGGAATGTGAGAGATTTTTTCTATGGAATAAATGAGAGATATTCTCCACAAAATGAGGGAAATATTTTCTTTATAGAATAAGAGACAGATTTTATTCATAAAATGTAGAGATTCTCTCTAGCATAAGGAGATATATTTTCTCCATGGAATGAGGAACTGTTGTTATTTTTTTTTATTGTATATTAATTTCAAAATGGAAACATGCACAAAAAGTTAGAAGGGTGATTTGGTCATATTATTCTAAACAGGACCTAATGGAATATTAAAAAGGAAAATGGATTAAATGGAATATAACAATTAGGAATACGACTTTTTGAAAAATCACCCTTCTTAATTACATAATTTTTTTAGTTATAATTAATTTTTTTAATTATGATATTATTTTGAGATTTTAGTAATGATTTTTTGATATTTAGTTGTGACATATTTTATTATTTTTTTAGTTATGATTCAGAAAGTATGAAAGTATGTCATTTTCTTTTATAATTATAAAGTGCATATGATACACACATTTTTAAAAGGTATGTATCATAATCTTTTCCATTATATTAACATCCTCCTTGTAACCTTGAAATCACATTTCAACTTGTATATTTTTTTTTGTTGTTGGGTAAATTACATTCGCATTGCTTAATTTTTGAAAAAAAATTTAGTTAGTCTTACAATTTTTTATATAATTACATTAAATTTTCTTTTAGTATGAATAAAACGATCAAAAATAGTGTCAATGCACTACAACAAAACTAACTATATACAACATCATGTTTATGGTATGCATCAAATGCATGTCGTAGTTAGTACATTCTATAACATTTTTTTTTCAAGCCGTTAATATTTTTTTAATAACAGTATACATACCATGTAAATCATTAATTCATATATTTATGGCATGCAAAAGTATGCCGTAAAAAATGTATGTTTTTACAACTTACAAAAATATGTCATAAAATATTTGCACTTAAGACGACATACATTTCATATTGTAAAATATTACAACTTTACATGACATGCTAATGCATGTCGTGAAAACTTCTACAAAAAAAAAAAAAAAAAAAATTCAATCCGATTTTGTTATGATATCCAAAAGTATGCCGTAAAAAATGTATATTTTCATGACATATAAAAATATGTTATAAAATATTTTCACTTAAGATAACATATTTCAAGTCGTAAAATATTAAATTATATATATTTTTAATTTAGTAATCTTTTTAGAAAATTAAAAAATATTTTCCTTCTAAGTATATGTATATTATCTGAATTTATAAAGTAAAAAAAAAATTATTTAAAAACTTACGCCACACTCCTTCTCATTCTATATTCATACCTGTTTTTGTCCCTAACCCCCTCATTCTCTAGAGAAATTATATTTTAATTACAAATAATATAAAAAAATTCTAAATATTCTTAAATATTTATAAATTTCTAGTGGATATGAGAAATTTTTATTTATTTTTCCAATAAACTAGATTTTTTACTCATAATCTAGATTTCTTTTTTTATACAAAAATAATTTATAAACTTATTCTTAAATCTTTTTATCTAAAATTTTCTACTTCAGATTTTTTTATTTATTAATATTATTAAAGTAAAGATTTTTTTTTTATTAATATTGTTATTTGTTTTTTTAAACAAATTTATTAACATTGTTAAACTCACGCATTTTTTGCATTCCTGTATATACGTGTCTCTCTCTCTCTCTCTCTCTCTCTCTCTCTCTCTTCTCTTCTCTTCTTCTTCTTTTTCTCCATTGGCGTCTCACACAAACACACGAGCACCACCAGCTACTGCCCCTTCAATCACTACTGATATCTTCCGAGCTTGGCGTTTGATTCTAATTCCGAGCTTGGAGTTCGATTCGATTTTGAGCCCCTTCCATGGATTTGATTGTCTTTGTGAGTTTCTAACTTATTCAGTTTCCATTTGATTAATTCAGTATATATTGTTGCTTGCATATCTATTTTTTCAGTTTCTATTCGATTAATTCGAAGAGAGCCTTGAATTACATCCCTTATTTGATTAATTCAATTTCTCATCTCTTATCTCTCTTCTCTCTTTGATTTTGATTTGATTTTGAATTAGTTTCTCCATCTGATTAATTTGGTATATATTGTTGCTTGCATATCTATTTTTATATTTTCTATTCGATTAATTCGGTGCTTGCATATCTACTTAATTTGGGAATATAAGAGCCTTGAATTACATCCCTTGTTCAATCAACTAATTCAAATATGCATGAAAAAATAGAGCAACACTTTTGTCACGACCTAAACTCGTCCCTATGGGTTTAGCATCGTAACCAGCCAGTAATCCTTGGATTACCAAAGGCCTCTGAACAGATTATCATATAACAAGGGATTGCAGAAGCAAATATAGAAACATACATAGTCCATAGAGTTGTGCAGACATACATGGGACAGATAATCTCAAAACTTTATATACATATTTGTGACATCAAAGGAAAGTGGTCTTGCGTCACATACATTACAGATATAGCCAAAAGTGAACTTAGTCCGAAATACAGATACAACAATCGAAAGAAACTTGTTGATAGGGTGCTACATAAACATGACTGATCACAAAAGAGAACCTCCATTGGAGGCACAATAACTGGTTGACAAAAGAGAGACTCCAGACAGCAACTTAGGCCTGGTCACGCGTCTGCTCACCTACACAGATAATATAAATAGTGAGCGGAAGCCTAGTAAATAATAATTGAGTAAAGAATTAATGAATAATGTCCCATAACAGATTTCATATCAGATACAAATTCAGATTCACATACTTAACAAGAAATCATAACAGTTATATGTGGTACATCCATTTAGCTATCATATCATTTCAATTCTTGCATAGTCAGTACTGACGACCACATAGGTCCACATCCTGTGCACAAGTAGCCATGGTATTGTTACCCCCCAAGCAAAGGTCACGTGAACATAAACCTCGGTATTGTTACCCCCAGGCAAGGGCCACATGAGTATAAGCCACAGTATTGTTACCCCTAGGCGAGGGCCACGCGCATATTGGCCACGGTATTGTTACCCCCGAGTGAGAGCCACATGAACTAAGAATGGCATAAATACATTTTGAAAAAATAGACATTCATTCATGATTCATAAAATAGCATTTCAGAAAATAGATCATATCATATCAGTCAGAAAAAAGGTATAATTAAATATAGCTTTACAGAATTATTACTCACAAGTGGCTCCGGATGCAGACAGACAGAGCAAACTATTCAGATGGCTTACAGCGTGACCTACATCAACATAACAAATACACATAATGAAACACACGCTTGGATTGCACATAACTTCTTTCATTTCATTTGTAGTGTGTTTCTAGCCTTTATCCTCATTACTGTGTCTTAATCTTGGCCTAGGAATGCTTAGGATGCAATGAGGATGCCAAAACATGTTGTTCAACACTTAGCCAAATTTGCTAAAAACAAGGATCTCGTTCAAGCGCAACTTTCTTTGCTCAAGTAGGGGTTTAAAAATGTGACTGGTCGCTCGAGTGCAACTTACTTCGCTTGAGCAATTTGTAAACTTTGCAAAAGTATTGGTTGCTTGATTTTCCCGCTCGATGCACGTTTGACAGTCGCTCGAGTGTGAGACTAAGGTCTTCGCTTGAGCGCAACTCTTGTCACTCGAGTGGTCTGCAAAACATGGAAACTTCTGGGAGCATGCAATTTATGCTTGAGCCAATTTTAGGTCGCTCAAGCGGAGGTGCAAAACACAAAGAGGTCGCTCGAGCGGAGAGACAGAACCTGGAATTTCCAGATTGCTCTTCTAAGTTCGAAACTCAAATTCAAAGCTGCAAACCATGGTATTTCGGGCCAAAAACTTGAGAAAACACTTGAAAACTTATAAAACATCATGAATTAAGGTTCAATATACAAAATCAAGGCCCAAAAGTGAGTGAATTCTTCAAAACCAAACTTGAACATATGTATACATATCATGCATGTGTTGTCAAGAACTCAAACCTTCCAAAATATGTACAAATGAAGTGTTTGTGTATAAAACCATGGTGAGTTCTCATAGTCTAACAAAGATAAGCCCTTGCATGTATGAAATTTTTGGACTTAAAACTCAAAATCCATGAATTATGCATGCATGCATGTAATGATCCTTCTTTCTAATTCATTAGCTCAATTCTTGCATAACTTAGCTTAATTCTCTAGAATTCATGTGTTAAAGTCTTGATTACAAAGTTTAAGGACAAAATTCTTACCTGGAGTCTTAATTGCACAAGTGTAGAAGCTTAAACTCCCAAATTCTTTGTAATTCTTCAACAATTCCTAGCAATCTCCCATTTCCTAGCTTTTGATCTCAATTTTCTTCTATCTCTCTCTCTCTCTCCCACATTTTTGAGCTTAAAGAGTAGGGAATGAAGGTGCTAAAGGAACTAATGGAGTCAAAGTAGATTTATATAGGCTCAATTAAGGAGGCTTAATTAAACTTGACTTAGGTTAATCACATTGACATTAATTATACTAATTTAATTTGTTCCGAATTGAATTTCAATTCAACCTACCATAAAATTTCCAAAATTCCACATAACACATAACTGTAGTCAATTTCGTGATCGGATGCCGATAAGGCCTTCAATTCGCAAAACTAAATAGAAATACAGACAAATATTCGTACCATGAACAGATATAAACCCCAATAATGCGATACACATGCAATTAATTCAGAATTTCATCTTAATTATACATTAAGCACTCTTAATCATATGTTTTAAGCCAATCACAGATCGCAGTTATTACAACTTTATTGAATTTATTCGATTAATTCAGTTTCTCCTCTCATATCTCTCTTTGATTTTGATTTTGATTTTGATTTTGATTTCTAGGGTTTCCACTTCTATGATTGGTCATTTTGTTTGAAGCTCATACATCTTTCTAGCGTCCATCTCTGCCAAATCCCATCGCGATCTCTGGAAAAGGTCTCAATTCAATTTCTATATCTCAATTAACCTTTTTTATTCGATATGTATATTATTTGTTTGATTAATTCGAGTTTTGATTGTTTTACTGCTGGTAGGGTTTGAAAAAAGTCAGCTCTAATTTTAGGGATCTAATTCACTTTCTTTGTAAATATTCAGACTTGATCAAATATTAATTGGTTAAAAATATTTCTTCACTTTTTAAGGTAAAAACAACAGCTGAGCAAATATTTCTCCCAATTCAATGTCAAATCCTATCCTATGGTGGCTTGGTTACCTTTCTTTGTTGAGAAAATTTAAGTTCTGGGCAGATAGACAGTCATCGCCTGGATAAACTTAATTTCCGGAGCTTTCTCATCGATTTTGGTGGGATGATAATATTGGTAGTGATGGTGCCCGTAAAATGTGTTTGCACTATGCCGACTACCTCAGTGAAGAGACTAGTGTTTCTTTATACATTACATTTACATGTAGCCAACAGTCTTTTCGGTTGGTTTTCATCAATGATGTTGCTGCTAATTTGGTCTCATATCTCAAGACTTTGCATCATTATGATATGGAGGAATATGATGTGATTGTATTAATTCTGTTTTTCTCATGTACTTTTTTATTCCTTCAACTCCTTCATATATGTATGTATGTATGTAATGGTGGTGATGTATCTTAAAATACTTTAACTTAGGCCAATTTATTCAATATTTGTTTGCATTCCTGCTGTGTTATGGTCTTTCACCCCTCTTGTAATCAGCATTATCTCGTTCAGTACATGTTAAATTGCATCTACAAGTGCAATTAGACAACTTGGTCACTCTGTTGATAGTTAGTTATTTATTTATTAAGTTGCAATTTTAAGCTACCTTTTTTAAAAAGAACACTCTGTTAACTGGCATGTGAAAGTTAATAGCTACATTTTTGCTTGCAGCAAGTGTTTTTGGCCTGTACGTGTAGGTATCTCTTTAGTCTCTAGTATTTTGGCTTCTTTTTTCAGGATAAACACAACGACACCTAAATTATTTGAATTTTTTTACCATTAGGTTTAACTATTTTATCAATTGAGCCTATAGCATGTGAAGTTGCATAGAAATTTTGATAAACGTAAAGTAGTTTTGATTGAAGAAGATATGTGGAATCCATTTTGTTGTCGTTTTATTTGTCAATGCAAACATTCAACCTCGTTCTCATTTAATTTGTCTGTTCTTTCTTAGCCTTCCTCTTGATGAGCATTGAGACTTTTCTTTTTCTTTATTTTTTCTTTTTTTTGATAAGGGTGATTAATTGAACAAGCATAATGTTGAAGTTGATGCAAGTTTTATGGATGCAAATCTTTCTAGATTGGATAAGTATGTTCTCTATTGATTGCATTTAGTAATGGTGTTGTTCTTACATTTCATTTTGAAATGAAAATTGAAGCTTCTAACTTGAGATCTAAAAGGCTTTAGTGAATTGAAATGAAAATTGATAAAATCTTTGATATCCTATAAACGTATCACGAGACATCAGGAATTGTGTTAGCTGGCAACAGAGGGCATTGTAAGACGATAGTAATATAGTTTGATTCTTTCAATGTAACAGTTCTCAAATACTATAACAAGGACCATTTCCAATTAGGAGGAAAAGTCATTTTTCTAGTCCTCAAAATTAAGACCTCACAATTGGAGAAAGGAGGAAACCACATTAAAACCTTAAAACCTTAGACAACCTAGTAGAGAGAGTACATCCTTTGAAAGTAATAGTGAAACAGACATTTCAAGCACTCCATGTGCTACAACTAACTTTGACTCTTTCAACATAAATTATTTTTTTAATTTGATTGAAACTTTTTGACACTTTCATTTCATTTGTTGAACTAATACTCGGTAAATGAGATGAATGTTATGTAGTATGCTTATATACTCCTAATTTTTGTAGGATCAAAGTAATGTCAAATGCAAGTGGTTGCATTGGGAGGGGACAAACTTGGTGGTTGTAGAAGGCCAAATTGCATCAAAGGATCCTAAGTCAAAGGTGCATCATGTGACCCTTGGACTTATGTGTTGGAAAGTATGGGTGAACCACGTAATAGTCAACGTGCCATTGTTTCGTTCTACTCATAGAATGTATAATCTTCAAGATGCAATAGGAAGTATAGTTGCATGGCTTAGTCAATTCATTGTTTCGAACTAAATATTCGACTAATTGATTTACGATTTGTAGTTATGCTTTTTGGATGTTTAAAGTCGTATTTTAGAGATTAGTAAATCTTATGATTTAGATGCTTTTCTTGGTTTGTATGTTTGAAGTTGTTATTAGCTTGATATGATAGAAGTTGAGGATGGAAGTTAGGATGCAGGTTGTTTGGTGTATGGATATTAGATTTTTTTGCTTGCTTCATAGTTGCTGCTTCTGCTTGGTTTGTTCACATGTTGCATTTTATAAGTTACTGTCTGCATACTGTTAGGCAAGATTATATTCCTGTATATATATTATATATTAAAAATAACCTTCTACGACATATAAAATTATGTCGTAAAAAGTGTAATGATTTATGACATACAAGAAAATGCCATAAAAGATTATATACGGCATACAAAGTCTGTCATAATTATATTAAAAATGACCTTGTACGGCATACAAAATTATGTCGTGAAAAGTGTAATGATTTTTGACATGCAAGAAAATGCCGTAAAATATTATATATGACATATAAAGTATGCCATAAATATATTAAAAATAACATTCTACATCATGCAAAATTATGCCATGAAAAGTATGATGATTTATGACATGACAAAAATGTTGTAAAAAATTATATATGACATACAAAATGTGTCATTAATGTTTAATTTATTACTTTTTACTACTTTACCTGCATGTCGTAAATGAAGTTCAACTTTCCACTGCATGTCATATAATGACATTTGTGTGCACGCCGTGAAAGAGTTTTTACGACATGCATTGCAAGCCGTAAAAATTCAATTTTGTTGTAGTGATGATTGGTAAATACAGAAATAAACCAACATAAATATACAATTTAATAGAAAAAAAATATGATAAATCTCTAGGTAGGTTAGTGAAAATATGTCAAAAGCGTAAGACCAATTATATTTTCTTTAAACCTTTCGGGTTGTGGGTGTAACTTACAATTTTTTGGGGTAAATTACACTAACTTAAGATTGGGAGAAAATATCATAAATTTCACAAATTTAGGATGATTATAATAAGTTCTCTTAAATTTTTAATCAACTTAATATTTAGTTTCATTTTTATTAAAAATTTATTAATTATATAGATGGAAAAACAATGTTATTATCTATTTTACACTTGAATGTATATTTTATTTATTTATTTTTATATTTTCATATTATTTGTCTTAATTTCGGTTCATTTAACCTTATTAAAAAACAAGTCTATAATTACATTAAACAAAAAAAATTGATGTATTTTTTTTTTCCAAACCTGAGGTGATTATAATTTATTTCATTTTTTTCCCACTTACCTGATTAGATAACAACCTTCAATGTAATATTTCCTTAACAAAAAGAAAAAGAAAAAGAAAAAGAAAAAGAAAAAGGAAAAAAAAAAATTTAATGTAATTAAATTCAGGGCAAATTATAGTCCCTATATTTTGATCTTTGTGTCATTTTGATCTCTATAATATCAATTGGCTCAATTTTAACCATGAACTTATGATTTTATTTCAATTTAGTCCAATTGCTTACCATTGCTGGTATCTTTTTAATGAAAAATATGCATATAAAGGACATATGTTGTGCTTTTAGAGTCAAAATTATAAATTTGTTTAACTTAGTGAGTTAACCTTAAAATAATTTAGTGATTATTTTTCGTCAAAAACATTAGCGGCATTATCAGTTGGACCATCACAAAATCTAAAATTAAGGGTCAAATTTAAATCAATTAAAAGAATAGAAATTAAAATGACACAAGAGGCAAAATGTAGGGACTACTTGTGTAATTTGCCCTTGAATTTATCATAACACCCACACTTTTCATCTACATATCTGGTCTCTCCCATTTTCTTTTTAATTGCAACTTTGTTAGGCTACTTTGAAATATAATTACATTTCGTCCAAAATTTTCATTTCACTTTTCAAATTCTTAATTATATCCATAATTCAAACCATAAGTCATTTACCATTTGGCTTCACTGTCCATTTGTGTCATCCATGGCTCCACAGGTGGCTCTAATTGCACTATGTTTTTTTTGGTTGAGCACCCTAGATCAAAATTTGAATTGTGGAAAAAATTGCTTAGACACCTTACATAATCCCAACCCTACCCCTACCTAGCCCAGCCACCCTCACCATTTGCGTTGCCATCGCTTGCGCGATGCCCTCCTCACCCATTTTCTCTCTGTCATTGCCGCCACCTCTTATCACTTTCCATCACCCACCAACATTCAACCCTTTCTTCACCAGTGAATCCCTCCACCACTACACCTTCTCTTCTTTCTCTGACTAGACCTCTTACTTTCTTCTCTGTTGTTCGTTACTACTGTCGCCATCCTTTTATCATCTTCTTCTCTTTTTTTCCTTCATCATCTTCTTATTTGCCTTCTTCTAAAAGCCTTTGATCTAGGGTTAAGTTTTTTTGAAAACCCTAAATTTGTTATTTAAGAAGGAATCGGAGGAAGTTGAAGAAGAAATAGGAAGAGAAAGATGATGAAGGGAGTTCATAACAGGAAACCGAGGCTAGGACAGTGGTCGTGACTGCGACGAAAAAGAAGAAACGATGGAGATGGGCGGGATAGTTTTAAAGAGGTGTGGGAAGGGAGGAGTGGGCAGTGGAGGGTTGAGAAACATAAAAGGGTGGCACCAAAGGTTAAGGAAGGGTTGAGACATGGTAAAAGTGGCTAGAAAGGGCTAGTCAAAGATGGCTGAAGTTGAACAAGTGAAGAATGTAAGACTAAATTATTTATTTAGTCATTATATTGACCCACCTGATATAGTAATATATTTGGCAGAATTATAATTCCACATTTTTTGCTACAATTAATTGGTAAATAAAGAAGAGTGTTTTCCAAGTATCCTACTTTGATGGGAAAGTGGAATCATTGTTGAATGAGGAAATTGGTCCTTTCTCTACCCATAAAAGGACATTCAGACTACCCATCAAAATAATTCTGAATTCAATGTATTCTAAAGAGGGTCAAGAGAGATAAACCTTTTCCTACTAATATTGATATTAGGTTTACATTCAATCAATTATGGATCACTCGAAGGTTTGGCATAACTGATCCGGGTATGTTATTATTTTCCACATTATGTTATTATTTGTGAAAATCATGATACTTCACGATTTTGGATTATAAAGGTTATTATAGGCATAACACCATAAAAATATTTACATGTTATTTACCAAACATGAAGTGTCAAAGGGGCACATTAATATCTATTTGGGTAATATGAAGATGCCCTGTATATCTTGCGACATTTTACTTAATGTGATTGAATTGCTTTTCCTTAATGCAACTCACACTCCCACTAAAAGCAATAAAATCTTTTATGCCACAAGTTTGAGGAGTTTTCATTTATCAAGCTATGTTTAGGACCGCCATAATGATGCAAAATAAATTAAATTTTTGAGAAATTATTAAATTTTAATTTATAAACCATCATAAATAATACCAAAATTAACAAAAGATGTATTTTCAATAAATTAAAGTTTAATAATTTCTCAAAATTTTAATTTATCTTGCATCATTATGTTGATCCTAAACATAACTTGATAAATGAAAACTTCTCAAACTTGTGGCATAAAAGATTTTATTGCTTTTAGTGGGAGTGTGGGTTGCATTAAGGAAAAACAATTCAATTACATTAAGTAAAATGCCACAAGATATACAGGATTTCTTCATATTACCCAAACAGATATTAATGTGCCAGTTTTCAGAACATTATGATTTTCAAGAGTGTTTTCCAAGTATCCTACTTTGATGGGAAAGTGGAATCATTGTTGAATAAGGAAACTGATCCTCTCTCTACCCATAAAAGGACATTCAGACTACCTATCAAAATAATTCTGAATTCAATGTATTCTAAAGAGGGTCAAGAGAGATAAACCTTTTCCCACTAATATTGATATTAAGTTTACGTTCAATCAATTATGGATTACTCGAAGGTTTGGCATAACTAATCTGCGCATGTTATTATTTTTCGCATTATGTTATTATTTGTGAAAATCATGATAGTTCACGATTTTGGATTATAAAGGTTGTTATATGCATAACACCATAAAAATATTTACATGTTATTTACTAAACATGAAGTGTCAAAGGGGCACATTCATATCTATTTGGGTAATATGAAGATGCCCTGTATATCTTGTGGCATTTTACTTAATGTGATTGAATTGCTTTTCCTTAATACAACCCACACTCCCACTAAAAGCAATAAAATCTTTTATGCCACAAGTTTGAGGAGTTTTCATTTATCAAGCTATGTTTAAAACCGACATAATGATGCAAGATAAATTAATTTTTTGAGAAATTATTAAACTTTAATTTATAAACCATCATAAATAATACCAAAATTAACAAAAGAGGTATTTTTAATAAATTAAAGTTTAATAATTTCTCAAAAATTTAATTTTTCTTGCATCATTATGTTGGTCCTAAACACAGCTTGATAAATGAAAACTTCTCAAACTTGTGACATAAAAGATTTTATTGCTTTTAGTGGGAGTGTGGGTTGCATTAAGGAAAAACAATTCAATCACATTAAGTAAAATGCCACAAGATATATAGGGCTTCTTCATATTACCCAAATAGATATTAATGTGCTAGTTTTCAGAACATTATGATTTTCAAGAGTGTTTTCAAAGTATCCTACTTTGATGGGAAAGTGGAATCATTGTTGAATATGGAAACTAGTCTTCTCTCTACCCATAAAAGGACATTCAGACTACCCATCAAAATAATTCTGAATTCAATATATTCTAAAGAGGGTCAAGAGAGATAAACATTTTCCCACTAATATTAATATTAGCTTTACATTCAATCAATTATGGATCACTCGAAGGTTTGGCATAACTGACCCGAGTATGTTATTATTTTCCGCATTATGTTATTATTTGTGAAAATCATGATAGTTCATGGTTTTGGATTATAAAGGTTGTTATATGCATAACACCATAAAAATATTTACATGTGGTATCAGAGCCAGTTTTCAGAATATTATGATTTTCCGATTAAGTAAATATCAATTAATTTTGATTACAATTATGATTGCCTCGATCAAAAAATTTCAATTTGGTAAACATGATATGAAATTTAATATGCAACTCTTATGTTCCTACTTTAGATTGGATTGCATATTGTATAAATAATATTTATTTAATGAGTGCTAACTCTTTAATCATAAACCGAATGTTTTAATATTTTGATAATTGAATACTATGAATGATTTAATTATTTTTTATTATGAGGAAAGGTTTAGTGGATAATAACCATTGTATTGTTTGATTTAGTAATGCCTAAAGATATTCGTATTACATAATGAATCATTATTATTCATGTTTTGCTGAATTTTAGATTATCAAATTTTATTGCGAGGCACATTAAAGTGTTATTGTGATCTTTATAGTACTAAGCATATTGCTATTTATGGATCTAACTGTAACCTCTAAAAAATTATTTCAGTATGATGTTATTACCACCATTATGTATAAGCTTGATTTTTATAGGTGGTTTGATGAGGTACAAAAATATATATTTTTATGTGACATTGAATATGAATTGTATTAATATTTATTGTTTTAATATTATTCTTGTGCTTTAGTAATATGCATTATGATTATGATGATGAATAATTGTGAATAAATTATTATTTATTCAATAATGTCTATGCACAGTTTCTAATGTGATTTGAAATTTAAATTATGATACGATTTATAGTTTCCAAAGTAACCCAATCGGAATAACACATAGATATCAAATCAAATAATTGAAATTTAATACCCTTCCCAAGTATTTAAAATATATATATATATATATATAATGACTTTGCAAATCGCAGTTCTTTAATTACAAAGATATTAGGTTGGCCCAAAGGTGCACCATTTCCAAGTAGTTGTTGAATTGGAATAGGATAGTTGATGGGTATTCATAGTTGATATTGGAATGAATATCCAAAGGTAACAGACCTACTTAATTATGAATATTTTATCAACTAGTCTTATTGGTGAAAGGGAATCACCAAAATTATTAAATAGTATGCTATTTGATTATCCCAAAGGTAGATCACGGTAATACTATTTGTGATTGATTAAACATGTGTTTATCTTGACTAATTGTCAATTATTGATTACTCTTAACATTAATGTAGTGAGTATGAATTATTGATTAAAGTTTTATTTCGCTATATTTTTATACCTTATTTGTTTCGATTTTAAATGAAAAAGATTTCTCAAAATGAATAGAACAAGTTCAGTTTTATCTCGATGTTCTAAATTTTGACTTAGTGTTACTATTTAAGAAATTTACTGCTATTATTCAAGCAGTATAAAAGAAAGAAAAGATTTTTCCTAAAGTACAAAAGGATTGAACAAATAAAGTTTATGTTTTTATGCGAATGAGTATAGCCAACATTTAGTTTTAACTTCCTTAAATTGATAATGCTAAATAATGTGAAAGAATGTTTCCGAACTGTTAATAAATTTTTTTGCTAGGGCACTTATAGTTAAGCTTACCAACATAAAGTTTGATGGTATGCATGAGATGTATGAGCATGCCATTGAATTATCTAACTTGACTGCTCAATTAAAGAATTTAAGAATATTTGTGAATGAGTTTGTTTTCGGTGCAAGATTATTTTCAAGCCAATTATGTTAAAATCTCAATTGAAATTATTGGGCCTTATTGTTTATTTTTGGACATTAATCATTATTTAGACTTTATTTAAAAAATTTATATTGATTCTAATTTTGAAAATTATTTATTGATTTGTGCAAACTTAATTAACCTTGATGGTTATTTTCAAAATTTAAAATAAAAGTTTAATTTATTAAAAATACCTCTTTTGTTAATTTTGGTATTATGTACTATGGTTTATAAATTAAAGTTTAATAATTTCTCAAAAATTTAATTTATCTCGCATCATTATGTTGGTCCTAAACATAACTTGATAAATGAAAACTCCTCAAACTTGTGGTATAAAAGATTTTATTGCTTTTAGTGGGAGTGTGGGTTGCATTAAGGAAAAGCAATTCAATCACATTAAGTAAACTGCCACAAGATATACAAGGCTTCTTCATAATACCCATATAGATATTAATGTGCCCTTTTGACATTTCAAGTTTGGTAAATAAAGTTATTTTATCACTTTTATAGATGAATTTTCACTTTATAATTTTGTTTATTTATTGCATAACAGATCTCTGGTAAATATACACATTGATGTGTACATTATTAAGGAAGAAAGGCAATTAAACTAAAATTTGAAAAACATAAAGATAGTCCAAAGCACAAGTCTATTTACTAAACTCTATGAAAGACATAATGCCTCAGCAGAATGATAGAGTTGAGAAACATTATTGTACTCCAATGAACATGACTAAGAGTATGTTAAATAATTTCTAAATACCCATAATATTGTGGATGTATGTCATTATGATTAATTGTTTTTATATAGAATCTAGTTCCTAGTAAGGCAGTTTCAAACACTCACTTTTGAACTATGAACAGGAAGGAAACCAAACTTAAGACACCTGGATGTTTAAGGTTGTCTACAAAATTATAATTATTGATCCACATGAAAAGAAATTGGATTTTAGAATAATCAGCGGTTATTTTGTTGATTATCTTGAAAATTCAAAGAGTATTAGTTTTATTATCTTGGTCATAATACAAGAATTGCAGAAACTAATAATAATAATCTTACATTTAATAAGAATGGTGAAATCAGTAGGAGTGATAAATCATGAAATGTGATTATTTAATAAGTTTGGTACAAGTATCATTACCCATAATTTGAAGGAAATTATCGTTCCTATAACTGTTAAACAACTTAATGTTTTGGAACAACAAATGAATAACCAATTACTCCATAATATAATTATCACCAATGAAAAGTTGTACAAGAACCACAAGAAATAATATTAAGAAGATCTCATAAGGTAAAGAGATTTGTCATTTCGAATGATTATATGGTATATCTATAACAATCTTATTATAATTTTGGGATAAGTAAAGACTCGGTTTTATTATCATAAGCCATAGAAAGTATTGATTCTACTAAATGAATTGATGTCATGAATGATGAGTTGAAATCAATGGACCAGAATGAAATTTGGGATTTCATTAAATTGTCTAAGGATACAAAAATATTTATTGTTATAAAATGATATAATACTAGATATGTGGCCAAAGATTTTACTCAGAAAATAGACATTGATTACAATGAGATATTCTTTTTCCACTTGTATCTTAAAGGGCTGATTTAGAATCATTGTGGCATTAGTAACTCATTATGATATTGAGTTGCATTAAATGTATGTGGAAAAAAAAATTCTAAAAGAGAGTTTAGATGAAGAATTTTGTGTAGATCAACTCAAAACTTTCTCTATTGAGAAAAATGAGAATATGACTTGCAAACTTAAGAAATTAATTTATGGACTTAAACAAACTTTTTAAAAATTGTATTTTAAGTTTTATGATACTATTTTTCCTTTGGATTTAAAGAAAACATTTTTGATTAGTGTACATTTCCAAAGATCAGTTGGAGCAAGTTTATATTTACGATTTTGTATATTGATGATATTTTGCTTGTCAATAATGTACGTGATTTATTGCATGAGTTAAGAAATTTTTCTTTAAGAATTTTGAAATGAAATATATTAGTAAGACAATCTATGTGATAGAAATTGAAATATTTCTGAATGAATCACATGAATTGTTAAGATTGTCTCATAATGTATATATGAAAAGTTCTATAGAGATTCAGAATGAATGAATATTCACATAAAGTTATCCATGTTCTGAAAGGAAATAAGTCCAGTCTTATGCAAAAATTTTACAAAATCAATTGGAATGGAAACGATTTTTTATACATTTATTGTAAGAAGCTTAATACTTAAATAAGGAAGTGATAAGGTAATCATAAGGAATAAAAGATTATTTGCTCACATTTATGAAGTCTGATAATCTTGAATTTGTGGTGTGCTTTGAGACCACAATTCATAAATTGTTATTGCGAAACTTTATCTCAGGACTTGGGATTGTCGACTTTTGTTGCCAAGTCGTTGAGAATTTATTGTGATAATTTCGTAATTATTTTATTTTCTTAGTGTCACGCCCCACTTTTTATTACTCGAAATCATTACCAAATTCAATAATTAAATTCAATTTCAGAGATAACATGCGGAAAAACTCTTTAGTTCAATGAGTAGAAACAAATAACTATTCTCTCATCCGAATGCAAATTAAATACAACATGAGTATACTAAATAAACTGCCCGTGGGCTTACATTATTTAAAAATCAAGAAGAAGGGTGTAACCCTTTTACATCAACGGCATTCTGCCAACATAAAAGAGGCCCCGTGGTCAACAAATAAGAAGATCCAAAATCTTGTAGCACATCCTGGTTAACACCTGAAAAAGATTCAACAACGTGGGATGAACATATAGTCCAGTAGGGATCTCAACATGATCCTCAACAATAACAACTTACAGATAGCTATGATCATGAATGCTCAATCTCATACGAGAATAGTAATGTGGCAGTTTATACAAAATATACATATGTATGAAATTTTCTCAAAATCATCCATTTCATTCAACATTGTAAACGATTCACCTTTCTTTTCTTTTCATTATCCTCTTTTCCAAACTTTCATGACAATAACAATTCTAGAAAACTATTTCATCAAGCCCATTACTTTTCACCCTTATTTCCTACTTACAACAGATTTGCCTTTTTCAAAACATGTTCACAAATACCCAATTTCCTTCATACTTCCCAAAATCTCAAAGTAGTATTTATGTCTGTTCCCAACACATTCATACTTATATATGCATACCTTTAGTAAAAAGGGAAACAACAAATCATCAACAAGTAAGTGATCAACAAATGAGGCAACTCGGCCTTTCAAAACTGTAACCATCGTAACCCATAACATACTCAGATACACCGAGACAATGATGATAAAAAGCTTTGCTCTACCTGCCATAGGCACGGTAAGTTAAGGATACACCTACGACAAATGACAAGCCAAGTTCTTCAGACACAAGCTGAAAGGTACTGGTACCTCTACCAAGTTCTCCAAACATAAGCTGGAAGGTGCTGGCACTCCTGCCAAGTTCTCCAGGCGCTAGCTGGAAGGTACTGGTACCCCTAATTCTAAGCGCGGTATATAACACCAATTATTTCAACGCGAGAAAGTACAACCAACAAGTGTAACACATACAAATAAACTATACAATAATGTTCAACTAACACAAGTGTAATGTATACACAACAATTCAACACAACAATGTCATCCTCCACCGATGACCAATGACAAAACCTCTAGATGCATGTATTCAACACACTTATTAAAAAGACTCAACTTCATGAGATCTTAAACCCAACAGCGACACTGGTACGATAGTTAAAGGTAAAACCCCCAAATGTGTGCATTCAACACTCATGGTATAATAGTTCAACTCTCACAATTATTTTCCGGGACTCACATAGAGTTATCATTTCATTGTCCATTTTTGAGATCAACTTTCATAATTTTCCAAGTCAACATATCCCACCACTTATTCTAACCCACTTTTCCCATTTCACAAAACCAATTCCATTCTTTTCGTTTCACAAAACCAATCCCACGGATAATAAAGCCGTAACCCAACTCAGTTCAATACATTCATTTCAAAATAACCCCAATGCCATAGTTAATCCCTTAGCCATTAACACTTTTACACAACCCACATTAGTAATAGTGATTTACAAATATTGTTCAACCATCCGCCCTTTTAATTTACCAAATCAAAATATAATTTAGGGCTTTCTCTTCTTTCAACCATGACATGCTAGATTATTCCCCAATTAACCCAAACAACAATACAATGATAACAAACTCATTCTCAACAACCAACCCTAGGTTCCCTTACATGATTTTCAAAGAAATCCAACATGGATATGGTTTTCATGCAATATAAATTTACCACATGTCTATCTATGAACGAGGTATTGAAAAAAAAAGCAAGGAAATCCCTACCTCAAATGGAGAAACCCAAAGGAGAAGAAGAGAAGAACTTGAAAGTGCTCCAAACCCAAACTTTTTCAGATCACAACGTAGCCCCCGCAATGTTCAACCTTTCTTACAAAGAGACTAGGGTAGAAGGTCTCTAGAACAAGATGTATTTGTAGAGAGAGAGAGAGAGTAGAGAGAGAAGTTGTCGATCTAGGGTTTGAGGAAGAAAGAGAATCAAAAAAATAGAGAAGAAGACCCCTGCTGCGAATTGATATATGCGAGGCTCGCTCGAGCGAAGCAGTGGTCGCTCGAGCGACCAAACACAATGAAACCTCGCTCGAGCGCAAGAAGCGTCGCTCGAGCAAATAATGCGAAGCTTCAGGTCTGCAACCCAGAAGCACGCTCGAGCGCAAGAGTGCTCGCTCGAGCGAAGAAACCCAAAACATACAGCTCGCTCGCTCGAGCGAAGGAAAGCTCACTCGAGCCAAGAAACACAACCTTCAGGTCAAAAGAGACACAGACGCACACTCAAGCACAAGAGTTCTCACTCGAGCCAAGAGACACAAGCTTAAAGCTCACTCGAGCGACAAAAGCCTTGGTCGAGTGAAGACACCAAAAACTGGGCAGCAACACTTAGTTTCTAATCACAACCAACCTGCTACAAACCTGCCCAACACATCTCAAAACTCAAATATAAGAAATTAAAGGATGGAAACAAGATATAGATAACAGCATACAACTCGGAACTCGAGTTCAGAATACCACAAAGGACGGGGAAAAAAACCCGAATCACCATACTTAGAATGACAAGTATTCTAATGATGCTAAAAACATAGAATTGAAATACTTTGTTGTTAAAGAAGAATTTCAGAAACAGAAAGTTTCAATAAAACACATAAGTATATAACTTTTAAGTGCAGATCTATTGATGAATGGATTACTCTTAAAGACAATCAAGAAACTTGTCAATTGGGTCTTGAATGTAATCCATAACAGTTGTTTATAATTGATTGTGTTATTTGACACATTGAGATCTTATTAATTGTGTTTTTGATATATTTCCTGTTATGAAATGAGTACGTACATATATGAGAATAAATGAATGACAACATGAATAGTCTTTCATAAAAGACATTATCGTTGGACCTCTTTATACTCTTAATTTAAAGGGCTATGCTAAACTAGTTGCTAGTGTTGTAGTATATGGAAGGGAACATATCGCACTATTGGTGTAGAACCGCCATGACTCATATTAGGGAACTATTTAATTATAGCATTATGATGATGACCAAATTAAAGGTAATATTGAATGTGGTTTATTGCTCGCCTAATGTTAACCTTGTTAAATCTTGACGTAAGTTCTCATATGGGCCAAGTGAGAGAATGTAAGACTAATTAAATTGTTTATTTAGTCATTATATTGACCCACATGATATGGTAATATGAATTAGAGATTTGGCAGAATTATAATTTCATATTTTTTTGCTATAATTAATTGGTAAATGAAGAAGAGTGTTTTCCAAGTATCCTACTTTGATGAGAAAGTGAAATCATTGTTGAATAAGGCAATTGGTCATCTCTCTACCCATAAAAGGACATTCAGACTACCCATCAAAATAATTCTGAATTCAATATATTCTGAAGAGGGTCAAGAGAGAGAAACATTTTCCCATTAATATTGATATTAGGTTTACATTCAATCAATTATGGATTACTCGAAGGTTTGGCATAACTGATCCAAGTATGCTATTATTTTCCGCATAATGTTATTATTTGTAAAAATCATGATAATTCATGATTTTGGATTATAAAGATTGTTAATGTATAACACCATAAAAATATTTACAAAGAAATCCACTGGAATTAGGATTTTGGCTAGTTTGGTAATTGAATATAGGGGAATTGACCCATAAATCCTAAAAGGTGGGATTGTAATCTAATCAGTTCCATATTTAATTTTGTACACCCAAAGGTCCCATTATTTGGGGGTGGACAGTTTTGCCCATGAATTTACTGTTTTGGGTTTGGTGATATTATGTTTGAATGATGTGGGTGTATGTAACGTTTGAGAAAAACTTACTATAACTTTTTTATGATGTGGGTATATGTAACGTTTGTGGGTGTATGTAACGTTTGGGAAAACATTTATGATGTGGGTGTATGTAACGTTTGGAAAAAGCACATTTATGATGTGGGTGCATGTAACGTTTGGGAAAAGCTTACTATAGCTTTTTATGATGTGGGTGTGGGTGTATGTAACGTTTGGGAAAAGCTTACTATAGCTTTTTTATGATGTGAGTGTGTGTAACGTTTGTGGGTGTATGTAACGTTTGGGAAAACATTTATGATGTGGGTGTATGTAACGTTTGGAAAAAGCACATTTATGATGTGGATGCATGTAACGTTTTGAAAAAGCTTACTATAGCTTTTTTATGATGTGGGTGCATGTAACGTTTGGGAAAAGCTTACTATAACTTTTTTTGGGTTTAGTAGTGTATGTATGGATATCCACGTTATTTATGACTCACACGTTTCAACCACAAAAAAAAGGATACATTAGTCAGAAAAATCATTCTATAATTACATAATGAGATCCTTCAGATCACATTACCAAAAAAATAGGACTTGGACGTCTAATAATTTTAAAATGAAACTTGGTATACTACAACTCTCCAAAATGAGAGTTTCTAATAATTTTTCCTTGAATATAAAGGTGTTTAAAAAATAAAATAAAATTCAAAGTGGCGAAACTGAAGAAGTCCACCGGAGTTAAAATTTGACTTAGATTTAAAGTGTCCAACCAACAAAGTGAGATGCATTTAGAGCTACCATGGCTCCCCCCTTCTCAGCCTTGATCTACTTACCCCATGCTCTCATGTTTTGACTTTTAAACCTTTATCATAAATGACCAAAACAAAAAAAAATGCTTCGATTGAACTTTCCAATAAAAAAATCATAACTAAAAGGATCTTCTGTTGACTTCCATCTGAAACACCAGCAATAATTGAAAACATCCACCAATTAAAGTATGAAGAGCCCCCAAAAAAGACCTTTGTGGCATTTGAAATTCCAATATATTAAACAATCTTCCATCAGTGGCTTACCTTTTTATTATACTTGATCTGGGCAACGATTTTCACGACACGTAATAGGTTACAATTTCTACGAAGACATTTTTCACAGCCTGCAAATGATTTGCTCCTCTTTCGATTGAACTCCATCGTCAGCTGACAATTGCACAACAATTTTCACAAGAACGTGTTTGTTAACGATCTTACAATCCCATTTCCATTATTTTTCAGCCTTTCAGGTACGCGTCTCTCTTCTTACATGTTTTTTTCTCATTCTGTCATAGGCCTTGTGAAGCTAGTCTTTTAGCTAAAAAAATTATTACAAGTTCTAAGATCACTCTCACCATTTTTTATGTATGATTTTTTATTAAAAAAAATTAAAAATATCAATCAAAATAGTCAATTTCTAAACCAGTCATATTGTGTGCGCAATAAATTGCAATCCCCTCCCTAAGGTTTAAAGTAATATTATCAATTGCCCCCTCGATTAGTATTAGTTAGAAAAAAAATTCATTGGAAAAAAATTAATTGAAAAAAAAATTTGTTAGTAAAATTTTTTAATTTTTGTTTAAAAACCAACATAAACTCATTTTTTGAATTTACGTTTTTTCTTCAAATTTACAAATTAAGACAATTATTTATAAACCAAAAAAATTATTAAACAAGTTTTTATGACAGTTTTTAAAATTTTTGCAAATATAAATTGAAAACTGAAAACGAAATGGTTACCAAACAGGCTTCAAATGGCAAAAGTGTCGTAAAATTAACAAATAATTAAATAAATTACCAACATAAGAAATGACTTATCAAAAGATTCTTAGGCTATGTATGGTTTGATTTTTAGAATTTTTTTTTAAAAATTAAAAATTAATTTGGTTAAGAAATGAAAAATAAAAAAAATATTTTTTAAAAGAAATTATTTTTTAAAAATTATTTTTTTATTTTTTATTTCTTAACCAAATTAATTTTTAATTTTTAAAAGAAATTTCTAAAAATCAAACCATACATAGCCTAAGAATCTTTTGATAAGTCATTTCTTACGTTGGTAACTTATTTAATTATTTATTAATTTTACGACATTTTTATCATCTGAGACTTGTTTGACAACCATTTCGTTTTCAGTTTTCAATTTATATTTACAAAAATTTAAAAAACTGTCATAAAAACTTCTTTGATAATTTTTTTGATTTATAAATGGTTGTCTCAGTTTGTAAATTTAAGGAGAAAACGTAAATTCAAAAAATGAGTTTACGTTGGTTTTTAAACAAAAAAATTAAAAATTTTACTAACAAATTTTTTTTTAATTAATTTTTTTTTCAATGAATTTTTTTTCCAACTAATACTAATCGATGAGACAATTGGTAATGCTACGTTAAACCTTAGGGAGTGGATTGTAATTTCTAAAATGTGAGGGGTGTCAATGTAATTTACCCAATGAGGGTAAAATTGGTATTTAAAAAAATTAAAAGGGTTGAGGAGGGAATCTGTAACGAAACTTTAAACCCCAGGAGGAGAGATGTAATTTCCAAAAGGTGAGGGGGGAAACTGTAATAAACATAAACCTCAGGAGGTGTTAGTGTAATTTACCCAAAAAATTATTATAGGTTGTCAGATTACTCTCTCTATTTTTTATGTACGTTTTTTTATAAAAAATAAAATAATCAATTAAAATAGTTGATTTCTAAAGGGAAAATTACCCACAGGTTCTATTTGAAATATGTGGACACCATTTAATCCAACAACTTTTTGAGTAGATCCAAAAGTCCTACTTTCCTTTCTCTCTCTCTCTCTCTGTTTTTTGCCTCACTCTTTACGTTTTCTTCTCTCTCTTTTTTTCTGAATTTTTCTCTAATGTTCTTTATCATGGACGACGATTGGTGATCACGTCTTTCTCCATTGATCGGGGTTCACCGGTAACCACCAACCATCGAAATCAACTCGTAACTTCACCCTCACCGACGACGAAGAAGATATATTTCCGACGAAGAAGATGAGTAGATCTACTTAGATCTGATGTAAATCTACATCAGATCTGAGTAGATCTATATTAGATTTGACTAGATCTAAACAAAAAATAGTTGCCGGAGTACAATCCCCTCTCTATATCCGCCTATCTCCTTTGATCTCTTATTTTTTTCTACATTTTCTCTGTTATACGCTTCTTTTTTTCTGTTCTAATGGAGAAAATTTTCAAGTTCTGAACAAGTAGTTTTCGAGTTTTAGTTACAGGCGGTTAAAACTGTAAAATTTTACAATTTCAAATTTTTTTGTTGCTGGAATGAATCATGGGTTAAAACTGTAAAATTTTGCAGTTTCATAACATTCTTTAGAACTATAAAATTTTACAGTTTCATAACATATTTTTCAGTTTGATTAATAAGGATAAATGCTTAATAGATTTTTGCTTTGAAATTGTAACATTTTACAGTTTCAAAACTTACTTTTCAGTTTGATCAATATTGGAGATTATTTACTTAAACGTTACAAAAATTGAAAAATAGCATATGTTTTTCCCATTGTTGCTGTTTTTTGTCATTTCATTTTTTTTTTCCTTTTAGTTTATCAATATTTAACACATTTTGCTATTTTTTTTGCTCTAATTTCTTCATTTATTCTTTTTTTTTTCCGGCAATATTCTAGACATTCTTGTGAGTCTCCAGTGATATTCTTAACATCCAGTGAACGTTCTGAACATTCCGGCGACTTCCATTAACGTTCTTAACACTCCGGTGAACTTTCGGCGATACTCCGGCGACTTTCCGACAATACTCCGGCGACTTTCCGGTGATGTTGAACATTCCGACGAGTCTCCGGTGACCGTTTGACGGAAGTCCGATTGTAGTAAGATATAACAGTATCTGTAAATTTTTTTTTAAAAAAAATAGGATTTTTTGGTAACAATTAAAAATGTGTAGGACTAATTGGTGCAAGTGTTTTGTTTGAGGATTAAATGTGCCTTGAGCTTTGTATATGTGACTTATTGGTAAGTTCCTCATTTCTAAACCAGTCATATTGTGGGTTTGTTTAGGATATGAGTTGGTTTTTTGGTTTTTTTACTGTTTTAGCCTGAAACTAAAAAGTCTCGTTTGGGATAGTACTTTTGATTTTTTTGACTTTTGTGAGAGAAAAAATGAAATGATTATGGATTAGATGTGATATTTTATCTTATTGAACTAAAAAACTTATTTTGTTTTTTTATAACTAAAATAAAAAAAATCAAAAAGTTTGGCATATCAAACAAAAGTTGTGTACACAATAAATTTTGCAAATCTTACAAAACATGATCCAAAAAAAAATGTCACCAACAACAAAAAAAAGATCAGAAAAAATATGTGAACCGTTCATTTTGTGAAGTTCTTCCATTATTTATAAAAATATAAAATAAAAAATAAAAATTAGATCGACTCAATAATCGTAACCCAATCAATTTATCACATTTGCTACAAAAAATAGTAATATATTTTTAAAAATACACTTGTTGTCTATTTTTGTAAAGACAAATATGATAAATTGAATAGAATATACTTATAGGATCAATCTTTTTTTGTTGTAAATAATATACAAGAAGGGTGTTACAAAATAAATTATTCAAATTATTAAAATGAGATCCATTATGAACTTCACAAACCCAAATATCCCAATCTAATCCAAATTTTGGACTAAAAAAAGAGCCCAACCCATTAGTTGTATCTCCTCGTTGACAATTACTATCGAAAGTTGTATGATCAATTTTACCATCACATACTTTCGATTTTATTTGCAACCATTTTATAATTAATATTTGTATGATCAAATTTTACCGTCTCATACATTTGATTTTATTTACAACCACTTTATAATTAATACCTTATATTTCTACATATAAAAATGATGATTATTCACAATTCAACCATTTTCAATCTCTGTAATGAGCTATTAAAGACAAAGAAAGACCAAATCATGTGCACCCTGAAAGGTTAACAAGAGGATAAGGTCATTAATTTGCTTTAGCTCAATTAAACGTGGAAGGCAGGACGAGTGGGGTAGCTATATGTCACGGTTACCTGCAGTAATAAGAAGAACACAATACTACAACAAAAGGATGAAAACAAAAAAACGTGTCAATAATTTTGACAATAATGTTTGTTAGGTTGTTTGTAGGCAAAGTAAGGAACGTGCGGACCCCTTAAGTTGTGTTTTATTCATCAATTTGAAGGAATATTTGAAAAAAAAGGGGAAAAAAAAGTAAAATATTAATGAATAATTTTATTTTATATATATATTTTTTAGTTTTCTAAATATCTTTCAAAAATTTTAAACTAAAGGGTTGTTTGGGATGATCTAAATAAGTGTACTTTTTGACTTTTTATGAAATATGAGTTGGGTATGGGCTGAGTTTGAAGTAATGTAATAGAGAGGTGATGTGACTTAAATAAGATGATGTGAGTTAAATAGGATGGTAATTTTTTGAATTTTTTTTATAACAAACAAGGCCTAAATACAGTCTTGAAAAGTCATCGACAGAGTTCTCTCTGTTTCTTTTAGAGATTATTTAACATGTGTTACTTTAACATATTTTTTTTTTATTTTTTTTAATAAATCATAGCATCTTTTATTTAGATCATATCACTTCTTTATTACATTATATATAATTTTTATAAAAAATTAAAAAATATATTTATTTAAATCATTTTGAATAATTCCTTAATATGGGAAAATTATACCTCGCACCAATGACAAATTCAAGTGATAATTAACAGGTATTTCATTGCTTAAAATAATAAATCTCACCACTTTTTGTCTCCTTTAAAAAGACAATGGGCCAAGTATTATGATTTATATAATATAGAATAATACTACTGGGCCACCTAATAACTTTTCGTTATTATGATAGGTAGTGGTGGTTGGTGGTGGGCGAGTCAAGATCTTTTACTTACACTCTCTTTTTATATTTTTTAATTATAAGGTTATTGGACTTACTTTTAAGTTTAATTTTAATAATTTGAATGATTTATATTTTAAAATTTATTCCGTATATTATATCTGTAAAAAATTAAATTGATCAGATATCAGAAAATATGTGTTTAGAAAACTGTTTATTAAATTTTTTTAAAAAATAATTTTTAGTTCGATTTTTCCGAACACATACTTTTTGATATCTGATCAATTTGATTTTTCACAGGTATCATATACCGAATAAATTTTAAAATATAAACGATTCAAATTATCAAAATTGAATTTAAAAATGAGCCTAATGGCCCTACAAGTTAGGAATGATGCATGGAGGGAATCCTTGCTCGGTGGTTGGCAGCCGGTGTCAGTTCCCCACTACTGTGCATGCACTGCTTTCTGTCAACAAATTTTTCCATGACATGAAACATAGGCATAGTTTGGAAAGTTGGTTTTGGTGAGTTAGAGGTTAAAATAATAAAAAAAAAATAAAATAGGTTATTTTAGTTACAAAAAATAAAATATTAAATTTAATCTATAATCATTACACTCTTTTCTTATAAAAAAAATCAAAAAAATCAAAAAATTCTTCTTAAATCAAGCTTTTTAACCCCAGACTAAAATAACTAAAAAGTCAAAAAATCAATCCACTTCCAAACTGAGGCATAGTGGCATACTCTACAGTACAAGTCAACTTACTTTTTTTTTCAAAATTATGTGCTTAACACGTTTGAAATATTACAATTAAATATAATTTTAATGACTCTAACGGTTGTTAATTTGTTTAAAAACTAATTAATACTTAGGCTAAGTTTGGCATACCCAAAATAATTCATCTTTTTATCTTTTTATCTTTTTTTCATCGCATCACTTTTCTACTTTTCTGCACATCTTTTCGTAAAAAGACAAAAAATACACTTATTTAGGTTATTTCAAGCAACCCCTTAGAATGAGTAAATTTAAAAGCCATATTTTAGGAGGGTCGCTCTCATATTATGTATATGGTTGAATTTTTTTAATTTAAGGGTGAGAAATACATTAAATTATATATATAGGAAAATAATGTTAAAAATAATTTTTAAGATTGTTTTTATCGTTGAAAAATGTATAAAAAGTATATTAAAGTATGTGAGAGATGATACATATATATATAAAAGTATTTTAGTATATGTGAAAAATATATTAAAATTATAAATATTTTGATATTTAATTAGAATGAAAAATATGATAAAAAAATTTCTAACTTGCATTTAATTTAGGTAATATTTCTGTAAAAAATTTACAACAGTGGCTTGCTTTGATGGGATGTATATATATATATATATATTTTTTTTTTTTTTTGTATTTTAAAAAAAAATTATTCAGTAAGTCCAGTAATATAGTATTCAACATGATTGATATAAGTGCACTTATATAGATAAGAGCACTTATTTGGGTAATATATATAGTATTCAACATGATTGATATAAGTGCACTTATATAGATAAGAGCACTTATTTGGGTCATATCACCATTATACTTTTTTGCACATCTTTTCGTAAAAAGTTAAAAAGTATACTTATTTAAATCATTCCAAACAAGAGCCGTTTGGAAAGATCTTTGGGCTAAAATGGCCATATAAGACAAAATAGGTTATTTTAGTCAAATAAAACAAAATGTCACATCCAACTCATAATCATTTTATTTTTTCTCATCAAAAAAAAAAAGAGACAAAAATCCTATCTCAAATGAGGTTTTTTAACCCTAGAATAAGGTGTTGTTTGGAATGTGCTAAAATAGCACATGTCAAAATAGCACATCATCTTATTCGAGTCTCAATTATCTTATTTGAGTCACATCACCTCTTATTTGAGTTATATCACCTCTCTACCATATCACTTCAACCTCAACTCATATTTTACATTTTTTTTATATAAAAAGTCAAAAAGTATACTAATCTAGTACTTCCCAAAACAACCCCTAAATAGGTGTTTGGCATGCACTAAAAAAGTGTATTTTTTTTTTTGCATACATACACTTATTTGAGTCACATCAATCAACATCTATTAACATTTTCTCTCTACTTATCTATCCACTTTCTCTACTTTTCTACACATTTTCTTTTATAAAAAGTAAAAAAATACACTTATTTAGTCTTCGTTTGGCGTTGGCTTTTTTAGTTGACTTTTTTGTGTTGGGACTTTTTTAGCCTAACTTTTTTGGTTTCGTTTGGTTTGGCTTTTTTGGCTTTTTTTTGCATACATATATTTATTTGGGTCATATCAATCAACATTTTCTCTCTACTTTTCTATCCACTTTCTCTACTTTTCTACACATTTTTTTTTTATAAAAAGTAAAAAAGTGCACTTATTTAGTCTTCGTTTGGCATTGGCTTTTTTGTTTTTAGTCTCGTTTGGTTTGGTTTTTTTGGTTTTTGACTTTTGTGAGAGAAAAAATATAATGATTATGGTTTGGATGTGATATTTTGTTTGATTGACTAACGTAGCTAATTTTATCTTTTCGTGTTTTCTTAGCCAAAAATCAAATGCCAAATGAACTTTTAGAACATCCCAAACCCCCACTAGAATAGTCAAAAAAAATTAAAAAGTCAAAAAGTCAATACATATCCTAAACGAGCTCTAAGGCCTATTTTGGGAAGAGAAAAGTTAGGGAACATGAAATTTTTTTTCATGAAAATGATCATGAAAGATTTATGGTCCTTGGATTACCTTGATTAGTGTGTGGTGCTTTATTCTAAGTGTAATCCAAGGGTCACAAAACTTTTATGATTATTTTCATGAAAGGTTTTTCATGATATCTAACATTGCTGTTTTGGGAAGTGGGTTAAAAGCCACTTCCCATCTTTTAACCTACTTCATCTCTCAAAAAAAAAAAAGAAAGTTAAATAGCCAAAAAAAAATTAAAAAAACCAACTTTTAACCATCTTCCTATCTTGCTTTCTCTTGAATGTGTTATATATGCATTATGATGAAAATATTTATGCAACGCAATACAAAGTGAATGTGTTAAATATGCATTATACTGAAAATATATATGCAACGCAATACATGCTTTAATAGTCATATTATAAACATGCATTCGAATGAAAATAACTTTTGAACAACAATGGTGGAATCTGTTTCCATATGTTGGTTGAAATGTTGCCATCAGTCATGTTTTCTCAATTATTGAAACTTAATTCCCCTGAAACAGAAGAGGAATATTTATGCATTTTCTTTGAATATTTATTATACAAAAAAAAAAAAAAAAAAAAAAAACTATTATTTCAGATAAATTACTTTACATAGTTACTTTTACAAGGGACCTTTTAAAAATTGTGATCTAAAAACTTCATCAATGGCAAATGCTATAATAATATTGGCAAAGTTATAATTTGGTAATAAGCAGTAGTAAATTGTCAAATTATAGTAATGGTGCTCCAATGATCACATGCCATTTTGATAAATCTCAATCAACTTTCCTTCTAATTTTGTAATTGTTGTTTGCATGTAGTTTTTTAGTAATTTTTTTATTGTTTATTTTTTGCCTTTTATGACATTTTAAAAAAAATTATGTATTTACATTCTACCTGACTAGACAAATATAAAAAAGTTTAAAAAAAATGCAAACATTTTTTCTCATTTTTGCATTCCAAGGCACTAGGGGTGTAAATTTGGTTTGGTCCGGCCCGACCCATGTCGAGTCATACAGGCTCCCGCCAAAATTTGGGCTGGGCCAGGGGTAGGGGTGTGCGCGGTGCCGGTCGATGCGGTTTAGAAGTAAAATAGAAACCATACGACGGGTAACAGATTGATAAAAGTGTCATTAGAAATTATCATTTTTCTTATCAAAAATCGGTAGTTCAGTTGGCAAATAATGACGATTTTGACTTGACAGTTCGGGCGGATTGGCGATTTATAAAAAAACATAATTGAAATAACAAAATTTGAATGAAAGAGTAAAAAGATCTAATTTATAAATTAACTAAAATAGTCAAAATTAAAATAGATGTTCATTTATCTAATCTAACATTAAATATTGACAAACTACTGAAATAAAAATTCAACAATCCAAACAAATTATACAATAACATTTGTACATAAATAAATAACAAAAAACTATCATCAAAATTATTATAAAAAAAAAAGGCCAATACAACAAAATAATATTGAGCACAGACAATTGGATTCCAAAAAATAAGTAAGTGGAGTATTGACCAACTATTCCATTCAAGGACCCAATAATTGGAGGTTGGGGAGGGTGATTAATGTATATTTTTATTAGTTGGGGGAAGATCCAATCAAGTCAATTTTTGGGCACTTAATTATCTACCCCTTATCTTCTCTCTCTCTCTCTCTCTCTCAAATTCTGAGCTATCATATTCAAGGCTTCAAGAAAAATGTCTGGAACCAGAGATATTGATACATGTGTCAATGATAAAAAGTGAAAAAGGATGAAGAGTGAGAGCTATGTACTAGCAAAGAGCAGCGGCAGGCTGGCAGCAACGAGCAACGGCGGTGGCACGGTGGCAGCAAGGCTAATGGCGCGCGGTGGCGCCAATTGGCCAGGTAAGGAGGAGGAGCAACAAGGGAGGCTAATAGCAATTGATGAATGAAAGAGATGGATTGGGGTGTGAGTTAGGTTTTATTGAAAATTGATTATGTGTGTGTATGAGTGTGTGTACATTTACGTTGATAGATTTAATCCAATGGTTGGAATTGAACCTAGATATATATATATATATATATATTACCTAGAAGGAAAAATGAAATCAATGGCGGTTCGGTTCGGTTGAACTGGCTAGTTGGCTTTTATAGACCGCCACCCGTGCTAACCCGTCCTCCTTGAATCCTCCACTTATCCAACCTATCCACCAGAAGCCAAAAAATGTGCGGTTCGGCATGGTTTGGTGTGGCTTAGTGCGGTTTTAGCGATTTTGACGGTTTCATGCATAGCTCTAGTCACGGGTCAGAAAATTAGGCCCAGGCCCAGGCCCAAGCCCAAGGGATATTCGGACTTTAGATGAGCTAGTGAGCCGGGCCTGGACATTTTTTTAAAATATTTTTTTCACCAAAATTTTATTGTTTTCACCAAAAATGGTTGGAGCTTGGGTGGGCCAAGCCTCGAGCCAAGCTTTGAGTGGGCCTCTAGCGGGCTGATAAGTCGAGCTCATGGGCTGGGCCTACCCCAAGCAAACCACGGGCCACGGGCCATTTTTACACCCATGTAAGACACTTACCGATCGTTTGATGTTTTGATAATCCAATGGTTGTGATTTAGCCTCTGGAATATTTAGATTTCTACAAGCCCCTTCTCTCTTTCTCATCTTCATTTTCATCAAACCAACCGTTGACTCTCTCTCTTTCTCTCTCTCTCCATCTCCATCCCACTTTTCTTTTTGAGAAACCCAGTTGTGTCCCTCTCTTTATCCCTCATCACCAACCTCCTTTCTCTCCATCTTCATTTTGATCATCATCCCGAAAACCAGTCTGCTATCTATGTGTCTTTGTGTGTGTGTATGTGATTTCGATCACCACCACCAACGTCTATCGCTGAGTTCAATGGAATACCAGTGTTTGGACTTCAATGGAGCTTGATCGGTCTAGGAACAAGCCCTAGAGGTTGATAAAAAACAAGCCCTAAAGGTCGATAGAGGTTGAGATGAATATCAAGTTCATCAATCATTCTGGGATCCATGTATTGTTTTAGATTGCTTCAGAAATTTATATAAATTTGTGAAATTTGTTCTTGATTGATCATTCTGAAATTTGTGAAATTTGTATCTGGGACATGTAGAAATTGGTGAAATTTGTTTTCAAAAAAAAAAAAAAATTGAAGGAACATAATAAATAAATGAATTCTGTTTTTGTTTTTTGTTTTTTTTTTTAAATGGTGAATTTCGTTTTTTTTAAAAAAAAATTCAAACATTTTGGGAGGGTTTTTCTGGAAGAGGCTCAATTGAGTTTTGGAGCCAAAATTTTGTTATCTTTGATGATGTAGCATTCTTGGCAAATGCCAAATCTCTTACCAAATTTGGCACCAGAAATGGCATTTGTTGTATTTGACAAGAGGAATAACAGGCCATTGGAGACCATTTTTTTTTCCACTCTTGCCAAATTATAGCTTTTGTGATGAATCCTTTTAAAGCATTTTGAATATATATAGCATTTTGAAATTTCTATCTTTTTTAATTGCCATGTCACTGTTGAAACATTTGGGACCGTGTTGTTACCTATTTGTTTCCTTGTGGTTGTTCATGTGTAAATTCTAGTGTGTTCAGAGATACCTTTTGGCATCTTGGGGGTGTTAGAGTGAATTCGAGAATGATGGGAATGTTTTAAGAGTGCCTTGTCTCACTTTTAAGTTGAGCCCGCTCGAGCGGTCTTTTTGTCGCTCGAGCGGTAACATCAACCATCCAGTATTTTGTTCTACAATCTGAACTTCTAGGAGCTTGTATTTTTTGCTTGAGCGGAGGTTTCGTAGCTTAAGCGGTCTTTTACAGAGATGAGAGAGATTCTGGGAGTTTAAATTGTTCGCTCGAGCGATCTATCCACAGTCTGCTTCAAAAAATGTGTCCCAACACTTAAAAGTTGGACCCTTACACACTTTTTCTCACTTTTCACTTCTCTCTCTCTCTTTACAATTACTTTCACTCTCATTTCCTCCAACCACCTCATTACTTCTTTGATCCCTCCATATTCATTGAGATTTTAACCCTAATGCTTTCTTTAATTTTGGTGAGCTCATCAAGAACAACATTTTGTACAGTGGAGATCAAGTTTTGACGCCTTTGCTTTTGGAGCTTTTCTTTCATCTTCATTCCTAATCTTGAGGTATGGAGTTCCTTTGAGTTATATATATGATTTTAGCATGCCTTGTCCATTTTACTATAATTTCAAGTTTGGGTTTTGAGTTTTAAAATGTTAAATCTAGGAAATCGTAGAGAAATTATTCATTTCTTATGATTTTGGTCCGAGATAGATCATTTTGTGAACTATGAACCATTTGGAAATGTTTGCAAAAAGATATTTTGAAAATGAAGGAAAAACTCCTCTTTTGATCAAATCCTAGGTTTTGGGGCAAATTGGGGAAAGGTGAAATTTGTGAAATATCCATGAAAGCTAAATCCTTTGAGAAATTGAGGAAATCTTTATCATGCTGTTGTGTTGTTGAGAAATGAAGGTAACATGTTGTGTATTTGTCTAGAATACGAAAGTGGAAATGAATGTTGATTGTGAATATGAGAGAATGTTATATGTCACATGGATATAGAATTGATATAAATTTTCGGAGTATGAACACATATAGATATTGAATATCTTATCTTTGTTCTTTGAGCAAACGTTGGGATTGTGGAGAAATTGTGCATATCAGAACTAAATCATTGCATTTCAATTCATTCATATACATGATTTCGAAATATGATTTCACTATGGTTATGTTTTGAAAATGGTTATGATGTTTAGGGGAAAAAAAAAAACAATTGTTACTATTGTATTGTTTTGAGGTAAATACGGTGGAAAATTTGATTAGGGGGTATAGTTCGAGAATTAAGTTAGCCTGAGTGTTCTTGGTATAAGACCAAAAACACGTGGGTGCCTAAGCCCTCCGGTTAGGAGCCAGTAAGATAGGATTTGGTAGTGCTTGATACGCCTACTTCCAGACACTAGCCTTGGTGATTTGTTTGAGACATATTTATCACCTTATTTTAAATTTTGGATTTATTGAGATGATGAAGTAATTTTTTTTAAAAGATCATGGCAACTGACATATATTTTTGAAGCAAGGCTTATAATGTTGTGGCTTGGTATGACATTACATACACATATATATGATAGAGTGCGTAAACATATATACTTTGTGAAGTTACTCCTACTGGGTTTTGTGCTCACCCCTAGTAGATTTGTGCAGAAAATGATGTGGTGATCTCGCCTAGCTGAAGGCGTAGAAAGTCTTTTAGGAGTGTAGACACCCCATTTTTGATCGACCTTAAAACTCAAACGTCATCGATTGAGCGCTCGGTGATGGTGCATGTTGTGCTCGTTCTGAGGTTTCGGAGTTTCGGCTGAGAGCCTTACCCCCAGACCTCAGGACCCTTTTGTGCTTTACCTCGGTTTGCGAACTAGGTCTTGTTTTCCTTTCCAGAAGGGAAGGAGAGGTCTCGTAGACCATCTCTCAGTGGCCGTAGGCTACTTTTCATGGTCGTAGGCCACTTTTCCCGTTTGAAGACCAATTTTCGATTTTCAAAGTCGTCGGCCGTGCGCCTCAGTTCGGGACTGCTTAACCTTCTCCGTTTGGCATGATTTTTGGCACACACGTTGCTTCCTCTCTCTAGAGGGACACTGTGGCCCGGGAGATCACCTTTGTGGTCGCACGCCGCTTTCGATGCTTAACAGCCTCTTTTCGGGGCACCCGGTTGAGCGTTTTGACCCTCGAACCCTCGTTTTGCATCCGTCTTGGTTCATTTTTGGCATGGACCTTGTTTTCATTGTTTGGGAGGTGGTACAAGGGTGGGAGACCACCTTTTCTCCTTGGAGACCATTCTTCTCCCACCAGCCGATTTTCTTGTCAAGAAGCTAGTCTCCTTGGTTTTTGAACCACATTTGCTGGTCTCCCACCATACCACTAGCTTGCATTCAGTTGGGAGACCACCAAATGGACTGGCCGACCAACTTTTTTGGGATTGAACCTTTTGAACTGGCCAGCCGACCAGGGAAAGTGGTCGGCCGACCACCTGAACTGGTCGGTCTACCTGCCTCAGCTTTGTCTCTGTGAGTTGTTGCCAACTGTGCCATCTGGAAGGCACAGACTGGATCCTCCATACACGTGTATGGAGGATCTTCAACCTTAGTTTTTAGCTTCTTTGAGAAGCTTTGGTCCCTTTTGGCTATAAAGGAGGGGGAGGCCCTCCTTTGGGAGGGTTTAGAAAATTGTCTAAGGCTTGTCCATACACTTCCTATAGCGATCCCGGTTGTCCCTTTACTGTTCTGTTGTATTCCAGACTCGGTTCCGTGGAATTGGTAGTTGTATCTATCTTGTTGTCGTCCTTTAATTCCATTTGTTTGAGTTTTAGGATGTGTTGGGCATGTTTCGTACAGGTGGTTGAACCTTGGTCTGAAATCTTGTTGCTAGGTTTTTGGTCGTTCCGCTCGAGCGGGCCTTGTTGCGCTCGAACGAAGATTGCACACTTCCAGTGTTTCGTGTCCCTGCAAAATCTTCTGCAGGTGTGATTTTTACGCTTGAGCGGGTTTCTTTACGCTCGAGCGGTAGCGCTTGAGCGGGTACTCTGGCGCTCGAGCGGGTAGTACTTTTTGGTGTAAGTTCTGGGAGGGGGAAATCTACGCTCGAGCGGATGTACTTTATTCTTGTGTCTTGGCACTCGAGCGGGCCTTCTTGTGCTCGAGCGTACCTAGTTTTTTGCTCTTGACGCTCTAGCGTTGTGTTCTCCGCTCGAGCGGGAATGTCGTATATCAGTTGGCAGCTGGGCATTTTAAAATCACTTTTTACATTCTCTCTCTCTCTCTTACTTTCTAAAAAGCTATTTTGAGAGCTCCTCTCTCTAGAAACTCTCTTCTCTCTAGGGTTTGATCTAGTTAGAGTGTCTCTCTATCCTCCGGGCTTTGTAAAAAGTGTGTGGATCGTCGAGGGCTCCATTTTGATTCGTGAATCTTTGAGTTTGGAGCATTTTGGTTTTCCTCAACTTCCCCGTTTGAGCTCTAACTTCGAGATAGGGATATCATACTCCTTCTCATGAGTTTTGTCTTTAAATTTTAGCATTTTGATGAGTTGGGGGTTGTTGGGTAATTTTGAGAAAGTTTGGGCCTTTGTGTAATTTTACAAAAGTTGGGGTTTTGTTCATATAAACCTATATGCATGTTTGGCATAGAGAAATGAGATCAATATTGGTCTATTGATAAAAATGGGACCTTAGGGTTGTAATGTTAATTATGGGAGATGCTCTAATTACATTGATGAATTAATTGGTATAATTAATTTGAAGAAAAGAGGAATTAAGTTGAGAATGTTGGAATTTGAGGTGTATGGGATTAAAGGGTGTAGTTAGATTCGTTTATCGCTCACCTAGTTGAAATGTTGATTATATATCCATTTGGTGCATTTATTTTCAGTATAGAAATAACTGCTTTGGGCTATCGGTGGAGGATAGTCTTGATTGTTGTAAACACTGCATGATGATTAGGCAAACTAAAACTAATCGATTGAGTATGCTATTGAATATAGCACGTGGAATAATACATAAATTCTATGTATTGATTGATTGTATATGATCTATGTTTATATACATGTGTTGTGTGGGAGGAGATAGGGGATGTACTCCATGGTTTAGGAGAAGATAAGGGATGGACCTCTAAACCGGATTTTGTGTGACATTGATACAGCGCTACAGTGTGTATCAAGTGTTTATTGGGCCTGTTTGGTAGAGCTGTGGGAAAGTGATTATAGATTATAGCTTAACAGATTATAGCTTATAGCTGTGAGTATAAGCTGCTAACCTGTTTGGTGTAGCTGTGGGATTTTAGATTTAAGCAGTAGAGTAGTGTTTGGTAAATAAGCTGTAAAATAGCTTTTTGCTGTGTAATTGTCAATTTTGCCCTTATGAAGAGGAAATTTGTAATTTTTGTCATTTTCTTCTGTTTAAATATTGAAAAAGTTATTTCATTAATGGAAATTGATTAATTAGTACCTAATTTGGTACATTTCATTTACCTCTATTTTTTTTTTTTTTTGTATTTATTTTTGTATTTATTTTTTTTGTAATAAATATTGGAGTTGACAAGAAAATAAAAAATTTAATTGCAATAAAAATATAATAAATTACTATTAAGGCAAGAAAAAGGGCTCTTCATAGATATTTATAGAGCTCCTAATTTCGTCTGCAAATTGACATACAAATATTATGTCTCCTCACTTCCATTTCGGTGTCATCACATGCAACATCATTCCCATGGCGTGCTTGTTGAGACGAAGATCCCTCCTCTTCATTAGGCACATAATCCGTGTATCTATCATAAGAGTCAAATGCAATATCGCGGAGCTTACTTTGTCGGATGAAATTATGAATTGCCATTGTTGCACAAACAAGTTTGACTTGGGTCGGCCACTTGTAGTTTGGTGGGATATCCTTTATCATCGGCCATCTTGCTTTCCAAACCCCGAACGTTCTTTCTATTACACTTCTAAGTGAGGAATGTGCTTGGTTGAATTTTTCTTGTGCATTTTGGGGGGGTTGACCATGTTCAAATTGAGCTAGATGGTATCGCTCTCCTTTGTAAGGTGCAAGATATCCTTTCATGTTTGGATAACCAGCATCCACCAAGTAAAACTCATCTATTTTAAAATTTCAAAATAAAATATAAGTAAGAAATTATAAATGTAAAAAGAAATATGAAGATGTGAGTGTGGTGCATCTATTGTAGCAATCGAATATAAAACAGTTACCTCCTTGTGGTTTTGGAAAATTAAAACTAGGATTCCTAATTGCATCTAAGAAGATCCGAGTATCGTGTGCACTTCCTTCCCATCCTGGTAAGCAAAATGTGAAACACATATCAAAGTCACATGCAGCCATTATGTTTTGAGTCGCATATCCCTTTCTACCTATTAGACGAGCTTGCTTATCTGGAGATATATATGCGTTGATGTGTGTCCCGTCAATTGCTCCAATACAATCCTATGACATGATAATGAATAAAAAACATTTTAGCCACAGATTAGTATAAATATCCTACCAACATTAATTATATGTAACACCCAAGTTGTGCTTGTAGTTAATTATTTACCTTGAAATGAGGATAATATTTGCGGTTACGTCGAATATATGGATGCACACCATTAGTCGGTTGAGGCCTTACCCAGTCAATGGACATCTTTGTAACAGCCTTTAACACCTTCTTAAAATATTTTGAAATAGTCTCGCCAGAATGTTGAAATCTTTCTTGGACATTTCTGTTTCGAATGTCACCGCCAACAATAAACAAAAATATTGCAACTTGCTCTTCAACCGAGACTTGTCGTCCAGTTTGAAGGCCATAATTTGTTTGTAACAAATTACATAATTGGTAAAAGACCTCTCTTTCCATTCGAAAATTTTCAAATATTCTTGTCCGATTCCCTTCTTGTAATTCCACCATCCACATCCCTCCTGTTAAACAAGATGTTCTGCATGGTTCTTTTATCAAATAATTTGTTGCATATGTCGCTGCAACTGTAGCCGCCGTAACTAAGAGCATATTATTATTTTGTTGGGTTTGTGATGTGCTGCCTTCATCATCAGTATCTTCATCATCATGGTCATCATTCCATTGGTCTTCATCGTTGCTACTCATCTTTAAAACTGTCAACTGTGCTGGATAAACCATGTTGCAATTTAAAACTTTAAACAAAAACCAATAAATGATAATAAAATATCATAACTTGTCCAGATATACTAAAATCCTGAAGCATTCCTCATATGTTGAATTTTTCTTTTTTATTTTTTATTTTTTCTGATAGAGGATGAATAAATAAATAAATAAATAAAAATAAAAAATAAATAAGGGGACGGACAAAGTGCCTGAGGACAACAATTCATAAGGAAAAAGACCAAAACTTGTTTTACCCAACATCATGGCTTATTAGAAAGTCCTTACATGTGGTAGTTTAAAATTCAGAATTAAAAGTTATGCCCAGAAGTCAAATGTCAATTAAGCCTATGGACATGAATGGCCATATGAACAAATAAAAAAAAAAATATGAACAAATGTCATCCATTTATCCATTTCATGCAACCTGTCTTCCATTTATGCAAATAAAGAAATAATGGCCATATGAACAAATAAAAAAAATATGGCCATTAATGTCATCCATTTATCCATTTCATGCAACCTGTCATACATTTCATGCTTTACATTTCAACCTGTTATATGAACAAATAATGGCCATACAAAAATGACATAGGTTAAACATTAAAATGTCTTCCATAGTTAGCTACATTTCATGCAACCTGTCTTCCATTTATCCCAAATAAAGAAATAATGGCCATATGAACAAATAAAAAAAATATGGCCATTAATGTCATCCATTTATCCATTTCATGCAACCTGTCATACATTTCATGCTTTACATTTCAACCTGTTATATGAACAAATAATGGCCATACAAAAATGACATAGGTTAAACATTAAAATGTAGAGTAAGAAAATTATACCTTCAACTTCAACAAAATTATTACCTGGACAGACTGAAATGTAAAGGAAAAACAATGTAAAGCACAAAAATGAATTGAGTAAACCATGCAACTACATATACATATATATAACCTTCACCATTGACCTACCAGGCATATTCAACTAACATTCAACAACTAATTGCATTCCCCAACCATTCAACAAGTCAACATGTCAACCATTCACCAACCATTCAACAATTTAGTCCAACATAATTTAATAAAATTTGAAATAATAAGTCCACAATTAAAAGTCCAACTAGTCAATATTCATAAAAGGAAATATTAGGGAAATATTGCAATAGTCCACAATTACTAAAATAAGAAGTCCAACAGAACACTCCACAATTAATAACAACGGGACAGTCCACAATTAGCCGCGATAACCTGTGGTGGCCTTCTCCATCTCAATCTCCAACTTCAGAAACTTAAGGCGAACTTCATCCGTAGGAAGACTCATGAAACACTCCCGACGCTTGTCTCGTAAGAATAATCGGGCGGCCCATACATACAGGTCATCATCCGGGGACACACCAGGGATGTTTTCCAACATCGCCAAACAATCTGCAATTGAAGGATATCTTGATGAGGTCTGTGTTGAAGTTCCTGAAGATGACTCAACCACATTTACTATGCGAGCAAGTGTCTTGTTAAGTAGAGCTGCACCAGTAAATTTCGTCTTCTTGCTCTTGGTTGATGAAGCAGGTGTGTTTGATGAACGCTTTTTGTTTAACTCAGAGGGATGAATCACCTCCAAAGCATCATCATCATATTCAGCATCATGTGGGGTATGAAATTCCTCTACATTGTCATCAACGTCAGGCATAACCCCTGAACTAGGAGTGTATGCCCATTCTCCTGTAGCAGCTGCATCTGAGAATAGTATGTCTAAGTCTTCACTAAATTGCAACGGCATACGCCGAAATTTAGCAGCATCAGGATACCTCTGCAACAATTACAAAGAAAAAAATAAACATTTACAATTATCAAAATTTGGTGCGTTTAAACAACAAAAACAAACATAATAAATATGTACATTAAGCAATTTAAATACCTCCAATTTGTTGGTCCACCACTCATCAGATGCAGATATAACTCCAGTCAATGTGTCACGGCCTAAGCCGGTCTCACCCCTTAAAAGATTGTTCCATAACAGCCAATCTTTTTTCAACACATCCCAATGGTTTTTCATTTGTAGTCGTTGGTATGTTTTTCCAGTCATAGTTTTAAACGAAGTTATGACATTTTCCCACCCGACCCTATCTAAGTGTGTACCAGGTCTGTGTCCGACCTTCACTTGGTCAACACAAAGCTTAATAAAGATTTCATTTGATTTTGCATCCCAATGAGCCTTAGTAGATGGTACTTGAGAGGATTTTCCCTTATTCTGCCTATTTTGAGATTGTGTTTCCTGTTGGGTACTCATTCTATGAAACAAAAAAAAAATTGTTTAACACATACTCATTCATCATTGGTTGCATTAAAACATAAGACTAGTACAAAATAACCACACATGGCATGATTAGCATAAAACATAAGATTACTACAATCGACATCTCATCGTTGGGTACACAACTGAGCAAAAACACACATATCTAAAAGCCACCTTCAATCATTTGAAGAGTAATGCAACTGACAGAACAATACAAATTGTGAGCAAACCCACAACAAGCTGCTTCATAAATGTTACGGATTGCTCAAGCATTTGGTTCTTTACTTTTAGTCCTACAGTCTCGATGTTTTGATCTTCATAAAGATTTGTCTCGTTCCTTAGCCTCTCTACCATCGTCACAGATTTTGGGGTACACCACCTCCAAAATTGACAATTCCTCTTCTCACAATTTACATACAGTCTTCCTTTTGATGGCTTCTCGGATTCGGTTACCCTTATGGCAGCTCTTACACCACACTCACATTTCAAAGCCTCGTACCTCAAATCCAAGGTCTCAGCATTGCAAGCATAGTTACTAGATGATGACATGCCTCTGCAGTAATTAGGAAGAATTGAATCCACATCCTCTAAAATTGATTGGGAACTTAAAGATGTTATGCATGATTATGCTAGTAAATTTAAAAGTGAAGGGGGAAAAGAGTGGTAAAAGAAAGAAGACAAAAAGTCTAGGCATCGCACTTAGGGTTAGGAATGCATCACGCAATCTGAAAGAAGCTTTAAAAGCTCTGGTTATTCTCTAAAACTGAACTGTATTGAATGAGAGTCATTACATGGTTTTAGGCTTACAGAACTCCTTGGCCTAATTTTGTGTAAACTATCTAATTTTGTGTAATTGAGCTGTTCATGTTCCGAGGAAAATGCAACCGGAAGCACAGGAATTTAAAATTTCAATCTTTTGTTTGTTTCTGGTTTTTTTTCTCACAACCAAACACAGTGTAGTTGAAGTTTATTTTGGCTCTGTGTTCGTAAAATGATGGATTTATTTACAGATACTTAGTACTAACTAAATGGAAGGGGAATTTATCACTGCTCATTAGTTGCAAATGATTATTGTAATTTAGATTGTAAATGATTATTTGCAGCAGCAGTTTTTCAATTCTAAGTCTAATTTTGTGGACAAAGATATTTTTTTTTAATATTTAATTTTCGTTCTATTTTTCATGTGGAACATCATAGATTTTTAATCTCCTATTTGACGATATTAATGTATGATCAGTAGTATTGGGTGCCTATGAGGTAGATGCCAGAGTTTGGTGTATATTTTATATGATATTTTACTTGTAATTGAGGGTATAATTCTGGTTTCTACCTTCCTAATTGTTTCCACAATAATCTGCTTGATGTATTGTTCTGAAAACAGTCATTGGTGACCTTTACAGCCCATGTTTTGAAATTAGCAAAATACTTATGAAATAATAGCAATCCTGTAAGGAAACAACCATATTAATACAATGTATAAAAAAAAAAAACTAATAATTGTTAATTAAACATATTCAGATTTATACATTTATCACTAATTCGTATAAAGGAACTATGTAAAAACAAAATGTTATCTTCAGATCAAGTTTATCTTCAGATCAAGTATATCTTCAGATCAAGTTTATCTTCAGATCAAGTATATCTTCAAAACAAAACTAATAGTTGCATTTTGATGAATGACAGAAAAATAAAATCAATATATACATATAAAATCAACACAACAGAGCATAAATTTCTGTTTATCTTCAGATCAAGTATACATATTAATATCTTCATTAATAATCAGAGCATACATATTAATAAACAGAGCAGAATGTGCTTCGAGAGAGAGAGAGATGACAGATAAGGGAGAAAGCAAGCCAAGGGCAAGATGGAAGAGAAAATTTCAGACGGAGAGGGTGAATCGAAGGAAGAAGATGCAATCTGTCTGTAAACCCTAGCTGAAATGTGTGTGTGTGTATATATATATATATATCACAAACAAAAGCCAAGAAGATGCGATCTTACCTTTCGTAGTGCAGATCTTGGAGAAATCTTCGAGAAATTTCGACTTCGATCGGCTGATCTTCGAGAGATATGAAGGCACGTCTTCGTCGCCAAGAGGAACTGAGAAGACGAGTGTGAGGAGAGGAGTGGGTTAGGGCACGACGAAAGAGGGCTTATATCATGGCATAACTGTAATTGTTGAAGTTTTGGAGGGGCATTTAAGTCATTTCATGCCCCTCCAAACAGCTGCGCGCTTAATCTGAAATCAGAAGCGTCTCCGGAGCAACTTCGCCAAAATGGCTTAAAATGAATTTTTTTAAGCTATAATTTGCACCTTTAATTTTTACCAAACAGATCAGAATGGCTTAATTTAAGCTATAAGTTGAAATAAGCTGAAGTTAATTTTTACCAAACAGGCACATTATGGAAGTGTTTGAATTGATTTGATATAGCACTAAAATGTATATCGTTATCAATTGTGATGTATAGAAGTGATTCTATGTTATGATGATACAGCACCGAAATGTGTATCTTTCGCAAAGTGTGGGAATGGTTTATGTGTTATTGATATAGCATTAAAATGTGTATCCCTCATGAATTTTGAAAGTGTTTTAAAGATGAGTCTAAATCTCATTAAGTTATTTGGCTAGGTGTTGAGCCTTATTTTCAAACTCAAAGTTGGAAAAGACATGGGAAATGAAATGTAATATGAACTTAATGTCATGAAATTGAAATGTGATATATGTGGATGTATCTGTGTTGACCATCTATCAACTGCTAATCTTTTAGTCATTGTTCATGGTTGGTTTAGTGTATTTCTACTGGGCTGTGGCTCGCCCTTTGTGGGACATCATTTTCAGGTACAGGTAGCATGCCACCTCCAAGGACATAGCTTAGGAGGCTAGAGGCAGGCAGATTGTTTTGTTTACTTTCTTTCGATGTATTACATGTAAATTCAAGCCAAGGGCTTAATATGTATTGAGTTAGCACTCTTCTTTTTGTAACCAAGTGTTAACTTGGAAAGCTGTACGCCCGTAAGGCATTTGCTTTTGTTGTTAACATGTAATGCTTTTGTAAGGAACTACTCTAATGAATAGAAGAATATTTATCTTTTATACCAATGTATGTCTAAGTTGATGGGTTTTAATGTTATTATTTTGAGGGCGTTACAACTTGGTATCAGAGCATACCGGGTTCGAATACTTTGGGTACGTGGGAAGTGATTAGTGTTACAATGGGTTTGTCTCGCTTATTAGAGACTTATGTGTGACATTATGTGTTTATTTGATAACATATTTATGTGACTATTTGGGTATGGGATTTAGTTTCTAGGATGTTGATTGGATCCTTGGGTTTCTGTGAGTCTTGTTGGAAAAGCACTTGATCAATGCTGTTTCTAACCGGAACTCTAGTAACGCCTCTGGACTATCATTATCCGTAAATGAAATTCGTAAGTGCTTATGTGTTTATGTGCTTACGTAGAGTGAATTACAGTTATCCATGTATTAGGACGCGAGTGTTTAGTTTTGGCACACTTATGAATGTGCTGACGTTCTTCGTTACCTTTATTAGGATGTCAGGACGAGGACGTGGTAGACGTGGCAGACGTGGTAGGCAGGAGATGCCTTTACCGGATGATATTCCGGCACAGTAGGAGGGGGTTGGCCAGGCCAATGTGGCCGAGCCAGCAGGTCAGGAGGCTATGGGCGCTTTAGCCCGAGGGATAGCCGATGCTTTGAGGGAGTCTGTGGGTATTTTTCGAGCTGAGAATCCAGTTCAGGCTCCAGTTCAGGCCCAGGTTGTTGAGGCAGGGCCTTCCTTCTTGAAAAGGGAGTTCTTCCGGTCTAACCCGGACGAGTTTATTGGGGATCCGAACGAGCCACTGAAGGCTGACGAGTGGTTAGAGCAAATGAGTAAGACGTTCGAGATGCTTGGCGTCGAGGACGGAGCGTTGAAAGTGACCTTGGCATCTTTCCAGCTTAAAGGGGGTGCGGGTCAGTGGTGGAAATACATGAGAGGCCGTATTGCTGGCACGTGGGAGGCTTTTGTAGAGGCTTTTCAGGAGAAGTATTTATCTCCGGCAGTCAGGAAGAAGCTGAGAGACCAGTTCTGTCAGCTTTTGCAGTTAAGTTCTTCAGTAGCCGAATATGAGGCTTCTTTCACTAGCTTGTCCAGGTTCGCACCTGAACTTGTGGCGTCCGAGGAACGCCGCTGTATTGAGTTCGAGAAGAGGTTGAGGCGCGGCCTCAAGATGAGGGTTGGAGGTTCGATGATCCGAGATTATGGGCGCTTGGTTGATGCTGCAGCCCATATGGAGATCATGATGTAGGAAGAGGAGGGACAGAGAGGCTCTAAGAGGAGCCAAGATGGTCAGGGTGATGGCAGAAGACAGAGGGGTGCTAACCTTCAGCAGTCTCAGGGTGGTGCTGTTAGGTCGACCTTTCCAGTGCCGAGTGCAGGCTCGGGGAGAGGTAATCATGGGGAGTTCACCTGTTACAAGTGTGGTCAGTTGGGCCACAAGGCTTCAGTTTGCCCACAGAGGGAAGGAGGTCAGAGAGCTGCTTCATCTTCAGCTAGACCGCAAAGCTAAAGTCAGAGCAGGGGCCAGCCCTTGTCTTGTTATCAGTGTGGTCAGCTTGAGCACCTGAAGAGGTTTTGCCCACAGTTGAGTGCCACTTCGAGCGCGTCTGGTTCTAGGCAGATGTAGGGTTTTCAGCCAGCTCAATTTGTGCAGGCCTCAAGGGCCAATCCGGGAACTTCGTCGTCCCAGTCAGTGCAGCAATCGTTTGCTCCGAGGGGTGAGCAGTTGGATCAGGGGCCTACAGGGCGCGTATATGCGGTTACCGCGCAGGACCTAGTACCGGCTCCATCAGTAGTGAGAAGCACCTTTCTGTTTTGCAACTCGGTTGCTAGTGTATTGATTGATACGGGTGCATCTCATTCTTTTGTATCTGCTGTATTTGCATCTGTTTTGGAATTGGAGTTGGCACAGTTAGCATCTCATATATGTGTAGTATCGCCTGTTGGTGGTGAGTTGATCTTGAAACAAGGTGTTAGAGGTTGTGATATAGAGGTTGCCGACCATAGGCTTCCTTTTCCTTTTGTTGTCATGCCCATGAAGGGTTTTAATGTTATTTTGGGTATGGACTGACTATCGTCATACCGGGCTGTTATTGATTGCTACCGTCAGAGGGTCACAGTTTGTACCTTGAGCGGGGAGTGTTTCCATTTCTTAGGGGATCGGGTTAATAGTGTGTTGCCACCGATGCATGATCCGCGAGGGTGGAATAAGCTTAGTGGTCTACTTGTTAGCTTTATGAGTGGTGAGTGTGATGAGACATAGATTGTATTGCCGAGGGTGGTTTGTGAGTATTCGGATGTTTTTCCCGAGGATCTCGTTAGTTTGCCACCTCACCGAGAGATAGAGTTCTCTATTGATTTAGTGCCCGGCACAGCGCCGATTTCTATGGCTGCTTATCGTTTTGCCCTAGCCGAGTTGAGTGAGTTGAAGATTCAGCTCTAGGAATTGCTAGATAAGGGTTTTGTTCGCCCTAGTGTTTCGCCGTGGGGAGCACCGGCCCTCTTTGCTAAAAAAAAAGATGGTGCCTTAAGACTGTGTATAGACTACCGAAAGTTGAATCGGGCTACAGTCAAGAATAAGTACGCTATGCCCCGTATAGATGATCTGTTTGACCAGTTGAAGGGTTCCCGTTGTTTCTCTAAGATAGACTTGAGATCGGGTTACCACCAGTTGAGGGTCAGGGAGGAGGATATTCCTAAGACGGCGTTCCGTACGCGGTATGGCCATTATGAGTTTCTAGTGATGCCATTCGGGCTTACCAATGCACCAGCAGTCTTTATGGACTTGATGAACCGGATCTTCCGAGAATTCTTGGATCGGTTTGTAGTCGTTTTCGTGGATGACATTCTGATTTATTTGCCTTTAGAGAAGGAGCACGAGGAACACTTGAGAGTGGTGCTTGAGTTGCTTAGAGCCCATAGGCTTTATGCCAAGTTTGGGAAGTGTGAGTTCTGGCTAGGAGAGGTCAAATTCTTAGACCATGTGGTATCCAGAGAAGGGGTGGCTGTTGATACATCCAAGGTAAAGGCAGTGCAAGATTGGGCACAGCCTAAGAGCGTTTTTGAGATCTGTAATTTTCTGGGATTAGCTGGGTATTACCGCCGGTTTGTGAAATATTTCTTCAGGCTAGCTTCACCGTTGACTAGATTGACGCGAAAAGGGGTCAAGTTTATGTGGAGTGAGACTTGCGAAAAGTCGTTCCAGGAGTTGAAGATTAGATTGACCACCGCTCCGGTTTTGATTATTCCGGAAAGAGGGATGGGTTATGCAGTTTATTGTGATGCCTCACGAGAGGGTTTGGGTTGTGTGTTGATGCAAGAGGGGAAAGTGATAGCTTATGGCTCACGTCAATTGAAAATACACGAGAAGAATTACCCCACACCTGACCTAGAGTTAGCAGCAGTGATCTTCGCCTTGAAGATTTGGAGGCACTACCTTTATGGTGAGAGGTTCGAGGTGTTCTCGGACCACATGAGTTTGAAGTATCTGTTTACACAGAGGGATTTGAATTTGAGGCAGATGAGATGGATGGAGTTCATTGAGGACTATGATTTTGAGTTGCATTATCACCCGGGAAAGACCAATGTTGTGGCCGATGCCCTTAGTGGAAAATCCATTAGTGATGTAGCTTGTATAGCCATCCGGGAATGGGAGATGTTGGGTGCACTTGGCGAGTTCGATTTGCTACTGGGCGAATTTGTTGAGGCTGCGGCCTTGTTTTCTATTATTGCACAGCCTACACTTGTGACCCAAGTATTAGAGGCACAGAGAGGTGACCTTGAGATAGAGTCCTTCCGAGAGAAGATCTCTAGTGGGAAAGTTGAGAAGGGTTTGACGGTGTATCCCGACCAAAGTGTGAGATACCGAGACCGTTTGTTTGTACCGGAGTCTTGCCGAGAGGAAGTACTCCAAGAGTTCCATCATTCACGCCTTGCGGTGCATCCGGGAGGCACTAAGATGTATTGGGATTTGGGTCGCCAGTTTTGGTGGCGGGGTATAAAGAGAGATATGGCTGTTTTCGTATCGAAGTGCCTTACTTGCCAGCAAGTGAAGGCCGAGCATCAGAGGCCAGCGGGTTTGTTGCAACCCTTGCCTATTGCCGAGTGGAAGTGGGAGCATGTCACTATGGACTTCGTTGTAGGTCTTCCAAGGACTCGGCGGGGTAGTGATGCCATTTGGGTGGTTGTAGACCGGTTGACTAAGTCGGCGCATTTCATTCCTATGCGCGTGAGAGATTCGGTAGATCATCTCGCCGACTTGTATATTCGGGACATAGTGAGATTGCACGGGGTCCCAGTGACGATCGTCTCAGATAAAGATCCTCGTTTTACTGCTACGTTGTGGCAGAGTTTGCAGAGTGCATTGGGCACTAAGTTGACCTTTAGTACGGCTTATCATCCTCAGATTGACGGGCAGTCCGAGCGTACTATTCAGATCCTTGAGGATATGCTTCGAGGTTGTGTCCTTGACTTTAGTGGGACGTGGGAGAGGCACTTGCCCTTGGTGGAGTTTGCCTACAACAACAGTTTTCAGTCTAGCATCGGTATGGCACCGTTTGAGGCCTTGTATGGCTGACCGTGTAGGTCTCTAGTGTGTTGGGCCGAGGTGGGTGATGCACTTTTGTTGGGCCCGGAGTTAGTTAGGGAGACGACTGAGAAAGTTGAGCTTATCCGTAGGAGGCTTGTTACAGTCCAGAGTCGTCAGAAATCTTATGTCGACCATAGGAGGCGACCTTTGGTATTTAAGGTGGGTGATCATGTCTTTCTGAAGATATCACCTAGGCAGGGATTGATAAGGTTTGGGAAAAGTGGGAAGTTGTCCCCTCGGTTTATTGGCCCTTTTGAGATCCTTGAGAGGATTGGCGAGGTTGCTTATCGTTTAGCTTTGTCGTCGCAGTTGTCTGGAGTTCATGACGTGTTTCATGTGAGTATGCTTCGGAAGTATGAGCCAGATCCATTGCATGTGTTGGATTAGATTGACCTAGAGGTTGATGAGGATACCTCGTATGAAGAGAGACCGGTTCGGGTCTTGGATAGGAGGGATCAAGTCTTGCGAGGCAAGACCATTCCCTTCGTAAAAGTCTTGTGGAAACATCATCGAGTGGAGGAAGCCACTTGGGAACGTGAGTTGGAAGTCCGCGAGAAATATCCGGACTTGTTTGTTGATGTGTAACCATGCTTTGGTAATTTTGTAATATTGCTGAACCTTAAGAGTATTGAATATATCTTAGGTTGTAAAACATGGTTTATGTTTTGATTTAATGGAAGTATTTTGAAACTTGCCTCTAAATGGAAGTTTAATGTAACATTGCATATGTTGGATGTATTGTAGAAATGGAAATATATCATGAATACTGAATATGATATAGAATTGTGGAATGTAGTATTGAAATTTATGGAATTTCAGGGAATGCATAACTATAATGCATGTTGTGGAAAATGTTGTAAACTGCCTCTTGGAAAGAGATGAGATGACCGGTAATGGGTCGAGTTGTTAAAATTCGCATTGTGATAATGTTGGGAATTGAGAAAATCTTGTTTTCGAAAAACTTGTATTTAATTTCGGGGACGAAATTCTTCAAGGGGGGAGGTTATAGCGATCCCGGTTGTCCCTTTACTGTTCTGTTGTATTCCGGACTCGGTTCCGTGGAGTTGGTAGTTGTATCTATCTTGTTGTCATCCTTTAATTCCATTTGTTTGAGTTTTAGGATGTGTTGGGCATGTTTCATACAGGTGGGTTAAACCTTGGTCTGAAATCTTGTTGCCAGGTTTTTGGTCGTTCCGCTCGAGCGGGCGTTGCTGCGCTCGAGCGGAGATTGCGCACTTCCAGTATTCCGTGTCCCTGTAAAATCTTCTGCAGGTGTGATTTTTACGCTCGAGCGGGTTTCTTTACGCTCGAGCGGGTACTCTGGCACTCGAGCGGGTAGTACTTTTTGGTGTAAGTTCTAGGAGGGGGAAATTTACGCTCGAGCGGACTGGTTTTCGCACTCGAGCGGATGTACTTTATTCTTGTGTCTTGGCGCTCGAGCGGGCCTTCTTGTGCTCGAGCGTACCTAGTTTTTTACTCTTGACGCTCGAGCGTTGTGTTCTCCGCTCAAGCGGGAATGTCGTATATCAGTTGGCAGCTGGGCATTTTAAAATCACTTTTTACATTCTTTCTCTCTCTCTTACTTTCTAAAAAGCTATTTTGAGAGCTCCTCTCTCTAGAAACTCTCTTCTCTCTAGGGTTTGATCTAGTTAGAGTGCCTCTCTATCCTCCGGGCTTTGTAAAGAGTGTGTGGATCGTCGAGGGCTCCATTTTGATCCGTGAATCTTTGAGTTTGGAGCATTTTGGTTTTCCTCAACTTTCCCGTTTGAGCTCCAACTTCGAGGTAGGGATATCCTACTCCTTCTCATGAGTTTTGTCTTTAAATTTTAGCATTTTGATGAGTTGTGGGTTGTTGGGTAATTTTGAGAAAGTTTGAGCCTTTGTGTAATTTTACAAAAGTTCGGGTTTGTTCATATAAACCTATATGCATGTTTGGCATAGAGAAATGAGATCAATATTGGTCTATTGGTAAAAATGGGACCTTAGGGTTGTGATATTAATTATGGGAGATGCTCTAATTACATTGATGAATTAATTGGTATAATTAATTTGAAGAAAAGAGGAATTAAGTTGAGCATGTTGGAATTGGAGGTGTATGGGATTAAATGGTGTAGTTAAATTCGTTTATCGCTCACCTAGTTGAAATGTTGATTATATATCCATTTGGTGCATTTATTTTCAGTATAGAAATAACTGCTTTGGGCTATCGGTGGAGGATAGTCTTGATTGTTGTAGACACTGCATGATGATTAGGCAAACTAAAACTAATCGATTGAGTATGCTATTGAATATAGCACGTGGAATAATACATAAATTCTATGTATTGATTGATTGCATATGATCTATGTTTATATACATGTGTTGTGTAGGAGGAGATAGGGGATGTACTCCACGGTTTAGGGGAAGATAAGGGATGGACCTCTAAACCGGATTTTGTGTGACATTGATACAGCGCTACAATGTGTATCAAGTGTTGATTATGGAAGTGTTTGAATTGATTTGATATAGTACTAAAATGTATATCGTTATTAATTGTGAAGTATAGAAGTGATTCTATGTTATGATGATACAGCACCGAAATGTGTATCTTTCGCAAAGTGTGGGAATGGTTTATGTGTTATTGATACAGCATTAAAATGTGTATCCCTCATGAATTTTGAAAGTGTTTTAAAGATGAGTCTAAATCTCATTAAGTTATTTGGCTAGGTGTTGAGCCTTATTTTCAAACTCAAAGTTGGAAAAGACATGGGAAATGAAATGTAATATGGACTTAATGTCATGAAATCAAAATGTGATATATGTGGATGTATCTGTGTTGACCATCTATCAACTGCTAATCTTTTAGTCATTGTTCATGGTTGGTTTAGTATATTTCTATTGGGTTGTGGCTCACCCTTTATGGGACATCATTTTTAGGTACAGGTAGCATGCCACCTCCAAGGACATAGCTTGGGAGGCTAGAGGCAGGCATATTGTTTTGTTTACTTTCTTTCGATGTATTACATGTAAATTCAAGCCAAGGGCTTAATATGTATTGAGTTAGCACTCTTCTTTTTGTAACCAAGTGTTAACTTGGAAAACTGTACGCCTGTAGGGCATTTGCTTTTGTTGTTAACATGTAATGCTTTTATAAGGAACTACTCTGATGAATAGAAGAATATTTATCTTTTATACCAATGTATGTCTAAGTTGATGGGTTTTAATGCTATTATTTTGAGGGCGTTACACTTTCTTCTATATCTCTTTGTTTTGGGTTCAAAAGGGTCTTGTTATTGACCTATTACACCACACCTCATAGCCACACACCTCCACCATTGTTCTAAGGTTCTTGGATGGTCTTGAGAGCTCTCAAAGAGTTGGTTTTGGGCTGGAGAAGTTGCTGTCTTGCTGAGCTTTAAGGGTAACACACCTTTTCCCTCTTTTTAGCACTATTTTGATCCATCTCTTAGTCTTATTTGCATGCATATTTAAGCTTTGTTGTCAAATAAAAAAAGTCTTATTTTGAGCTCCTTTTGATGTTTGTTTAAGGTCATTTTGTTGTTGGGAGTCATCTACCCCCTTGCATGCTTCATTTTGCCTTGTTTTGTGCCATACCCTAAGGCCTTTGTGTTGACCTTTGCTTGGCCTTTTAACCACTGAAATCCAGCGGATTTTCAGTGGTTAACATGTGCTTTTTGAGAGGCAAAATCAGAAAGGGGTGACCCTCTCCCTCATTGTCTTGTTCACTAGCATTTTTGGCCTTACAAAGGAGTCTTCATTTGCACACCACCAAGCCTTGTTTCCGGCCCTTTTCAATGACTTTTAGGGCCTGCCTAGGCTCTGTCCAGAGTTGGTTTTGTCACCTTGGGTGTGTCTCTTTAATGTGTAGAATAACCCCTCTTATAGCCTATCAAAGGAGCATGACATTCTTGAATGCATTGATCATGTTTCAGTAGGTTTTTGGGCTTTATTTGGCATGTCATGTCTCTGAATTTTTCTAGTTTAGTGGCCTCTTGAATGCTTCATATGCTTGTAGTGCAATCCATGTTCACTAGCTCACATTGCATGTTGTTTTGGCCCTTGATTCTAGCATATTTTCGCCATGTTCTAAATTGATTTTATTCATGATTTGGGCTGTCTTAGCTCTGTTTTGAGGTCCCATGGTCGAATGATGCTTGCCATGTATGCTTGTAGTGTAATACCCTTGCCTAGCTTCGAGTTTTGAAGCCTCTTGCTGCTTAACTTGAGTTGTTTTCATGTTTTGGCATCATTGAACATGTTATTTCAGAGCTTATACTTGTGCCATATTCCCATGTTTTCTACTCTTTAAATGCGTTTGAGAGTTGCGCTTGTATGCCTTATTTTTGGGCTATTGCATGAGCTTCATTTTTGTGCATTGCAAGCCATCATTTTAGTCCATTTTGCCACTGTTTTGGGTCTGCATAGGGACTATTTGGGGTTAGTTTGGTCATTTGGGCATCGCATTGCATACCTCTAGTGTAATGCACTTCACTAGTTTCGATAATTGTGCCATCCAACATGCATCAGGTGAGTTGTTTGCATGATTCGGGACCATCTTGTATGTCATTTCAGAGCTGGAACATATGTCATTGTATGCCATATTTCATCCTTGTCATACTTTGGTAGAGTTACACTTTGTTCCTTAGGTTTGGTCCCTTGCATTTGTTCATGTTTGCATGTAACTTGTTGCCTCATTTTCATCACATTGGCCACTGATTTGGGTGCGGCTGAGGTCCATCCATCTTGGTTTAAGTCCATCTTGCATTGTGTATGCCATATAATCCATGTTATCGCATGTTCGATCATTGCATTGCGTATGCCTCGTTCATAACATTGCGTATGTTAGTGCATTGTGTATGCATACCATATAATCCATGTGCATTGAGTATGCCATTGATTAGTTCATAGCATTGTGTATGCCATTTGCATGCTTGCATGTCATTCCGTGCATCTTTGTATCTAAGGCTTCGTTTGGCAAGTTGGGTTGGGGGCTTTTTTGGCTATTTTAGCCACAAAAGACAAAATAGACTATTTTAGCCACAAAAAACAAAACATCACATCCAACCCATAATCATTACACTCTTCTCTCACAAAAAAAGTCAAAAAGCCAAAAAGCCCTTCCCAAACCAAGCTTTTTAGCCCAGGCTAAAATAGCAAAAAAAGTCAAAAAGCCAAAAAGCCAACCCACTTCCCAAACCAAGCCTAGTTGCATTGCATTGTATTTAGATCGCATGCTAGAGTTGCATTTGTCCATACATTGTTTGTTGCATTGTGTTTGGAGTAGGGTTTAGTCCAAACACAGGAAACGAGGGATGTTTCGTACTCAAAGTGACGAAACGTGCCTCGATTCTTGGTCATCGACCAATAGAGATGGCAATCTGAAACCGGCCCGACGGTGACCCGACCCCCCGTCCCCGAATTTAATGGTTATTCACCGAAAAATATCCCCTACGGGCCGGGGACGGTATTCAAAATTTCATCCCCGATGATATCCGGGCCGGGGAAGGGGATAGATGTTTCATACCCGGACCCGGCCCGGTCCCGCCCCGCTTATTCCCCGAGATGAAATTACCTTTTTGTCCTTGCATATATATATATCATATATGCTTGTGTTTGATTAGGGTTCACTTTCATTCAGACACCAAACTCCCTCTCACACACGGCGCTCCTCTCCCTCTCTCGCAGCTCACCACTGGTCTCTCCCTCCTCACCGGCGATCCTCCTCACCGGCGATCCTCCATCACCACCGAGCCTCTCACTCACCTACGGCGCTCCTCTCTCTCTCTCTCGCTCACCACCGGTCTCTCCCTCTCGCTCGCCACTGGTCTCTCCCTCTCTCTTTCATCTGTCACCGCCGAGCCTCCCTCCTCACCGGCGATCCTCCGATCGTCCGTTACCGCCGCTCCTCCGGCTCTCTCTGTTTCGGTATCTCTCTCTCTCTCTCTCTCTTTCTCTCTCTTTTTCTAGGGTTTACATATATGTATATATATTATATATATATATATATCTGAGTGTTTAGTATTTAGATCTAAGTGTATAGATCTGTAAATATTTTGTATATTTGAGTTTAGATCTATAAATATTTTGTGCTGCAATCAACAGCCTCTAACCCTATCGTATGAAGGTTGTTGATGGTGGATTGCTATTACAATTTTGTGATTCGTTTAATTTCCATAACCCTTTCATGGGCACCAGAAAACTGGAGGAAACTGAAAGAAAATAAAAGGTTTGGGCTTGTTTTATCTGTTTTGTTGTGTGAAAGATGAGAAAATCTGATCAACAAAGCCATTGTAAAAGAATTAGTTAACACAAATGGCATTTGAGCTTCTTGCTCTTTTATTTCATTTAATATGTATGCATTTATCAGGGAAGGTCTTACAAGTTGCATTTTACTTTTTTGGTTTTCAAATAATTGAAAACAAATTGAATTTAAAATTTCTAATGTATTTTCCATCATTTGAAGAGGGTAAATGAAGGTTGTTTGATGTATTCTATTTCTTTAGAAGTTTGCATGTAAGTGTGAAAATCAAGACGAACATTCGAAGAAAAGAAAAATCTAGTAAACATCTTTAGTCACTTTCTTCTTGACATTTGAACTATAGGGTTACATCACACAGTTGACATTTTGTGCTTATTGAGAAAATGTGGACAGCTCCTTTATTACACCTTTGTTCCATTATTTATAATTTATAACCCCTTGTTTGCTTGGATAGAAACATCCTTAAAACTTTCGCTGTCAGCTTAATTATGTAAGTCTGTAGTTGTTTCTTGCTTGTCATAACTGATTTAGTGCTGTCATAATGTCAGTCTCTCTCTTTCCCCCTCCCCCTCTATCTTCTTGTGTGCGTTTGTGTTCACTTGTGCATGCTTGTGAGTGTGTGGGGACACGTTTCTTAATTTAGCTTTGTTAGATATGTTTGTAGGTTTTTAAGTGTACAGTACATGTTGCTGATGATTTGACTATTGAATGTGGAATTATTGTGTCTCCGTGTTTCATCAGCTACTAACCTGACTACTGTGGAATTCTTCTTTAGGTTAATGATGACTATATGAGAACTACATAGGCAGCAGTCTAATTTGGACATTCAGTCCAACAACAGTAATTTACATTTGATGAAAGATTAAACCTCCCTTTATTTGTGTTTGTTTATTGAAGAAACAGTCCCTATACTTCATCAAGAATATTTAAAAATATGCATGTGGAAAGATGATGAGTACTTAGTTTGTTGTCCACTAATCACACTACTCTTTCTAAGAGAAAGATGATGAGTACTTAATTTGTTTTAACGAGACTACTGTTTCTAATTGTTTCAATCATGTCATAATTTGTTTAAAAGATGATGAGTACTTAATTTATTTATATTAATTCAATCCATATTATTTTTATAAAGGTTAAAAATGTCAGATGTTAACTCTGAAGCACCAGTTAACTCTGAAGCACCCGTTAACTCTCAAGTACCATTTGAGAGTGACGCGTCACAACATTTATCGCCACCTACGAACGCACCTATGAACTCACCGTCTCCCCTCTCTAATCAACATGTTATTGATTTAGAAGAGTCTAATACTACTTGTGGAGGAACTAAAAGAAAATCAAATGTTGTGTGGGAACATTTTAAAAAACAACAAGTCAATGGGGTGTGGAAGGCAATATGTAATTATTGTAATAAGCATCTAGGAGGTGATTCAAAAAATGGAACAAGGCATTTGCATGATCACCATAAGAGTTGTACTAGGAAGAAAGTGATGGACATGAGGCAAAAAGTGTTAACTAACAACTTTAATAGAGAGATTCCAAAAATGAATTCTTATATCTTTGATCAAGATTTTGCTAGGAAAGAGTTGTCATATGCCATAATCTTGCATGAATATCCCCTTTCTATCGTAGACCATGTTGGTTTTAAACGATATTCAGCAGCACTTCAACCATTGTTTAAAGTGCCTTCTCGAAATACGATAAAGGGTGATATTTTAAAGATTTATGATTATGAGAGGGTGAAGACATTGAGTTTGGTGGAGCATAATAAAAGTAGGGTGGCAATCACAACTGATATGTGGACTGCTAGCAATCAAAAGAAAGGATTCATGATTGTCACCGCACACTTTATTGATGATTCAAGGACATTGCAAAGTCGCATTTTGAGATATATTTTTGTTAATTTGCAAATCATTTAAAAATTCTAACTTATTCAGTTCAATTTGCATGTTATTAATACTTGTTTATGAATATCATATTTTAGGTTTATTTATGTTCCATGTCCACACACAAAAGAAGTTCTTTGTGATACTTTGCTTGAGTGTATGATGGATTGAAATATTGATAGAAAAATCTCGACTGTTACTGTTGATAATTGCTCCACAAATGATGCCATGATTACCATGTTGATGGATAAGTTAAGTAATTCATCTCTTTTGTTGGGTGGTACTTTGTTTCATATGCGTTGCTGTGCGCATATTTTGAATTTGATAGTGAACGATGGATTGGATGTCATACGAGTTGGTGTGGAGAAAATTCGAGAGAGTGTAGCTTATTGGACAGCAACACCAAAAAGAGTAGAAAAATTTGAAGAAACAGTTAACCAATTGCGTATTCCACATACTAAGAAATTAGGACTTGATTGTGCAACTAGGTGGAATTCAACCTACTTGATGCTTCAGACAACCTTATTGTATAAGGATGTTTTTTCTAGATTGAAAATTAGAGAGCCCCAATATAAGACTGCGCCAACTGAGCAAGAATGGGAGTTTGCTAGAGAGATTAGTGGGAGGTTTAAGATTTTTTTTTCTAGCACTGAGTTGTTTTCTGGTACAAAGTATCCCACAGCCAATGTTTGTTTCCCAGCTTTATGTGAGATTAGGATGACACTGTCTCAATGACTCTCTTGTGAAATTGAAGTGATCAGAACAATGGCATCAAAAATGGTGGAAAAATTTGATAAATATTGGTTAGTGATACATGGTATTATTGGGGTTGCAGTTGTACTTGATCCTAGGTATAAGATGAGTGTATTGGAGTTTTATTTTGAAAAACTTTATGGAGACAAAGCTGAAGATGAAGTTGATAGGGTTCGTCATATATGTTATGATTTTTTGCAAGAGTATCAACACCGAGTTGGTATGGAGACCGATGTTGTTGGTGACTCTTCTGCTCATCCAGAAATTGTTACAGAGACCCTTTCAGAATTTGATTTGTTTATTAGTAGAAAGAGAAGTAAAAAAATGAAGAATGTAAGATCAGAGTTGGACCATTATCTAGATGATGATGTTTTGCCAAGAACTTCAGGTTTTGATGTTTTGAATTGGTGGAAAGCTAGTGGACCAAAGTATCCGACCTTACAGGCAATAGCTAGGGACATTTTAGCTATTCCTGTATCCACTGTTGCTTCTGAGTCAGCATTTAGTACTAGTGGAAGGTTGGTGAGTCTACATCGTAGTAGACTTCATCTAAACACATTAGAAGCATTAATGCGTGCACAAAGTTGGTTGTGGGGTGAAGAGATGAAATGTATTATTTCATCCAATTTGCATATTATTATTTATATTACCATGGAATAATTTCACTATTGAATTTATATTCTTTACTTTTTAGGAAATTCAACATTGGAATCGGTGGGCTATGCAACTATATATGATGATGATGAGATCGAGTCGGATCAGTCATGTGCCACTTTTGTGTTAGTTGTCATCTTTTTTGTTTTAATTGTTAACATTTTTTACATTTTATTATTAGTATTAATTATTTGTTTTTTTCCTTTTGTTATTTAACAGGAGTTCAAGTTGAAGGAGATGATGGAAGTTGTGTGGTTTGTATGGGTTTGAAGAAATAATGGATTTGCTTTTTTATGTTGTAATGGATATATATTTTTTTATTTTTAATTTCAATTTTTGGGTAACTTATTCCTTGCGGGTTGTGCTTGGGATTAATTATTCTCTTTAGTACTTGTTGAATTTTCTTGTGTGTTTGGGTTACTGGACAGATGTTTGGTTTGTGTTATTTTGTTGCTACATGATGTTTTGTTTGTGTTGTTTTGTTGGACTGCTGAATTTTCATGTTGTAATGGATGTTGAATTTTCATAATGTTGCTACAGGATGTAATGGATGCTGAATTTTCAGGATGTTGCTACAGGATTTAAATGGATGTTTATTGATGTTTTGTATTTTGCTTCAGGATGTTTACATTTACAGATTTTTACAAATTTTTTTGTTGCCTCAGGATGTTTTGTATGTTGGCAACAAAATGTTGCTTCAGATTTTTAATCAATTTACAGATGTTGCTTCAGATTTGTAATCAATTTATAGATTTTTAATCCATTGTTTCAGGATGAAAATGGATTTTCAGGATGTTTTATAAAACTGGATGTTTCAGGATGTTTTTTAATCTATTTACAGATTTTTACATAAAAAAAAAAAAAAAATGCCACCGGGGATTTTCGGGGTCGGGGATCCCCGATCCCCGATCGGGGGCGGGGATGGGCCTGGGCTTTGGGTCCCCGTCGGGGATCGGGGACGGGGACGGGGCGCATATAAATTTCGGGGATCGGGGACGGGGGGAGTAGTCCCCGGCCCCGCCCCGCCCCGTTGCCATTCCTATCGACCAATCTTGACTATCCATGATAGAGTTGTTGGCTTTAGGTGTTTACATGTGCATTCATTTCACATTGAGTCGTGCAATTCGACTCCTCGGCCATCATGCATCGGGATGCGTGATTGATGGCATGAGGATCGAGAACTACACTCCCTAGAGCTTATGCAATGACGGGGAGAGTGGTCGGACATACATTTGTTGAAAATGCTTTGCTTTCTCTCTCTCTTGCCTTTGTTGCAGAAAATGCAGAAACTGGCCGGCCGACCAGGTTTTCTGGCAGGCCGACCACCTTTTCTAGTTTTCACCACCAAGGGTGGTCGGTAGGTGGTCTCCAATGCCTATAGCTAGTCGGTAGCCTTCCCCTAGATTCCCAGGGTGGAGTTTCATCTCCTTGGAGCTTTGTGCAAGTTTCTGAGTTCAATTGCAAACAAAGGCGAGCTGAGACATCGCGATGGATTTCCCGACAAGGCGACTCAAGCATACATGCATCCTTTATCATTCGGAACAGAGCTGAGACAGTCCATTTCATATAGCTTGCATGCTAATTTATTTGCTTCCTTAGTTTAATTTGTTAATTAATTAATGTTGTGTAATATTTAGCTGTAATTCGTTATTCATTTCAGTTGTGTAATAACTAGTTTAATTAGCTTAGATTAGCTAGTTGGTTCTGTATTATTTATTCGGACCCTCCTCTGAGAGGGAAATGTTGTAAATAAGTGTGCGTGTGTGTGCTGCATGTCTTCCAACCCCACGTCTTTCTCCATTTTATTTACCAGCTTACGATGGTTAGTTTTAGGGCATGTTTCAATTAACATCCTTATGCTTCGCATGTTTGCATTCATTCATCTGTCTTGCATGCACCGGGCTTGGCGCATCTTACTAACTGCATTGTATTTCAATTCTGAGTTAAATACACGTTATCTGTAGCATCTCATATGCCATCTTAGAATAGCCGAGTCTATCTTAGTTGCATTTTGCATGTGTTGCATTAGCCATCTTAACATGAACTAGGATCATGCATTGATTACTAACAAGTTTCGGTTTTGGCTTGGAGTACTCGGTGAGTGTTTATGCTTTAGCATCCTTGCATGTGTGTGAGTAACTGCCATGATAGCATGCTTGTCATGAGGCTAACTGCTTATGTGATATAACTGCCTGAATGCCTGTGGGTGAAGGTTGGATTATTTGAATTGGAACAATTCATTGATTGCGAGTTTTAAGCCCACTTGAGAGTGGCAAATCACCATATTTTTCTAAGCCCACTTGAGGGTGGCAAAATCCGTATTTTAGCCTACTTGCGAGTAGCAAACCGCTTTAAAAAACAAACATGAGATGTTTTGTTCCAACTTAGGTGATCTAGTCTATACTTGTATGCTGTGCGCATCACATAGTAATGCTAGGTTAATAACCAAAATAAGAGCACATGTGTTTTCAAAAACAAGATATCATGTTTAGTAGTGGCCGATCTTTGATCGAGCGAGCGAGGGTGCTCATGAAATGACCTTCCCCAATCGTACCAAAGTTTCCGAGCCAAGGCAACTTTGGTGATGACGGACACGTGGCCTTAGGCACGAGTCAGGGTTTCTTAAATTTCCCCAAAACAAAATATTTAGGTGGCGACTCTGTATTTGGCAAAACAGTCTATGTTTGGCACTTCTTTCTAAAATCAGCTTTTTAAAACGATTTGTCGGATTTGGACTCTTTGGTGATTTATCGATCTCGCATTGCACTTTGCGGGATTAGATTCAAAACCGTGACATTGAGTCCGAACTGTAGTAAGCCCAATGAACAAAACGAGATTTCTCCCGGGATGTTCGGGGACGTCTACAGGAAGCAAGAGCTCTTTTCTTTTGTAATTATTTTGTCAAGCCAAGAGCTTTAATTGTATAGGTTAGTTAACCCCTTTTATATAACTAGGCCTGAGCCTCGGAACTTGTAGCCCTTGAGATATTTCCTCGTTGTTATTTGTTGTGGTTATATGGTCGCACATGCTACAGATTCAACTTAAGAAGGTTTGAATGTGTAATGCATGTGAATCTCTTTTGTAAAATCTCTTACTGGAAAGAAATATGAATTTAGAGATCTAATTTACGATATTAGAATTGTCTTTGAATGGATTATTTGGTTGTTTGATTTATGTCTTTTATTTGGGGGCGTTACAGTTTTGACGGCTCCATTAGAGATGCTCTAAGCATATAAGTCAAAACCATTTCTTTGTTGTAAATATAAACAAATGGAATGTTGGTTAATTTGAGGGAGAGAAGGAAATACTTTCATTGTAGAGTTTCTAATTGTACTTTAAAAATATTGTTAGGCACCTGCATTTCATGAAATTTAAAAATAAAATAAAAGTATAACCCTAGCAAATTATCAACAAGAACAAAATTTTAGGCTGTGTTTGGCGTGGCTTTGAAATCATGATTCCACCCATCCGTTTGCATGCACTATTTGAATGGAGTTTTGAAAATGTGATTCCATCACACATTTCAAAACTGTTTTCTCTTTCATGCTTGGATGGAGTTTTCAAAACATATTTCTCTTTCACTTTTCATCTTCTGTAGAGTTTTTGAATTTTGGGTCTACTTGGTCATCTTCCCGGATGTCCAGCCAATCGTCCGGCCGATTGACCGGAACAGTGTAAAATTTTTTTTTTTTTTGCAATTGATCACATGTTGTTGTGTTCTGATTTTGAACATTCTTCATCGGTGGATTGAACTAATTTAGGTTGTCTAGCGACGAAATCAAGAAGCCTGTCGTTAGTTTTTTCAGCTGGTACTTTGGTAGACAGCGGCAAGGACTTGGCGAAAAGGACGACGGTGACGAGGAACAGAGCAGTGGAGAGAAAGGGGAGCCAAAAGTAGGCTAGGACGTCGAGAAGCCTGGCGGCCAAGTAGATAAGAGAGAAAATCATCAGAGAAAGCTATGGTGAACAAGATATGGAATTTGAACTTTAGAAGCTTTCTTGAGATCTCCATAGCTGGGTTTGGGTTCCAATTTGAACTTGAAGAGGATGAGATGAGGCTCAAGATGGGTTCTTAAACACTTGGCTGGGTTTTTGTAGTATTTCTAGAGAGAGAGAGAGAAAGTGGTATTTTTGCCTCTGTTCAGAGATTCTCTACCGTGAATTTGATTTAAGACTTTGAGGACTGTAAACTTTCAATTTCATAAATGCACATTAAAAAATACAGAAAAATATTGGAAAAAATATATGCCGCCCATTTTATTTTGAGTGTTATCTTAAGAAAAATTGCACTTCAGTATAAGTTTTCAAAAGAAATTATAGTTGCGTTAGCTTTAGAATTATGATTTGATAATAGAGTTGTGTTTTGAGTTTGGTTATCAATTTTGAATAGAATTTTCAATAAAGTTTTGAGATGTGTGCTTGATTATGAGTTATAAGTTTTTAAATTAAGTTTTTGAAAACTCTTTTCAAAATTCAAAACCAAACAAATTTTCTCATTTCATATGTCACATCAAAAATTCAAAAAACTTTTCAAAACTCATAACCAAACAAATTTTCTCTTTTCAAATCATAATTTCAAAACTCACAAACTCAAAATACAACTCTATAATCAAATCATAATTTTAAAACTCTACCAAACGCAACTTTAATTTTCTACAAGCCCCTTTTCTCTCGACACCACTCTCAGATACCTTATTCTTCCCATTTTGATTACTGTCACACCTTCGACAGCCATTCTAATTCCTTTTTTCGCCGCTTCCAGTCCCTAACCACTATCGTTTATGCTGTTTCCTTTTTCTTTGTGACTTCCTCTCTCTCCATCTCATGACTCTCTCTCATACTTTCGAAGGTGTAGGGGCGATAAGGGATAACGAAAGTGACAAAATGATAATTGGGATGGATGGGAATAGAATTGGAATTAGTTGGAGTGCTAAAAAAATAATCAAATTAAAAATTTTGTCTTAAGAAATGTGCTATCCAATCATTTTGTTTAGTGCATTTAGAGGGTCCATCTTGGTACACAATTTTAAAACCTTTATATAATGGAAAAGGCCACATCTATACCGTGTCTATTTTTTGAACTTTTTTTAGAGGTTGCACGTGGCCGGGTGTGCATTATCTATATTTATAGTGTGTATATATATTTAGGTAAATTATATTTTGTTGTTTTTATATTTAGTCATATTTTTATTTTTATTTTTATTTTTAAAGTTTTTTTTTTTTACTTTTATCCTTTTTGTTTCAAATTTTTTTCAATTTACTCTTAAAATTAATTTATATTAAAAATTAGAAAAAAATGATACACTAATAGTCACGTCGTATAAAAATATTTTATTATATATAATTTAAATCACTAACATAAATAAATATTATAATGTATTTTTTATATTGTGTGATAGTTATAATGGCATTTTCTGTCTAATTTTGAATAGAAATTAATTTTAGGAGTAAATTGAAAAAAAATTGAAATATAAAGGGTCAAAGTGAGAAAAAATAAATTTTAAAAATCAAAGTGAAAAAATGATCAAATATAAAAGGGACAAAATGTAATTTGTCTGTGTACATTTTCATGTCTAGAATATATTGACCAGCCTTTCTAGTTTTTCTTTTGCTTCTTCTTCTTTTTTTTTTTTTGTGAACTAACTAGCCTTTCTAGTTTGATATCAATATTTTGAGCACACTAATGTCTTTATTTATTGAACATTTTTTAACGGAGTATTTGAGATTATAACTTTCTCATATTATTAATCCAGAAAGTGCAATTCATTATTTAAAATTAAATAATTATATACGAATAAAAAATTCATATAAATTTCAGTACATAATGATGTGGCTTGATTTAAACTTTACAATTTAAAACAAAACACTCATAAATATAGTTTTTATTCTCAAAATTAACATTTTCACATTGTTCATATGGTAGTTTTAAAGCGTGAGATTTGTAATTTTTGTGTTAATGTTTGGGTCGAAATGGTAGGAAGTGTCCTTCAGTAATCGGCCTAGAGCATTGCGTAGACGGGGGGAGCAATAAATTTTTTGAAGAAAAATTGAATTAAATAATAAAAATGTTAGAAATTTTAAAAAAATTATCAAATATTTGTGTAGATCCCACCCCATGTGAGACATTTGGTAAAAATTTTAATAAAATTTTGAAATTCTTAGCATTACTCATTAAATAAAGCGATAGACTTGCTTACTAGTAGTCAATAAAATAATGATTTAAAAAGGAGAATAACAACCCATGTTATGTTCCCTTTTTAGTCTCAGTTGATCTCGGTGTTCTTTATATGTTTATGTTTTTTGCATAGTTACTTATGTATGTTTTTCGCAGTTACTTTTGCCATCATAAAAAGATTTGAGTTAAAACTATCAAAAGTGGAATGATGATTAATTGGAGGAGATGTGAATATTTTCCACTTCACAATTTTAAAAAACGTTTTATAATTAGCTACATGTATTTTCTTTCTATTTTTCAATTTTTTAAATTTTGCACATGCATAACACGTGCGTTCTATATCTATTTCTATAGTGCATGTATAGCTTTTTTAAAATTTCTAAAGGCAAATTATAATGTGAGATCTAAATGTGTTGGTTCTGCAACACGTTTAGGTCATGTTTGATTCACAAGATTAATAATAAAGTATTAATAATCCTATTAAATTAGTGTGGTATTCACTATCCAATTAGATTAATATCCATTGGATTAATAATCTCACCCTTACCCCATTACTAATAATCCTACAAATTTGTTGAATTAATTATCCATTGGATTAATAATACTAAACCAAAATATTAAAATAAACATAGGATAATTGGGCTCACGAATTAATAATCCAAATCCCATGCTCTAATCCACCCAATCAAACATGCTCTTAGTACTTTTCTTTCATGAAATGAAAATTAAAATGGAGTGGAAGCAATAAATCCTTATGTGGCATTGCTGCCAATCCTTAAAAATTATATATCAAGATGATTTTTAATTATAAAAATGTGATCACAATCATTCTGTAGCTTTTAATCATGGAAAAATTATTCAGCAATATTTTTCAGAATAACTTTCAAAGAAGGTAGACATGTTTAAAGCAAACATGGACATATTTCCTGATTTACACACAAACTTTCAAAGAACACTTTCGCATCCATTTCAAAGAAGCTCTAAAGTTAAAAATAAGCTTTTTACTAAGCCAAAAATATGATCATCCTCACAATCTCTATCATCTTAATCAGTAAATGGTTTCTTGTGCATGTGTTTTGAGTTTTTAATCGAATATGCATAATATCAAATAGTAGAAGAGTATGAAAGCTTACAATTTTTCATTGCTATTAAGAATAATTTCACAATTTAGCAAACAAACAGAACCTATGCTTTTACAAATCATTAGAACTACAAACAAGCGAGTATTGTGGGCATATGTGGAAATTTAAGCGCTCAAGGGTATAGGTTATTGATATCGAAAATGCATTTGTGTACACATGCTTAGTGTGAATTTTACAATTTTTCTACAGGAAAACCAATAACAGGTTTTGTTTCTGATGCCAAAGAACGCAGCTCTTCAATCTCTTCATCGGTGAGTCTCCATGCCAGAGCACCAGCAAACTCTGCAGCCTGTTCACCATTTTTGGCCCCCGGAATTGGAATAACATTCTCTTGAGATATTAACCAATTAAGGACGACCTGTAGAGTAGAATCAATTTATTACAACATCTTCGCATAAAGAATCCAATGGCTCTCAATAAACAAAATTTTTTTAGTTTTTTAACATTATAGTGAGTTATTACATGAAGGTTGATTGCAAAATTAAAATGCTTGAGTTTTATAGTTGTACAATGACCTTAATTATAATATGAAGTATTTTTGGAGAGAATTTTGTGCACGTAACATAGGAAGAGGAACTAACAGAAGAACCAGTGCCAACTTGCAAACTATAGATCTGATAGAACTATTCGTAGTAATGTATTAGGGAAATTACTTGACCTAGGTTTATGACCATTGTCCATTTCTATCCGAAAATGATGTCCAAGGAGATGGAAAAGAGGACTCTTCGAAAAAGAAGAAGGTGACTAGGTTTATAACTGTTTCCATTCATATCAGAAAAAGTTAATCTCTACAGAAATAAACTTATTGGAAGCGTCCATATCGAATAAGGCAATAACTGGAACAGCCTTTCATATTTTCCAAGAAGAATCAGTAAATAACACAAACCGGTAAAGAACAGAGAGAACCTGTGTGGGAGTTTTCCCATAGTTCTGTCCTATCTCCTTGATTCTGTTTATCAAAGGTTGGAGCTGCGCAACACAAAATATACTCGAGTGAATGAGTTGGAAATATTGAAGTTTAATTGATTGTTATATATTCCCAGGACCATACCCTTGTCAGGAACTCAGGGGTGTAAATCCTCCCTCGAGGACCAGTGGGAGGATTTTCTGGTGTATACTTTCCTGTCAAAGCACCTGCATAAGTTGAAAGACACATGTTAGGCACATTTTGCTCTAATGTTTCCAAAAAATAAGGAATATAAATGTCCATAATAAGTATTTTTTTTATTTCCATTTAACATCAAGATATAAGCTTCTATCAAGTATTCATTTTCTTTCTGCACTATTAATTCTCAATTATATGACTTCACTTCTTATATGTTTGTAAAAAGTTTCTGCTTGGTTTCACTAGAAGATCAGATGTTTCAAACTGCAAACTTCTCTCTTCACCATTAGCGGGATGTTTCTCTCTATGTATTGCATATCTGAACCTCAAAGAGTGATCATTACAATGGGTGTTCCAACCCTTGCATTGAAGAAAGGATAGTTGTGTATTTCTTACTTGTGGACAAAATATAAACATAGTTGAGCCAAAAACATGCAACTGTATAAGCACAAATCTTGGGAAAGTTTATGAGTTCTTAGAGTGAGTCGGCATCAAAACTTACTTTCCTAATCTGATTCTAGGGTGTTAGGTATTGCAGGGATTTTTGCAAGGAAACTGATGTTAGTTGCCCTCACAGAGATTTTCAGGATGCACTTCTGTTTTGACTCAAATTACAGCCTGAAATTGTAGCGATGGAGTGTCATGAGCTGTTTATAAATATGAAACACGAAGTAATACAGTTACAACAACAATAACAAATAGTCACTAAAGACTAGGCTAGACCTCCTCATCAATTTTCTCCCCAAAAAGAGAAAAAAAAAAAGGTTTTTGATTTTCATTTCTAGTCTGACAAGGGTTTTAGGTTTTGAGTTCCACAATATGCCATCAGTCAAAGAAGAAAGAATTCAAAGTTTTTATGAAAGTTGTTTCACAGGTATAGTGTGTAAAGATTTCATAGGGATCCCGCAAGGATGAAGAACAGAGATGTCACACTGCAAGAAGTAGGCAAACAAGGTTTTGCTCCAAGGACTCAATAGCTTAGACACTGAAAAGCAGGGAAACCAAGTTTTATTTTCAAGACTCACTGTTTCAGAATCCAGAACAACGTTGCTGGTTATGCTTTATAGTCTTTGTAACAGTTACAGTTGTACATCTCATGTTTCTCATCTCATCTGCACTATATTTAAAGTGAGCACCTCAGGTAATCTTCACTTTTGCATTTTCCCTATGGTCACAACAAATAGTATGATCTCCTCTTTGGTATACGAAAGACTTTTCTGAACAATGTCACCATTAATTTCCAATGTGTGCATTTTATTTTCTGAATCATCTCATTATTTGGTTCAAGCTCACCGCTTGACTATAGTATCCAGAAAAAACATTAATATGCCCAAGCATATCCACAAATGCTGAATGGAATTTATTTTGTTGGCATATTGACTGATAACATTAGATATACTATGCAGGCATAGCTACATATACTAGGAAAGAATACAAAATGATTATTGTTTCACCTTGAGCAATAGGTGAATATGCAATCAAAGTGATCCCAAGTTCATCACAGGTTGCCTTCACACCATTCTCTTCTGGAAGCCTGTAGATTAGACTGTAATTGACTTGGTTTGAAGCCAGTGGGATGCCTCGTTTTTTAAGCTTTTCATATGCATCACGAAGACGGTTTTCTGAAATAAGGAAACATGTCTATTTATCAAAACAATATATGCTGCGGGATGAAAAATCTGGCATAATTGCCAGATTCACAAAAATGCCTTTTGCAAATAAATTTGAGTATCACCCCTTAAATAGTAAAAAAATTAAATAAAAAGAAGATAACGATGAAGCTGAAGAAGAAAGGATTCAGAGGCCTCTAGAGGCTCCAAAAACGACATAAAGGGCTTTCAATATGTATAAGGCAATCCCTAATTGATTATTAGGGTACCATGGCATATTTCAGTAAGTGTAACCTAGATAACCAAGAGCAACTGAAAATGACAACGTTACAATGTACCATTGTAGTTGGAAACCCCAATAGCCTTCACGAGACCCTGCTCCACTGCATCTCCAAGACCATCAATATATCCTGCAAGATGATTTTCCAATAAATTAAGCCTCTTTTGAACCTTAGCATGGTTGATATATATCCAATTTGAGTTACTACATCAACCCATTGCTGAACGAAACGACAGATATGAATGAACGACCTTCATTTCCCCATACTCCTGGCCTAGAATTTCACCACAACACATTAATTAATAATTGTTATGATAACAAAAATTCACAGAACAAATGCAGTTGAAAGGCTAATAAAGCACACACCAATGGAGTTGATAGAGGTCCACTGAAGAAAGCCCAAGACGACATAGTGAGTCCTTAAGGGCAGTAAGGACACTCTGACGGCCCAGCCTCCATGGCAATGCTGCAAATTTGGTTGCAACAGCAACCTCCACTTCAGGATTCCTTTCTTTTCTTTCCTTAATAAATCTATCAAAAGAGGTCATTTATGATTATAAGAATTACAAGCGTTAAAAGAAAACAAAAATGTCCATCTTTAGGAAGTATGTGGTAGTGGTACAATGAAATGCAAAGCATGAGGAACTTCTTAGAATTACCTTCCTAGTAGTGTTTCAGAATTTATTGCACCAAACGACATCTGAATCAATAAAAAATGTGGCTCTGATTGAGTCATTAACGTTTTCATTGCAAAATGCAGAAAGGAAACAGTGCAAATCAAATTCATTTCTCACCCTTGAGCCATAAACCTCGGCAGTATCGAAGAAGGTAATACCACAATCTACACTGGTATCAAAAGCAGCCTTAGCTGCCTTCATCCTCCTATCTACCCTCATCACAAAGAGGGAAAAAGTAAATAAAGCACAATTATCTACACTAAACTGAAAATAAACTGAGACATTGCTGTTGTTTAACTTAACAACATAAGAGCATCTCCAATCTGTCACCAAATCCTTCATCAAATTTAATTTTGACGAAAAAAGTGGAGAAAATGAGATCCAATCCTTTCATAAAACTTGTGTCAAAACAAGTTTTTCACCAAATAATTCACCAAAACAATTATGAATCAAATCTTTCACCAAATCTCCAACAACCAATTTTTCACTTTAAGTTTGATGAAATCGTTAAAAGATGAAGGATTGGAGATGGGGTTTTTTCACCTGAATTGAAGGAGGTTTTTGGGATAGCTTAGGTATTTTTAAAATATTTGATGAAAATTTTGATTGTCACCATTGAAGTGAGCTATATCAAATCAAGCTTTTTGTCTAAATTATTGAATAAATTTGATGAGCAAAAACGTGAAGGGTTGGAGATTCAAACCAACAGAAAACATTTCAAACCAGAGATCACAACCAAAAGTGAGGGGAAAAGAAAGGGGACTTGGTCCTAATAGGTGAATTTATTGTCTAATAGATCCTATGAGAATTAATGACATTTTTCATCAAACATTATTAAAAAAATCACTAATTGTTAATTTTCAACGACAGTTTGAAAAAAATTTCACAAAAAATGTCACTAATTATAAGTTTTAACAATAGTTTAAAAAAATTGTCACAAACAAATCACTAATTTTCAACTTCCAACTATAGTTTGAAAAATTCATCACAAAAAAAATTACTAATTATAAGTTTTAGCAACAATTTATAAAACAATGACAAAAAAAATTACTAATTATTAATTTTTAGCGATGTGTGCAAAAAATTGTCACAAAAAATTATTTTTAGCGACGATTTTAATAAGACTTATTTTTATTTTCACTCGATGGGAATTAAAGTCCAACTATTAGTACCTTTTGGTGGTGTACCCATAAAAATAAAAAAAATAAGAAAAAAAAGAGTTGGGGGGGGGGGGGGGGTGTTACACCTATAATTTCGCAGATACTTGAAAATCACCTATAATTTCGCAGATACTTCAAAATCAACAAATTAGTGGTTAATAATATAACAGAAAAGTTCATTGAGAATCACAATTGCACCAAAAAAGAGACAGAAAAACAAAAAACAAAATAAAATCCATCAATGCCAAATTGCCAATGTTGAATCTACTAACTTTGTATCTCTCAAAATGTTAAATACAAAGAAAGACCATTGGAAACTAAACCTTGGTATGAACATCATATTCTCAAAATGCCCAAAATTAAAGCAAATGCTACAAATAACAATATAAATGCTTTAATAAAAATGAAAAATTAGTGTTTGTTTGTTGTTTTTATTTTAATTATTGGTTCAGAAACTTACCATCCCACTCAAAATTGTTCCAGTAACTGGTGTCACCCCAAGACCAAGCTCCAATCCCAAGCCTCGACACTTTCAACTCAGAACCCCCCAGTTTCGCCTTCCCTTCTTCCGTTTCTGTTGAAACAGCGGCTCTGATTCTCTGAACTTTCCTGGGACTGAAAGTAGCAGCCAACAATGCACTGCTAACCTGGAGAGCCATTATTCAAGTAATGTCGATCAATTCAGGAAGCAAGCTGAAATGGGATTTTACGACTTAGACTGATGAATTTTCTCTCGATGATTTTCCCGGAATATTTATGGGAAAATGCATGGAAAATTAACAAGAAGGCGAAGAAGTGACATATACACAAGAAGGCGAAGAAGTGACATATACTTTATGATATGGTTCTCACACCTGGCTCATTTCCACGCCTTTGGGCCACACGATTTCCATGAAATAAAGATTATTTCAAATTGGGGTTGAGTTTATTTGGGGCTTTGGACTTGGTTGGCTCTTAAATTACCAATTTATTTATTTATAATAATTTAATTAAATAGAGTTTCATTTTATTAAATTTATTACGTGAAATTATATTTTTAATGTATTTGATTTTGGATGGACTTTTTTCTTTTCATAATATGTTAGTAGGACACGTGCTAGACACCAATTTAAAATAATATAACAAAATAAAAATAAATAAATCTCAACGTAAAAGAACGTCCACCTCTAATATAAAATGTAATTTTAGTTATTAATTTATTGTTTCGTGTTTGAATAACTGAGCACAATTAGATTTGAGGTGCAGCACATCTCCAAAACCACGTCGGTGTAATAAACTTCCCCTACAATTCTGCGCGTCTAAATAATTTCAAAAAGGGTAATGATACATCCCACTAAAAGTGGTGCTCTAAAGCACCACTAATGAGTTGGCAAGCACTTTAACCAAAAAAAAAAAAAAACACAAGACACAAGCAGTGGGTCCCGTCCACTGCCACATCACTAGTGGCTTTTAGAGCACCACTTTTAGTGGTCTCAAGCATTATTGTTTCAAAAAATAATGTGGTGGATGATTGTGATTAAAATATGAGTTTAGTTTACTTAGGGCAAAAATAATAGAAAATAAATTAATCATTTTGATTTCAATTTTTAGAATTTACTTTTCAAAAAAATTTATATTTTACTTTTTTGCTTTTCATATTTTTTTTTGCTAAATTTTTTAATATTTTAAGTAATTTTTTTTTAATTTGTAAACACATTTAACATAAATACGCTTAAAAAGTATAATATTTGTGAAAAAAATATTTAAAAAATTCACTAAATACTAAAAATATAAATAAAAAAAAATATTTCAATACATTTTCATATTTTTGTGTATACTATTTAAATACATGTAAGTAAGGTGCATCTAACAAAGTAAAAAAATTACTTGAAATTTTAAAAATATTCACTAAAAACATAAAAATACGAAATATGAAATACGAAAAATAAAAAACTCAATTTTCAGAAAATTAAATTTACAAAACTGAAACCAACCACACTAAATGGGAATGAAAAAAATAAAAATAAAAATAAATTATAGTGTGTCCCCCTTTAAATTTAAGAATGTTTTCACTTTTTTTTTTTTTTAGTGACTAGGTGTTCAGATCAATTTATATGCACCTCAACTAATTTCGGGACTTAAACAAAGTGCCCCCTCTAAGTGGATCAGGCAAATCTCAGGCTCCACGTGAATCGGACAAATATCAGACAGAGCTCGCAGGTGTGATCCCAAATAACGAATTGCTCTTAATAAAAGTTAAATCTGAAACTTAAAAGGGAACACACTCCTATATTTCCAATGAGTGGTTTTCTTTCTTCACTTTGATTGAGTTTTTTTTTTTTTTTTTTTCAAATTATAAATATTTTATGTACTTTATTATTTTCACATTTAATTTAATTTAATTTATTTATTATATTTAAAGTAGGGCCGTGTATAATTTGAATTATTAATCAGTTCTGCTCAGCCTAATTCAATAACCAATTTGCTCGGTTTAATTTGTTATATATATAAATAAGTCTAAGTTAATTTTTAAATTTATTAAATAAACGAGTCGAACTCAAGTTATAACACGATAGAGTTATTTATTATTTATTTAAATAATATAAAATATTTTATATTTATATACACTATCTTAAAATTGTTAATAAGAAATAGGAGTAATAGGAGTAAACTTATTATAAATATTTCACCTTAAATTAAAATATTATTGAAAACGAATTTATTTACAATAATATATTATTATATTATTCTTATTATTTTTTGCGTATAAATTTTATGTAAGAATACAAAAATTTCTATAAATAATTATATACAACCCAATGATCAATGAAAATAAAATCACAAATTTATCAAAATTTTCTCCATAAAAATTAAAGGGGAATTTATTGATAAGTCTCATACATAAAGTTCAAAATCTATATAGTCTCAAAATAAAATACTTGCACTAATTAGTCTTATATATTTTTAATTGTTACAAAAAAAATTTTCTTTTTTTTTTTTTAAATGTTAAAACGCTCCTACATCCCACCACCGTCGGATTTCCATCAGACAATCATCAGAAACTCACCAGAATATTTAACTTAACCAAGAAGTCGCTGGAATATCATCGAAAATTTGCCGGAGTGTCGCCAGAATGTTTTGAACGTCACCGAAAGTCATCAGAATGTCTAGAATATTCACTGGACATCAAGAACATCGCCAAAGATTAACTGGAATGGTTAGAATTTTGTCGAAAAAAAAGAAAAATAAACTGAGAAATTAAAGTAAAAAAAAATAGAAAAATGTGCTAAATATTAATAAACTGAAAGAAGAAGAAAAAAATTAGAGAACAACAAATAACAACAATGAAAAAAAAATATGTTATTTTTAATTTTTGTAGGGTTTAAGCAAATAATTTTTAATATTGATCAATTTTAAAAGTAAGTTTTGAAACTGTAAAATGTTACACTTTCAAAGTATGATTCTATTAAGTATTTATTCTTATTAATCAAACTGAAAAACATGTTATCAAACTGTAAAATTTACAGTTCTAAAAAAAGTTATAAAACTGTAAAATTTTATAGTTCTAAATAATGATTCAATTCAGTACCAAAAAAATTGAAATGGTAAAATTTTACAATTTTCATCACATGTAATTAAAATTCAAAAGTAACTTGTTCATAACTTGAAAATTTTCTTCATTATAACAGGAAAATAGAAGTGTATAGTATAAAAAAATATATATTAAAACTGAGAGATCGAAGAAAAGAGACAAATACAGAGAAATGTTTATACTTCGACAACTATTTTTTAGTTTAGATCTAGTCGTATCTAACGTAGATCTGCTTAGATCTGATGTAAATTTGAGTAGATCTACATCAATTTTGAATAGATCTACATCAATTTTGAATAGATCTATTCATTTTCTTCATCGAAAACTCATCTCTTTCGTTGTCGGTGAGCACAAAGCATGGAGTTAGTGCTCGGTGGTTGCATGTGAACTTCAATTAATGGTGGTCACTAGTCACTACTGATTGTAGATTAGAAGGAGAGAGAAAAAAAAAGGAAGGCGTGGTCATGGTAGTGGCTAATATCAGAGAAAAAAAGACACAAGAAAGAAGCAAGATGTAAGAAAAGAGGAGAAGATAAATTCTATCTTAAAAAATTTTAGAATTAAATAAAATATATCATTTTCACAAAGGACTTGCGGCTCTTGACCTCACAATGAAATAATGTTACATAACCATTAGCCCAGGCCCAAAGACTCTGGTCTATTCACCTCTTGAACGGCTGCAAAACCATTAGGCCCAGGCCCTGGCCCTGGCCCAGGCCAAGGCTCTGGTCTATTCACCTCTCTCTCTCTCTCTCTCTCTCTCTGGGTTTAACGTCTTCTCTCTAGGGTACACTGTAGCTTCTCCATCTCTCGTAAATCGTTGCTTATAGCAAACCCTAGAAGCTTAAGCAATGAAAGTCAAAGTAATATCGCGTTCAACAGATGAATTCACTCGCGAACGAAGTCAGGATCTCCAGGTGAGCCTCTCTAATCTTCACACACTCTCTCTCTAGAATTCTGCAATTCTCTCTCTTCCTCTGAAATTGAATTTTGCTTTGTAATTGAATTGCATTAGCGAGTATATCGGAACTTTGACCCAAATCTGCGAACGCAAGAAAAGGCAATCGAATATGTCCGGGCTGTTAACGCAGCTAAGTTGGAGAAGGTAACTAGAAAGTTCATTTTTCAGTTCATAATCTGTTTCAATACACATGTATGTGTATAATTGTGGTGGGTTGATTTTATTAGTTGGGAGAGTAATTGGTTTCAATTTGGGCATTAATTAGATATTTGCAAGGCCATTTGTTGGAGCAATGGATGGGCATGTAGATGCCGTCTCGTGTATGGCCAAGAACCCGAATCACTTGAAAGGAATATTTTCTGGTTCTATGGATGGAGGTATCGTTTGTACATTGTTATTTTAGTTAAATTCATGCCCTTTTAAAGATTAACTTAGTTGAATTTTTTATTTGGAGAACAATGGGTTAATGAATTTGCTGTAGTTGGTCCAATTTTAATTCTATTCTCCAAGTTCATAAAAGCAAGGTAAGGTCATTCTGTAGGCCATGCGACTAGCATATCCAAAGTAAATTATTTGCTTTCAAATCAGGAAATACTTAGGTATTAGTAGTTCAGAAGGTGCTTTGCTTAATATGTTCATTGATATGTTAAAAAAAAAAAAATGAAGAAACTATTTTTTATCATCAAAAATTTAAGCCCAGCAATAGTTTACTTGTTTGCTTTAGTTGTACATCTTAAAGGAGACTACAAATTTTCGTTCTTTGAATAATCTTATTCATGCTATAATTGTGTCAGTTAGTTTAGATTGCCAATTTATGCCAATAAACATGGTTCTGTTTGAGGGAATTTTAGTATTTGAAAATATATACGTTGCTTACTTTTATGCTTCTATTCTTTTGTTATGTTTGCAGACATTCGGCTTTGGGACATGGCTTCCAGGTATTCTTACACAGCATTCAACTACATATTCTGATAGTGATTGAGTGGGATGTTGGTTTGGATGTCTCATTTCCTTGCTTTCTTAAAATCTGCACATTCATTTTTTTGTGTGTTTATAAGTGTTATTAGAAGGGGCTAAAGCAATCAGTTACATCATTTTCTGTCTTGCTTTCTTTTTGCATTTTAAATTTTCCTTGACAATGAATGATTACTGTGGGCCTGTTTGGTAACCATTCCGTTTTCAGTTTATATTTACAAAAATTTAAAAAACTGTCATAAAAACTTGTTTGATAATTTTTTTGGTTTATAAATGGTTGTCTCAGTTTATAAATTTGAGGAAAAAAACGTAAACTCATTTTGAGTTTACGTTTTCAGTTTTCAATTTTTTTTTTTCAAATATTTTTTTTTTCAATTAACTTTTTTTACAAATATTTTTTTAATTAATTTTTTTTCAAATAATTTTTTTTTCAACTTATTTTTTTTCCAATTAATTTTTTTTCCAAATATTTTTTTTCCCAATTAAATTTTTTCAATTATTTTTTAATTAATTTTTTTTCAATTAATTTTTTTTCCAATTAAATTTTTTTTTCAATTATTTTTTTTAATTAATTTTTTTTTTCAATTATAATGTGTGAGATCCCATAGTCATAAATAATAAAAATAAATATAAATATTTTAGGCTTGAACAAATATATTTTTTAGTTTATGTTTTTAAATTTTTTTAAACATTTTATTCAAACTAAACGAGTTTATAATTTATGTTTTTCTAAAAATCAACAAAAACCAATTTATAAAATTTTTGTAAACATAAACTAAAAACGTAAATGTTACCTTTGTACCTTATACTCCAAGGTTAATTTTGTTTTTGTTTTTATTCACTGAAATGTCAAAAGATGCTTTTTGGTGCATAAATCACATAAAGAAAAATCTAGCTTGCCTTTGATGCATATGCATGCAAAAATTGTTTCACAGTCAGTGGTTCTATTCAAAATTCTATGCCTAGATTTGATTTCAAATTTTGGTCCTGGTAGGCGAGTCCAGGAAAACAAACTCAGGTTGTCTGGTAATTTATATAATGGAGATAGTTGAATTTATATTACTTCTTCTAGTATGATAGAAGTGCATTATGCATAGTTACAGTTATAACGTTGATTGCCATTATGTTTTGAAACAATATAATATGAAATCTGCTAGATAATATGGTTGTGCATGTTATATGTCTGGCTCAGAACCAACATAAACTTTTTTTTGCCACCATAGCCTGTCACATTTCTGTATGATGTGTGTCAGCTGATTGCGGAATGAACCTGCATGATCCTGGTATTCTTTTTTTAATTGTTTGTTTTTATTATAGATATATATATATATATTTTTTCTGGTTTTGTATGTATTTTATTTTAATATTTTAAGAAAGAGTTTTATGTGTATGTGGTTATGTTTGTTTTGGTGTTTGATTCTGTTTTATAAAAATAAAGGCGAACAGTTTGTCAGTTTCCTGGTCACCAAGGTGCTGTACGTGGGTTGACAGCATCTACGGATGGACGTGTTCTTGTATCATGTGGAACTGATTGCACGTAAGGCAAAATTTGTTTGATGCAACTTCGATTTTGATGTATGAAATTACAGTTATGCTTGCATTTATTGGTAGACAACAATCTAAAAGTGGACCTTTTTGTTTCAGTGTCAGACTCTGGAATGTTCCTCTTGCTAATGTTATGCACTCAGATGACTCATCTGATAATTCTTCTAAGGTTAGTGGCTTTTCTAAGCAAAATGTACCCATCTTATGCAATAGAATGACTGATTATGCCATTCCTTTGACTGAACAATTACGTTACATACTTTCAGCCGTTGGCAGTTTATGTTTGGAAGAATGCATTCTGGTATGGTTTATCACATTCCTATATCACTGAAATATGTTCAATTTTCAATATTTGTCTCCTTTTGTTCTAAACCTTCCTATACATCTTTGTTTTTTAGGGCTGTTGATCACCAATGGGAGGGTAATATCTTTGCCACAGCTGGAGCTCAAGTAGATATATGGGATCATAATAGGTTTTAAACTCTACTTGTTTTGATTCTTCTTAACTTCCTGAATTTTTTCTACTTTTACATGCTATTTTTTCTCATCGTAAATAGGTCCCAGCCTGTGAATAGCTTTGAGTGGGGAAAAGACACAGTTATATCTGTTCGATTTAATCCTGGAGAACCAAATATCTTGGCCACATCAGCTAGGTATGCATGGCATTACAATCCCTAGATTTTAGTGGATGGTTTGAGTTCTAAAATTGCATTCTGAATTTATAAATATTTCAGTTATGTTGCACCTTGACAATTCCTTATTGTTTCTTGTCCCTGTGTTCTACTTGAATCTGATGTACAAATTTTATTGCATGCTAGATTTTTCTGTATTCACTATGGTTTTTATAGTAGTATGCATTTTTGTTTCGGAAGGAAGAGAGCGTTGCCATATTGACTTGATTCTGCCTAAAAAGATCAATGTTGTGCATTTTTATTAGTAATGCTTGAAATTTGAGAATCCCTTTTTTTGATATGCAAATAGATTGGTGTTGATAACCATGTATTTAAATTTCTTTTGGCATATGAGTTGAACAAGTAATACAAGGAAATTAACATAATTGTTTCCAAGTGCTATTGTTTCCTAGATGGTAAGTCTTACCTTGTTAGGAAATCAAAGGTGGGAAGGCACATGTTTCGTCATGCTTTCATGACTTATTGGACTGCTTTTTTATATAATTTCTTTTATTGTTTATATAGTTTGTGAATATTATTTATTTGTAAAGCTGTCTGTGGGAGCCGAATAATAGCGAACGCAGGTAGGCCGAGTACATATTTAGACAATCGGTACATATTATACTCGCCTCCATCTTGTACGTTTTGGATGCCGAATATTTTTGTCGGCCATAAAGCCAGTTGAATGAGGGGCCGATTGGAAGTTGTAATACGACGAAAGAAGGGCCGAGTGAGCAATCACACGACGGATTAATAGTTGGCCCTATCCTGAGGACTAGGAGTGTATATAAATAGAAGAACAACAACCAAAGAGGGGTATGTGAGAACTAGTACGCTTAACTTAAGATACAAGCAATCGAGAGAGTATATACTGACTTATCCGTCGGAGTGCTAATTCCGGTACCCCCGACCGGAGTGGTCATTCATTTTCAGGTTACTAGCTGAGGATCTCGAGTGCCCTATTGGATCCAAATAGTGTTTCCAGAACCATTTCCCCACAATTGGCGCCGTCTATGGGAATACTCAAGCACATCCATGGCGGGCGTGACGGAAAATCCTCTGGTAGTTGCTGGCGACCTTGCGCCACAAGACGAAACCACTCCAAGCAACATGCTTGGGCCAGAGACTATTACCTCAAGAAGGGTCTTGAACTTCGATTCACCCTCGCCATCAGCACATGAGGCAATGCAAGCGATTATGGGGCAAGCGAAGCAAAACGAACAAAGGTTGAAAAACATGATGGCTGAGAACGAGCGCCTTCGACAAGATTTGGCCTTGGAAGTGGCAAAATCCCAACAAGCCACGCACCAAGACTCGGGATGACCTCTGAGAAAGGATGGTCGACGATCTCGAATTCGGAGACATGATAGTGGCAGTGGCTCTGACTTATCATCCCCAGAATCTACAAAGAAGGGACGAGTCGACATCTCCAGTTCTTCTGAGGGAAGTAAGCGTGCATAGAAGAAGCGAAGAAGAAATGATTCAGATGAAGAGGATCAGCATGACCCCTTTGTACGACGGATTGCAAGGGCAGTGCTACCCAAAAAGTTCAAAGCATCGTCATTCACCTTGTATGATGGTAAATCAGACCCCACCGATCACATTCGCCATTACAAGCAAGCCATGACGCTTTATGCAGATGACGAGGCCCTCATGTGTCGAATATTTCCGAGCAGTTTGGGACCACTAGCTGTCAAGTGGTATTATAAACTGAAGCCGGCATCGATCAAGAGCTTCCACCAACTCCAAAAATCCTTCAAGGTAAGGTTCATCACTAATGAGGTCCAGCCGAAGCAAGCCAATTCTCTGTGGACAATGCAAATTCAATCGAGGGAAACCCTTCGTGCGTATTCGGCGCGGTATTGGGAATGTTTTAATCTAGTAAATGATGCCTGCAATGACTCCATGGCCATCACCGCCTTCAAGATGGGGTTACATTCAGACAGTGCCCTCTGCAGCTCTTTGACCAGATGGCCCCCAAAAACGGTCTGGTCGTTGATGAAAAAAGTTGAGGAATATTGCAAAGTAGAAGATGATGCCCTCCGGGTCAAAGACGGGCATAAAGCCACTAAGTCGGCCCCGCCTGAAGTTGTGCAGCCGATAAACGTTGTACCACCACAGAGCCCTGAATCACGGAATTGGGCTAAACAAGATATAAGGTGGGATTCGTGCCGATCAAACAACCAATGTCTACACTGAGCTAATAAGCAGCTTCAAGTGGATAATAGGTGCGCAAGGCGCGCCAACAAGAAATACACGGGGTTATCGGAGCCGATCAGTGTGGTTATGGCTAAGGTTCAACACCTTCTGTTATTCAAATGGCCATAAAAAATGATGGGACCTCCCTACACGAGGAGATGGGATAGGCGGTGCGAATATCACAAAGATCACGGTCATGATATCGACAGTTGCTATGCTTTGAAAGATCACCTTGAGGAGTTGGTACAAGATGGTCGACTCCTGCAAGGCTGCAACACGTCCGAAAGAACAACTCAACCAAAACAGTTGCCCTACAGCAGGATTCATCTCTGCTCGGAGTCATCCATATGATATACAGCCTGCTGACAGCCCCCGCCGTGCATGCAATTCAGTCCTATCCAGGCCCCCAAAATCAAATCACACTAGTAAAACGGCCCCATGAAGCTCTGAATATTACCTTTGATGATTCTGATTTGATCGGCGTAACACTCCCCTACATTGATCCATTGGTCATCGAACTACGCGTAAACCGATTCACCATTGAACGCGTTCTCATAGACCAGGGGAGTACTTCGGAGGTTATGTATTACAAGACCTTCACCAAACTCGGATTCACCGAGTCGGACATGTCTCTGGCTCCTTATCCATTATTTGGCTTCAACGCTAATCCAGAATACCCGTTGGGCAAAATCACACTACCAGTTCGAGCGGGCTCCCGAACAGTGGATGTGGAATTCTTGGTCGTCAAGCTGCCTTCGACGTATAATCTTATCATGGGACGAACTTGGCTGCATGCCATGCATGCCGTGCCAAGCACTTATCATCAACCGCTCCGTTTCCTGACTGAACGCGGCATTGAACAAATCCGTGGTTCCTAGAAATCGGCACAAGCATGTTATCTTTTCGCTGCAAAGACACTAAGAGAGCTGGAGGTGAATTCTATTGAGGTGCCGGGTCGTGAGAGCCTCGACGATGTTGGACGGCTCCCAAGTGAAATGGCCACAGAAGCCCTGGATCGAGTTGAAATTGATGGGGACCCTGACAGATTTTTCATGGTCGGCGCCTCCGTGAATAAAACTGATAGGCAGCAGCTAATTACCTTCTTACTCGGCAACCTTGATGTATTTGCATGGTCGCCGTATGAGATGCCGGGGGTAGATCCATCTGTTTCTCAGCACCGTTTAAATGTTGACCCCAAATGTAAGTCGATTATTCAGAAAAGTCGGTGGTCAGCCGCAGAACACACTGCTGCCGTTGTTGAAGAAATTGACCGGTTACTTGATGCTGGGGCAATCCGGGAAGTGACCTATCCTATATGGCTGTCGAATATTGTGGTGGTAAAGAAGAAAAACGGGACTTGGCGTGTCTGTGTGGACTTTACCGATTTAAATAAAGCTTGTCTCAATGATTGTTTTTCTCTCCCCAGAATTGACAAACTTGTAGACGCCATGACACGTCATCAACGTATGAGCTTCCTCGATGCCTACCGAGGCTACCATCAAATCGCCATGCACCCGGAGGACCAAGACAAAACTGCATTCCTCATCCCAAGAGGAACCTATTGCTATAAGGTTATGCCTTTTGGGCTGAAGAATGCAGGGGCAACTTACCAAAGGCTAGTCACCGCCATGTTCAAGGAGCAACTCGGCCGTACTATGGAAGTGTACATTGACGATGTGGTGGTTAAGTCCAAAGAAGAGCAAACTCATCTAGCCGATCTGGAGGAGACATTCGGCATTTTACCCAAGTACAAAATGAAGCTGAATGCTTCCAAGTGTGTATTTGGGATCGGATCCGGCAACTTCCTTGGCTATATTGTCAACCACCGAGGAATCGAGCCAACCTGAGGCAAATCACAGCAATCTTGGAACTCGGCTCCCCTCGATTGGTGAAGGAGGTTCAAAAGTTGATGGGGATAGCCGCCGCACTCAACAGGTTCATTAGTCGTTCCACAGATCGCTGCTGACAATTCTTTCATTCCCTACAGTAGGGTAAGGCTTTTGAATTGACCTCTGAGTGTGAAGCCACTTTCAACGGTCTGAAGACCTACCTCCGATCAGTTCCACTCTTGACAACACTTTCGGCAGGTGACTCGCTCATTTTATATCTGGCAATCTCCGACCGGGCCATTAGCGTCGTACTGTTAAAGGAAGAGCTTGGGGAGCAACGGCCAGTGTATTATGTGAGGAAGGCAATGATTGATGCCGAAACACATTACCTTTCGTTTGAAAAACTCATCCTAGCCCTCGCCATGGCATCAAGAAAACTGATGCATTACTTTCAGGGGCATACCATCGGGGTACTAACGGACTATCCCCTTTGGGCAGTACTCCGCAATGCAGAAGCGTCAGGGCGCGTTTCAATGTGGGCTCTTGAACTCGGCCAGTACGATATTCAGTTTCTACCTAGAACCTCAATCAAGGGTAAAGTGCTTGTCGACTTTGTTGCCGAATTCACTGGGGGTTTTGCCGACTTGAAGTCTGATCAAATTCAACTTAAGCCGAACTGGAGAATTTATGTTGGGGACATTTGGCAGTTGTGCTGTGATGGATCGTCCAATCAACGCGGCAGCGGAGCTGGAGTAGTGATCATGGCTCCCGACGAAGCAATAATTGCAATAATTGAGCAGGCTGTCAAATTCAGCTTCGAAGCATCGAACAATGAGGCCGAATACGAAGCCCTGCTAATCAGCTTGTGGAACGCACATCTCCTGGGTGCTCGGCGTTTGCTTATATTTTGTGATTCAAAACGTGTGATCAATTAACTAAACGGGGAGTACGCGGCCAAAAACGACCGTATGGCCGCTTACATGAAAACGGCAAATTCCTTGCTGGCAAAATTTGATCATCATGAATTGAATTCCCAGCTGCCTCGGACAACGACTATCACGTCGTCAACACGCTTGCCAGAGCTGGCCAGCACAGTCACTAGGTGATGATCGGTATCTTTGGCTCTGAGAAAATAGCGCCCCAGCCGGCTAGTAGACTTGGCTAAGGCATAATAATGCTGAATTGCAGGTAGTTAATCCTAAGACAGCGGTTTAACTCAGCAATCCCCATTATGATGCGGAAAAAGTTCACGTTAGGCTGGGAAGGAATTAGACCCCAGTATCAAAGGACGACTCTTAAAAATGGGTGTAGGGGAAAACGGACTCCGCCCTCAGCAATCGATAGGAGAGGAAAGATGATTGTACTCTCATCGGTCCTCTCCATATCAGTGGTGCTGTCTGCCACGAGTGACAGATGGACGTCGTCGGGGATGGAATAATGGCGTCTGAAGCCGGAAATTCGATCTGCAGAAAGGAGCTCTTTCAAATTTTTTGCCATCACAGCCAGCCTAAGGATTATGCAAAAATGAAAGTAAACAAGGAAATGGTATTGGGAGTGAAGGAGAAGAAAACTTATAGGACGCAGAAGGTATAATGAGAGACGAGGAAATTGCAGAGGTCGCGAAGTGAAGGAGTTGAACTAGAAGGCAAGCCAGAAACTTCGAGTATTCAGAGTATACATTCGAAGAGGCAAAGTTTTAAATCACATTAAATGGAGGACGTGTACGAAGAGGCGGGAATTTGTAATGATGACTGGAAAACGTATGCATTTTGACACACGTTGGAATGAGGTTAACCGCCGAATTTTTGACTTTTCAAGTTCGAAACCAAACACGCCGACTAACTAGTGCTAGTGGGGTGTTTGGGGGGCAATTGTGGGAGCCGAATAATAGCGAACGCAGGTAGGCCGAGTACACATTTAGACATTCGGTACATATTATACTCACCCCCATATTGTACGTTCTGGATGCCAAATATTTTAGTCGGCCATAAAGCCAGTTGAATGAGGGGCCGATTGGAAGTTGTAATATGACGAAAGAAGGGCAGAGTGAGCAATCACACGACGGATTAATAGTGGGCCCTATCCTGAGGACTAGGAGTGTATATAAATAGAAGAACAACCAAAGAGGGGTATGTGAGAACTAGCACGCTTAACTTAAGATACAAGCAATCGAGAGGGTATATACTGACTTATCCGTCGGAGTGCTAATTCCGGCACCCCCGACCGGAGTGTTCATTCATTTTCAGGTTACTAGCTGAGGATCTCGAGTGCCCCATTGGATCCAAAGAGTATTTCCAGAACCACTTCCCCACACTGTCAAACTTGGGGTCCATAGCTGTTGGTGTTTGATGAAACGTGTATAGGATATCGTTTACTTAATGGATTTTTTCAATCACTTTGCCATTTCAGATGACTATGTTATATAGACTTCTGTAAATTGTAATTAATTTTAAGTTGTTATTTGGTCATTATGATCTTTTGATGCTCCAATCACTTTACTCAACACTTTGTTTTGTTTTCTTTTGTAGCGATCGTAGCATAGCGATATATGATTTGCGAATGTCATCACCTGCAAGGAAGCTTATTATGAGGGTAATTATGTACTTTATTCCCAGAATTTTAATCCAGTCTTAAAGATTTGTCTGACAATCTAAGTGTATCTGTTTGTGTAATATGCCTGCCAATGTACTTATGTGGGAAGATAAGCAAAAAGTGAAGCTTTAACAATAAACTATCTATTGCTTGTTTTATTGTTTTCCCCTGATAATTTAATGTATGTAGAATATGTTTCAAGAAATTGTTGTGTGGGAATTTAATTGATGAACATAGCTGATAGTAACTTAGTAAGTAACTCGAAGTATGTGATAGATTCAATCTTTGAACAGGTTTCCATTACTCAAACTTCAGAGAAATTGTAGATTTCAATTGCTGACCAAAAAAGAAATTGTAGATTTTCAATAATGGATGAAAGTTTAGTTATTTGGTTAACCAAATTCCCACAAATAGTGCTTCTTGTTGGAAGGTACTGCCCAAGGAAAGGAAAAGATTACTTCCGGATCAGGGATAATAAGTAAAATTGAAGCAAGATAAAATCGTATATCAAAATGACTTCTGGTAGCACCGAAAGGATCAAAACTACATTTGTGAGTTGACAATTTTTCTGGATAGGTTGAACTATTAGAAGCAAATGGAAAAGGGTGTATGTAGAATAAACTATCTATTGCTTGTTTTATTGTTTTCCCCTGATAATTTAATGTATGTAGAATATGTTTCAAGAAATTGTTGTGTGGGAATTTAATTGATGAACATAGCTGATAGTAACTTAGTAAGTAACTCGAAGTATGTGATAGATTCAATCTTTGAACAGGTTTCCATTACTCAAACTTCAGAGAAATTGTAGATTTCAATTGCTGACCAAAAAAGAAATTGTAGATTTTCAATAATGGATGAAAGTTTAGTTATTTGGTTAACCAAATTCCCACAAATAGTGCTTCTTGTTGGAAGGTACTGCCCAAGGAAAGGAAAAGATTACTTCCGGATCAGGGATAATAAGTAAAATTGAAGCAAGATAAAATCGTATATCAAAATGACTTCTGGTAGCACCGAAAGGATCAAAACTACATTTGTGAGTTGACAATTTTTCTGGATAGGTTGAACTATTAGAAGCAAATGGAAAAGGGTGTTAAAATTCTAAAATGTTTTGTCTTCATAGAGGAATTGCAGTTAATGCTTCTTATGCTTCTCTTAATAAGAATTTTTGTTCAGCAGTGATTCATGATCCTGTTATTATTCAACAATGACAAAGTAGTACATCTCAATCGGAGAAGCAAAGCTTGTCTTGATGATATGAATATTTTTAACCAAAATGCTGTGTCCTTTGTGAAATGACTGAGTTGTCTTGGTGGACAACCGCTAAGTGCATAGGATGTCGACACTAGATCCACATATCTGTAAACCATAGCCTGCCTTTATCTGTTAATTATTTTCAAGATGTCTCCTATGATATTTGAAAGCTCCTGAGGATGACAAATGGTGTTTAGTTTTATGGGGCAAGGGAGTTGGCCCAAAGGATCATGTGGCTGGGTTCAATCCTCAGCATCCCCTTCCCCTTCCCCTTAGATCAGACTCTTCCAGTAACAAAAAAAGAAAGCTCCTGCAGACCTGTTTAATGTTATAAATTATAAAGTAGTTTAGAAGATTACTATCCCTTTCCCATTTTTTTTATTTATTTTTAAAAAGAAAAAAATTTATAATAGAAGGTGACAGAAATGTTCTAAACCTCAAAAGTAGCATGTTTAGTTGAGAGTTGAGCAAGTGATGGCTTTGGAACCATTGTTGTAGGTTTGACTGTCCCTGGGCTTATTATATGCACTCAGCATCTGTGTGATAGTGTAATTGGTTAGGACACCTTGGTATAACCCAAAAATAGCCTCCTTAACCTCAATTATGTAATTTTCCTTGTGGCCACCTGAAAAAAAGGTAGAAAAGCACAATTTAGTGCTAGTCTACTAGATCATCAGCTATTAGGTCAAATCGGATACTGCAATGCAGGTCATGCAACCATTTATATATGCGGTAAGGTAACTCAGATTCTGTAATAATTGCTTCTCGTTTGGATATTTTTTTTTTTTCTTTTCTGAGCCAGATATCTCTGTCAGTTGTATTATATCAAGATTATCAAAATTTAAGCATGTAAAAAGGTGTAGAAGATGTTCATGTACAAAGTCTTAAGATTCTAAAGGGAAAGAACACTAAGCCTACATGCATTCCTGCATTTGCGATTTTGTCATCTAGTTTGTTGAAATTAGTCTACAATTCCCTTTTGACTGAAAAATATAGCTGGCTGGTAAACTATGTATGCTTAAATATGTATACTTTAGTGATACTGAATATTTGTTTAAAATGGCTGCCCAATGGCATCTCTATATTTCAGAATGTCTTATTTCCTGCATTGGTTGCTTATTTTTAGCCATTCAAATTATTTTGGTGTTAATTACACGGATACCCTCTCAACTATTACTAAATATCACTTTACCTTTCTCATCTTCAAAATCGTACACTTGGACCCTCTCAACTATGAAACTGCATTACTTTCAATCCCTCTAGAAGGGGTGCATTTGTACAGGTCTAATTGTTCTGTTTTCAAGTTGAGAGGGGTAAACTGATATGTAGTAATAGTTGAAGAAGTGTCTCCGTAATTAACGCTTTGTTGTTTTTGATGAGTCTAACTTGTGTGTTCTTAATGCAGACAAAAACTAATTCTATAGCTTGGAATCCCATGGAGCCAATGAATTTCACGGCTGTAAGTGCAACAGTTGGAAGCTCTTTTGGCCAAAAGTCATTTATTCATATACTTCATCACAGATTCACAAGGCAATTATCTTTTGGCATCATTGGTTTGCGATTTTGGATAATTTTGGGTGGGAGTCAAAGGTTGGATACTCCATGAGGGGATTTAAATAAATTATTCCCCACTTTTTTGGGGGGGTTCAAACGGTAGGAGATTATATGCATATGAGGAGAATTACATACAATTGGACAATCACAGTCCAACACAAATCTATCAGCCCAACAACTAATACAAATCACCAACACAAGAAATTGGAAAGAGCCCATAATGGGAGGAAATAAACTCAATACAACAAAATCCCCATAATGGGGAGAAATAATTCATTTTTGCTTTTGGCAAGAATTGACCCCTTGACCTCCCAGTTGGGAGCTTGTAGGGGTGGCCAACTGAGCTAGCCCAGTGGGTTTATTCCCAGCTTATTCAATTGGCTAAGATACCTTGATAGAAGCCCTTGTGGTTCTTTTGCTTGGCCCTGGTAAGTGGCAACTTGTCTCGAGTCCCTAGATTGAATTGCATGCCCCTCCCACTGCTTGGAAACGCAAATTAGAACTGGATCAGCATTTGATGTTTCTTTCTGTCTGAAATGCTGTGCATTGTTCTGACTTTATAAGCATGCAAAAGGTGAGATGGGAACAATTCTCTGACCTCAGTAGTTTATGTTACGCTTTGGGTACACACCATATTTGATTTTGTGAACTTCTAGCTTCCTGTGTACGAAATTCCTGTTCTTGTTTATGCTCTTCTATTTTATATTAACACAGGCAAACGAAGATTGCAATTGCTACAGCTATGATGCTAGAAAATTAGAAGAAGCTAAGTGTGTGCACAAGGACCACGTTTCTGCAGTGTAAGATGGCAGAGGCTAAGTTCTTGAATTGTGCTGTTATGTATTGTTCTCTGTTTTAGAATTGTATCCTTCTAGAAAATCATCTATGCTTATCCTTGTACTTTTTACCCCGACAGGATGGATATTGATTACTCTCCAACTGGTCGTGAATTTGTAACCGGATCTTATGACAGAACAGTAAGTTCTCACTCAGTCATTTGTTGGGTCATATATGTAACCCCTTTTAACTTTTTCATAGCATTAAACAGAAGGGCAGTGTTCTGATTCAGCTTCATGCTATGCAGATAAGAATATTTCAATATAATGGTGGCCACAGCAGGGAAATCTACCATACCAAGAGAATGCAAAGGTATGCTTCGTTTCTTTTCATGATCAAACTTTATGCTTTGCTTTCTTGTCAATGTTGTCATTGCCTCTGACGTTGGCTTCCTAAACACTTAAATATTGTGACCATATGCATAATCAAAACCCGTGGCCTTAATGAAAATGCCCTTCTATCCTCAACACAATAGCATTCTAGGATATTTAGTAGATATAGTATTCACTATTTAGTTGCGTCCTGGCTGAAATTTTGTCATCAATGCAGGGTATTTTGTGTAAAGTTCAGCTGTGATGGAAGTTATGTTATCTCAGGGAGCGATGATACCAATCTTCGGCTTTGGAAAGCTAAAGCATCTGAACAATTGGGAGTTGTATGAATCTATTGCTTTCTGCATGTTTTATTGGCCATTTGATACAATTGTTGCTATTTTGTCCGCTGTTCTTTTATTAGTTGAACTTTTTGAAAGATTAGTTGTGAATACCTGAGACCTCGCTGGTGCTGCTGACTAATGTAGTTGGCTTGGTGTATAATAGTCATAATTATCTTCTTTGTTTTCTTGTTCTTCTAAGTTGTTGAACCAACCTATTTTTTAATCTGACATCTAAAATTTTTTATTGCATGTTTGTATTTGGTACTTTTATGGGGATTAGGAAAGTTTAAACTAGTATTTATTTAAAAAGTCAATGCAAAAAGAATGTACTGTCATTTCAGTTTAACATAAATGCTTTGTTACAGCTTCTACCAAGGGAACGTAGAAAGCACGAGTATCAGGAGGCTGTCAAGAATCGCTACAAGCACCTTCCTGAGGTCAAGCGTATTGTGAGGTAATATTGGTTTACAACATTTGTGGAGCTGTTTATAAGTGGTTGAGAGTTTAATGAGGGGGCTCTCATGTGCTTACTGGTTCATCACCCTCACATTTACAAATTCTCACGCTCAGAATTAACTTCCAAATTATCTTCACAGTGCTTGACCTAAAACTACTAATTCATTGTCTTTGATGATTATGTTGTACAGGCACAGGCACTTGCCGAAACCAATATACAAGGCTACTTCTCTCAGACGTATTATTACTGAAGCCGCAAGAAAGAAAGATGAGAGGCGACGAGCTCACAGTGCCCCAGGAAGCATGCCAAGGGAGCCATTACGGAAAAGAAGAATAATTAAAGAAGTTGAATAAACCTGTTTGTACAAGAAACAGATTATTGTCACTGATTTTGCAGACTTAGTTTGGATTTCCTTTCTCAGTTCAACTTGGGCCAAAAGATACAAGGTTTGCTAGGTTCTGCAATCTTTTTCCCCTCCAAAGCAACTTGTCAGTGTCAGACAAACAGTAAAATCGAGACGGGAAAAAGAATATATGTAACAATTTTGGTAGATACAGTTACTTTATCAGTATAGTCAAATGCTAGGGTTGTATCTTGCTACATTGAATGATTATCAACTTCTTGTGATGTATTGTTTTATCATTGTCTGGTTCATTTTGGGTAGACTATGGATTGGGAGCTTCTAATCATTTCTTATTTTACATGCCTTTCCTAGCATGATTTGTACTCTCTCTCTCTCTGTGATAGCATATTACATATATGCTAGATTAAACAGGGGAAGATTTATATTTTGTGGCCCACCACCTGGCTGTTATCCCGTAAACTTGCCCGAGGTGCATTTCTTTACTGAGATGAATGTGTGTGAGAGAGTTGTTTGATTAGCAACAATTATCTAATTTTGTTTTGAAATTCTCTTAATACGAGCCTTTAGGCTGCACGTATAGGCCAGGTTTGAGCCAGCTTTAGATATCTCATTGGGTCTGGCTTATTGGCCGGCTCGTGAATTTTACCTTTCCGTCTAAGCTTGGGCTGGGCTAGTCCAACCTCAAATTTAGGTCGAATTAAATAGATTGGTTCATGCTGGGCCATAGGCTTTAGATTTTAGGGGATTTATGGATTGGTTTTATTGACTAAATTTATTTACTTGTAAGTTCTATTTATATTTTCACCTATAAATATTTTCAAAATACCTTTCCCACAACTTCCTTCGACAACTCAATCATTAGATCACTGATATGACCCATCACTCCCACTTCTAGCCATTAGCAATCACTTTCAACTGTTGACTTCTAGCCATTGGCAATCACTTTCAACAGTTGATGATAACCTTCAGTTATCACTTTCAACAACCTCCGGTGATCACATCTAGCAACTACTTCCAGTGATGGTTTCCGAAGCCATTTGTTGGCAAAAATAACGTCTATTTCAAACCACATCACTACCTCTTTAGATCTGATAGTGACAAAAGAATAGAAAAAAGAGAAGTATAGGAGAGAGAGGAAGTTGACAAAGAGGAAAACGAAAGGCCTTACCAGAAAATAGTTGTCTGCAGTGTCATTAATCAACATAATTTTGCCTTTACTATCTGCTATTTGTCCTCTTTTCAGTGATAAATTTATCATTGGCAAATTTGTTAAAAATTTTGTCACAAACTATATAGTATATAACACCAATCAATAATAAATTTATCACTGATAGATTGACCCATCCAACATATATTTATCTCTACACTGACAAATCAGTGATAAACTTATCACTGTATATTTATGAAACTTCAGCAATAGTATACAACATATTCAACAAATCAATGATAAATTTATCACTGATAGATTGACCATACTGCATATTTACTTCTCTCTAGTGAGAAAAATGATAAATTTATCACTGCTTTTAAAAATTCATCAAAAATAAGTTTCATCTCAAAACAAATAACATCACTTACAAACTCACAAAAATGACATTAGTTTTAGAAAATAACAGTGATGAAACTAATCAACACAACAAACAAAGTGAGTGTTCTTGACAACGAGGGAGGAGGATGGTTGTTGAGGCGAGTGATATTGATGGCAATAGAGGAGAATGATGGCCGATAGTGATGGCAACAACAGAGGAGGATAGTGGTGTGAGGCAAGCAACAACGACAGCGTGAGGCGAGCGACGACAGCGAGGGATGAAGACAACGATGGAGTGTAGATTTGCAATGGTGGAGGTGGATATGAGATGGTGGTGGTGGATCTGAGATGGTAGTAGTGTTGATAGTTGATGAACGATGGCGGTGGCTAACCACGATAGTGGTGGTAGACGACAATGGTAGTGATGGTGGTAGATCACAACAGTGGTGATGCGGTGGTAGTAGGCAACGATGGTAGTAGTGGCTGGCTAGTAGTTGTGTGAAGTTTATGATTTCTAGAAACATGGTGAAGAGAGAAAAGAGATAGAGATGAAAAAGAAATATGAAAAGATTTGATAAATTAGAATTTAATGAGGGCAATAAAGGTAATGGAGAATATATTGGTGTATTTAAAAAGTCAACAGGACTTAATGGTATTTAAGTTCATTAAATGCGACTTTCCCGCAATTAACTTTTAGATTTTTTGACGAGTCGTGTGAGAATTTTTTATATTTTTTTGTGTTAGTTAGGGCATCTCCAACTGTTCATCAGAAATTTCATCAAATCTGAGTAAAAAAAGACGAATTCCTCAATTTGATATCAGTTACTCCAACGGTGAGTACTGTAGCTTTCATGAAAACGTACTGGACGTCCTGGGAGACGACCGGCTGGTCGATCGGAAAGAGAAAACTGAATTTCCCCCCCTCTCAATTTCTATTCCCTCAATTCCTTTCCGTAAAATGCTGATCCCTCGTTGGGTAATTCTTATAAAACCATTCCACAACACCGCCACTGTCATCTGTGATAAAAATTCATTTTTTGTAACTTTCCAGGTGTAAGAGGAGCTAATTTGGGCCCACTAAATTAATTAGGCCCAATAGTCGGAGGTTGGTGGGCTTGAATTTATCGTAAGTCCAAGATTGGTGGGCCCGAATTTATCGCCATCAAACGGGCTGAATCGCTCTAAGCCTCGAAAGGGTTCGGATCCACGAACTTAGAGACTTACTCGAGCTCGGACTCGAAAGGGTTCGGATCCACGAACCTAGAGATCCGAAGCACCTGGCTTCGAATGGATTCAAACGCAATCTAGAAGTCGCTCCGTTAATGAGTCCCAGAACACTTGTGGGCTTGGAGCTTTCTGGGATCTACGCACCAGAACCATGGGCGTAATGGAGTTCGAACAAAGGACCCGATCTCGAGGACGGTGAGTAGAGATAAATTCACTCTTCGGTTAAACTAGCCTATACCCGGGTCGAGGTTGCACGACTCCGGGGGGTCCATGAGACTCGGCAATATTTAGCGGCGGGGGGGTCCTCTAGGATTACCTCGGCCCTTTGGAATGATTAGGGATCATTGGTTAGGTGTGGCTAAGAAGAAGGGTTCACCGAGAGGTTGATCTCCTCTTCAGGGTTTTCCTCATCCTCGGAGAGGTCACCTCCTCGGACAAGGTGGTTAGAGAGAATATTCCCCATGTGCCTTGCACATGGGCTCCATCCTACATCATGAGGTGCCTATAAATAGCACCCACCCATAGCTTTACAAGGGATGGATTTTGGAGAATTAACTCTTGGGAAAGAACTAATTTCCCTTCTCCATTATCAACCTTAAGAGTGAAAGTGGGAGATCCATGAGAGAGCCTTGCCATTATTCTCTCTCTAGCCATTTTGCCTTCTTCTTCACCCAATCTCTTATCTCCATCATCTCCTTCACTCTTGTGTTTTTGAGTTGAGACTATTGAAGAATCTAAGCCTCTCATCATCTTCTAGAGAATTCGAAGTTGTTCTTCAAGGATCTTCGAAGATCTTCGAATTTTCCAACTCCTTTCTTGAACCCTCTCCTACATTTTGGCGACTCTGCTGGGGAGGCGGATTGGTTAATGGTCTCAACGAGATTTGGAATCCACACAACTCCAACAAGGATGGCGGGAGAAGATGAAGTTCACCAACAAGGATCCTCTAATGGTGGTGATGACAGGGCCATGGCTCCAGATCAACCACTTTTGCTTGAAGCCATTCAAGGACTTCAAAATACTCAGCAAGAGATTCTTGCCACTCTTCAGAATCTCACTCACACCATGTTGGTAATGAGTTCTAATTTTGCACCGACGCCAAACGGAAATCAAACTGGTGGTGGAGTTATTCCCGCCGGAGCGCAAAATCAAATCCAAGAAGAAGTAGGCCCCAGTCAGCTGATGGCTCATGCACGGCCACAGTAACACATGCTCAAACCACAGTAGGCGGCAGCAATTTGCCCACGCCTGGGCTTCATGGCGTGCCAAGCCAAGATCCAATGGTGACTAGGGGAGGTTCTGGTGTAATGAATGGCGTTCCGGCGACTGTTGATGTCCAGGCAAATATAAGGGGCATGATGGCGCAAAAGGGAGCTCTGCTCGTACTTAATCTTGTTACACCACCAGTAAATGTTACTCAAGTACCAGCCAGGCCTCCTTTGGTGCCAACAACAAATTTGCAAGCACAACCCGGTATAGCGGCGCCGTGCGGTGGACTTTACGGGCCTCAATTCAATGTCCCATCACCAACTGGCTTGTCTATAGGCGCTGATGGCCAGTATCGTCAAATGTCCTTACCAATGATGAATTCGCAGCACCAGAATGGCCAAGTCGCCCCTAGCTCAGTCTTTGGGTCCATAAGCCAAGTTTCGAGAATACCACCATCAAACTCTCTTCCTCAACAGTTTCTCACTCTCGCCGATGTGCAAGCCAAGTTCGATCTCGAATGGGGCAAGAGGACTTTACCCTCTTTGCCTGATCCGGATGTCAAGCCGCATTACCCCTTTGAGATGCTGAGCTATCCATACCCTGAGGGGTATACAGTGCCGAAGTTCATCAAGTTCGATGGCAAACAAGGAAATGCTCGAGAACATGTTGTGCGATTCATTGAGACTCTAGGTATTCATGGTTCAAACCGCGTCCTTCGGCTGAGAGAATTCTCTAAGTCCCTCACCGACCGAGCATATAGTTGGTATGTTAATTTGGCCCCAAACTCTGTCCGAAGTTGGGAGGAAATGGTTAACAAATTCCACTCTAAGTTCTTTCAAGTGGCGGAGAAGATGACCACACTTACATTGTGTAAAGAAAAGCAGCAGGAAAGTGAAGACATCCTTGACTACGTCAAAAGGTTTCAGGACAAGGCCGTGGATTGCCATGAAACAGTGGAGGAGAGTTATCTGGTTCAAATCTGTCTAGAAGGGGTATTGAGCAGGTACAAAATGTTTCTAGTTAATCACAAGCTACCCACCTTCTCGGCATTAATAGAAGCAGCTCGGAACATTAGCATTCTTCAGGCTCAGGAGTCCGGATTTAAGGCCAGTTACAAGACTAGCTTCAAATCGTCTCGTGGACCTATTGTTGCTGCTGCCTCTGCCCCAGATACCCGAAAGTCACAAGGAGGAGGTCATAGAGGCCAGAAGAGGAAGCAATATAATGGTGAAAAGGGGAATGTTTCTTATCCATGTGGAATCGAGGAAGTAAAAGCTCTAGTTAAGGAATGGGTGGCCGACGGAGAGCTAAAATTTCCTTATGTCGAAGAAATGCCATCAAAAAAGGACCGTGAGAGCCCTGAATTTTGTGTCTACCATCGTACATTGAAACATTCGACAGAGAAGTGTTGGACTCTCTGGAAAATCTTCAGAGATAAAGTCGAGGAAGACGAATTGAGGTTCAAAAAGCAAGGGACTCAAGATATCCGAGAACAACCATATCCTCAGCACCGAGATAAGGGCAAGAATGTTGCTATGATAGCTTATGAAGGCCCGATGATTGAGGCTATCGCCAATCTCGATGACGATGATTATTATCTGGACGACATCCTTGAGCCCGAGGGTGAGCAAGTTTACTATGGAAGTGCTCTCGATCCAGAGGGCAGAACCTTCACAACTCATGTCGACGATCCCTTTGATCCAGAAGGAGGAGAAGAGTACTACAGAAGATGAGGACACCATGTTTATGTGGCATCTTATTTTGAAGAGACCGAGGAGATGGTTAACTACGAGCCTCCAAGAGTGGAAAAAGATCCGGATCACTATGCCAAAACCTTGCAAGACTGTGTAAAGTTCAAGCAATTCTTCGACCAGCTTGGACCTTCTAGGGAGGCAAGAACAGAAATCACCAAGTGTATCATCAATATAGCTGAGGCATACCATGAGGAATGCATGTCGACCGAGAGATCTATTCCGAGGAAGGCAAAAGAGCAATCTAGTGCCATTACTTTCTCCGAGACTGATTGAAAGTATCCCTTTTCTCACAACCGCCCGCTTTACGTGACTGCTTTTATTAACGGGGTTGAGTTCAAAAGGGCCTTTCTGGACAGCAGAGCCTCTATCAACATTATGACTCGCACTACTCTAGAAAAGGCCGGAATCCCTGAATAGCACATTGTGAAACAGCCGATAGTCATTACTGGCTTCGGTGGAGAAAGGAGAGTTACTATAGGATGTGTAACAGTTGATTTAGCCATCGGAGAGATTCGCTCAGCCACCAAGTTTCATATTATCGACTCCGAGGCAAATTATCACATCATTCTAGGGAGGACCTGGATGCATAGATATGGGGTAGTACTGTCAAGTTATCATCAGTGTGTTAAGGCTAAATGGGGAAAGAAGACAATGACAATTCAAGCTACAGAAAGGCCTTTCGAGATCCATGAAGCTCATTATTCTGATGGCATCTATTTCACCGAACTGGCTGTCGAAGAAGTTCCCACCACCTCTAAGCCTCGGGGGGTCAAAATTCCTCGTTGGGAGGATATCAAAGATGACAAGGAGCCAAGGGCAGAATCAAGTAAACGGGCAATCTCTAGACCAGAAAGTCCGCCTATTCCTCGAAAGGTGATGAAAGTCCGAGAATGGGGCAAGATGGTGTACTATTTATGAAGGTGCGGGGAGTCGGTTTCTTCAGTCACCGACTCCGAGTCAAAAGAAGAGCCTCTTGATAATGACATAGTGATAAAGCATGTAGTGGCTCAAGAATGCATGCAAGATGGGTTGAAGCCTCAGCCCGAACAACTTATTGAAATAGATCTGAGTGATGGACAAGATGCTCCAAGGTCGGTATTCATAAGTTCGAGCCTTAGCCCAGAGAGGCGGGAACAGTTGTTAAAGTTGATAAGCCGGTATTCAGATGTGTTCGCTTGGTCATATAAGGAAATGCCCAGACTAAATCCTGACCTAGTCTCCCATTATCTTGATGTGCTCCCAAACTCCAAGCCAATTAAGCAAGCTGCCCGAAAATATCATCCGGATCTCGAAGAGAAGATTAAGGAGGAGATTGAAAAACTTCAACAAGCAGGTTTCATTCGGCCAATACAGTACCCCACATGGTTGGTAAACATAGTGCCAGTAAAGAAGAAGAATGGTCAAATCAGAGTATGTGTAGACTTTCGAGATTTGAACAAATCTTGCTCGAAGGATGAATTCCCTCTACCACACATCGACACCCTCGTAAATGCCACCTCGGGACACCAGATGTTCTCATTCATGGATGGATTCAGCGGATACAATCAGATTAAGATGGCTGAAGAGGACGCAGAAAAGACCGCTTTTAGAACACCTCTCGGAAACTTCTTCTATACAATCATGCCTTTCAGACTCAAGAATGCCGGAACAACTTACCAAAGGGCTATGACTGCAATCTTTCATGACATGATCCATCATGAGGTGGAAGATTATGTTGATGATCTAGTGGTGAAATCCAAGAAAGAAGAGGACCATCTCCGAGACCTTGAGAAAGTATTCAAGAGGTGCCAGAAATTCAAAATGAGGATGAATCCTCTCAAATGTGCTTTCGGGGTGACGGCTGGGAAGTTCCTCGGGTTTCTTGTACATAGGCATGGTATCGAGGCAGATGAAGACAAGGTCAAGTCTATCAAAGCAATGCCTCCCCCACATTCTCAGAAGGAATTAAAGAAGTTCCTCGGGAAGGTGTCTTATATTCAAAGGTTTATCCCAGCATTGGCAGAGATCTCTGCCCCTTTCGGTTCGTTGTTGAAAGGAGATGCCAAGTTCGAGTGGAACCAAGAGCACCAAAAGGCCTTCGAGAGAATCAAGGCGGCCTTGACCTCGCCTCAGACCATGATAGCCCCGCAGCCCGGGGTACCTCTAATGTTGTACTTAACTTCAACCCCCAAGTCCATAGGGGCATTATTGGTCCAAGATGTAGATGGAGCAGAACGCCCGGTGTATTACATCAGCTGGAAGATTCGAGGAGCAGAAGTCCGATATACTTTAGTAGAGAGACATTGTTTAGCTTTGGTATTCACTGCCCAAAAGCTCAAACATTACTTCTTAGCACATCAGATTCAGATTGTTACTAGAAGTGATCCAATCCGATACCTCCTCAGCAAGCCTGCTCTAACCGGGAATGTGGCAAGATGGTTGTTAGCACTGGGTGAATTCGAGATCACATGTGTAGCTCCCAAGGCAATCAAAAGCCAAGCCTTAGCCGATCTCCTTGCCCAATTTCCAAGTGGTGACTATGAACCAGTGAATGAAGAATTAAGAGGAGAGGTGCATGCAGCTATGGTTTCCGAGGAAAGCTTTTGGACCTTGAGCTTTGACGGAGCAGTAGCCGGAGGTAAAGGAGGAACCGGGATAGTCCTTACAAGCAAAAGTGGGGAAAAATTATATTTGTCTTATAAATTGGATTTCCATTGTTCGAATAATGAAGCCGAGTATGAGGCTCTTATTTTAGGCTTGATAGCAGCTGAGAAGCACAGTATCAAGAAGATTCGGATTTGGGGGGACTTAAAGCTGATAGTGAAGCAAATTTCAGGACAGTTCGTCTTAAAGGAGCCTGCCTTGGCCACATATCGAACAACAGTCCAAAGGCTTCTTGACAAATTTCAGAAGGTCGAAATAGAGCATGTGCCTCGCTCCGACAACAAGTTTTCAGATGCCCTCGCAACATTAGGGGCAGGAGTTGACATTTCAGAAGAAGAGGCGACAATTGTTATCATAAAGAGAACAGAAGCTTCAATAATACCCGAAGGCAAAGACCTTCCAGAGGACTGAAGAGGAGAAATCCTCGAACAACTCAGACGCAAAGTTGGAAAATTGACTATGGCCAAGCTTGCCCAATTCATAATTATTCAAGGTGAACTTTACTTCCGAGGGGGTACCGGATTCCTAGCCCGATGTGTTGGCCAACAAGAAGCAAGCTTCCGACTACAACAGATCCATGAAAAGTCTTGCGGGGATGGGGATATCAGTCTGTACAGAAGAATCCAAAGACAAGGCTATTATTGGCCCGGATGGAAAAGGACTCGAATCAATTACAGAAGGAACGCCCCAAGTGTCAGTCATACATCCGGGAGGATGAGAGTTGTTTTGAAATTGATACCCCTGACTGGAGGCAAGTCTACATTGACTATCTCAAAGAGGGAACACAACCTGAAAGCCCAAGGGACATTGCACACCTCAAGAGGAGAGCAAGGCGGTACTTTCTTGATCAAAACAAGCTTGATAGAAGAAGTATTGAGGGCACTCCCCTGAGATGTCTCTCCAAGGAGGAGTCGGATCTAGTCCTCGGAAGAGCCCACGAGATTGAGCATCAAGGAGGGGCTAGGCTGTTTGAGCAACTTATTGACCTTGGGTATTACTGGCCGACCATGGAATCAGATGCGTCCCATTACGTGAAGAGGTGCCAAACTTGTCAGAAACACAGAAATTTGATCCATGCTCCAACTGTAGACCTGCATAGTATTCGAACGCCATGGCCGTTCCATACCTAGGCCTTTGATCTGATAGGGCCCATCTCCACACCTTCTAAGGGGTACAAGTGGATTCTCGCAGCTACAGAATCAAGCACAAAGTGGGTCGAAGCAATCCCTCTAAAGAAAGCTACGGGTCCCGCAGTCTCGAACTTCATCAAGGAAAATATCATTTTCCGATTTGGAGTACCAAACACCATCCTCTTGGACAATGGCACTCCCTTCATAAACAAATATGTGAAGAGCCTCCTAGAGACTTACCAAGTGAAGCATCACAAATCCACACCCTACTATCCAAAAGGGAACGGGCAAGCGGAGGCCACAAACAAGACACTGATAAGGATTCTGAGTAAGATGATGGATGAATTTGGGGGGACTTGGTTCGAACAGTTGATAGTAGCCCTATGGGCGTATCGCACTTCAAAGAGAAAGCCAACTCAAGCAACTCTTTACTCCCTTGTGTATGGGTCCGAGACAGTGTTACTTATAGAGTTGGAAACAGCATCTACTCGAATGGCTCTAGTCTCGGGGATGGTACTAGAGCCTCGAACCACCAGATTGGAAGCATTAGAGGAAAAGCATGACAGAGCTGCAAAAGTCATGGAAAGGTATCATAAGTCCATCACCCGGGCCTATAATCAGACTGTGGTGCCAAGAAAGTTCGAAGAAGGTGATCTATTATGGAAGATTGTAGACCCAATCATGCGAGGACAACCCTTGCCCAAGTTTTCTCCAAAATGGGAAGAGCCCTACAGGGTGGTTCAGGCAAGCTTAAGCGGGTACTACAAGCTTGTAAGGGTTGAAGATGGCTTCTGAACTGGCCCACTCAATGCAAAGTTTATCAAGAATTACTACCCGTAGTTAGACTCATCTATGTTGAAATTCATTTTCATTTTCCTACTTTGTCTAAAAGTTGTATTTCCCTTACGTTATGAAGAAGCTGGTTTTCTTTATGATGTATGTTTTATCCCATCACTTGCAGTGAATTTATTATACTTTTGTCAAGAAAGTTGAAGAATTAATGAGAATATTTCAGCTTTTATAAACATGTGTATATGATTGTTCTTTCCATTGTATCATTTGAAATAAATATTTTATCAAGTAGAATGAGAAAACAATGCGAAAATATCCAAACAGCAAAGATTTTGTCATTTCATTGCATTGTCCTAGATAAAAACATTTATATCAAAAGGGGCAAGAAAGTAATGATAAAAAAAAACTCAATCTCTCCTAAAAACACCCTCGAAGAAGCTGCTCGTCACATCTACATCCGGAGGACAAACAGCAGAGTGTGCTTCTAAAGTCTCCAAGGCCCGAGCATAGCCTTACTCAAGTTCACGAAGAGTTGCCTTTGTCTCATCTATAGAGGTCCAATAAGAGGCAAGCACAGACAAAATTTCCTCCCGATGACTGGCGTTTGAAGCTACATCCAGGCGCTTCCGAAGCCATGATAAATCCACTTAGTGACGCTCCATGTCAGAGATCCCCTGATACGCTATCTCGACTACTTTCCCATTAAGGTCACACAGCCGTTGCCTGTCCAAGCTATATAAGATGGTGGCAAAAGACTCGAGAAGAGCAGTCTGAATGAGTGGACATTAGCAAGCAAATAAAGCAAAGGTCTCTGGGTAACTCGAATGCACAAGCTGTAGAACTGAAGCAAACTCAGGAGCTACCCAATAACGGAGAAATGATACTTTGCCAGAAGCCGAAGGAGGAATTGGGGTCGGAAAGCTACTAGTCTCAGGAATCTCCCGAATGTCTAGCGGGTTAGATGAACCACCCCGAGGGGTAACTTTCGGTAGAGGTCCTGAGCCCGAGAATGCAGAGCGATAAGGGGAAAGACCAAAAACATCACTATCAAAGTGGAAATCGCTGAGATTCAGATCCAAAACATTCGAAGGAACTGGCGATGAAGAACCTCTAGCAGTCGTCTCAAAGGTAAGTGTCTCCCCTTGAGAAAGAGAACCACGAGGAGTCACAAAGAGAGTCAGAGCAGAGTCCAAGGCAGGTGAAGGCAGGACCCCGGTGACAGCTAACACTGAAGAAAAGATAAGGAAGTCTTATTAGGAGTAAGTAACAGTAAAGCCATTTGAGTAAAGATTTCTCACAGATAGAAATACATGACAAACTTCAGAAAGAAAGATTACCAGAAGGACCTTTAGCAGTCGTCTCAAAGGCAGGTGTCTCCCATTGAGAAGGAGAACCACGAGAAGTAACAAAGAGAGTCAGAGTAGAGTCCGAGGTAGGTGAAGGCAGGACCCTGGTGGCAGCTAACACTGAAGAAAAAAAAAAGAAGTCTTATTAGGGGCGGGGAACAGTAAAGCCATTTGAGTAAAGATTTCTCACAGATGGAAGAACATGACAAACTTCAGAAAAGAAGATTACTAGAAGGAGAATCATTATGCAAAGCCGGAGCAACTGAAGGACTCTTAGCATCAACAAAGTCACTTGGCCGTACAGAGGGCACCTGATCGATCTCAATGTCTAATGAAGCCTGAACAATAGCAGTCATCCCTGAAGAAGGAAGGAGGGCCGGAGGATGAGAATCACCATAAGTGCCAGAGCGAGTCTCAGAAATTTCTAGCACATCCACCTCCACACCATTCCCAGAGGCGCACCTCATCTCTACATTGATTCTAGAAGCATGACCTGCGGCATCAATTTCTGTGGCATCAGTCCCTTCAGCAATCTCAACATCAGAATGGCGAGCCCCGACAACCTCGTCACCAAGATAGCGTTCCTCCTCAGTTACGATAGGACGGTGACGACGCATGCGCGGGATAAGGCCACAAAAATGATCGGAGGACTCAACCTCATTATCATCATCATCATCTATAGCCGCTATACGAGGGGTGCGCATCTTTATAAGTCTTGCAGACAAAGGGAGGGTGTCGTCCAAGTCTGAATCCAGCCTGGTGGAGGAAGCATGGCCGTAGCCATGGTACTGAGAACGTCAACAGCCGTAGGGTCCTACACAACAAGGGAAAATAAAAAGTGTTCACTTAAGAAGGTCTAGTCGCAAGAAGGAAAGTAACTTCAAATCAAAAATTTCGGGTACCTCATGAAGCCTTTTGGAAAGGCAAGGAGCGGAAGGACTAGCATCAGAAGTCCTCTTGTGAGCCATCTTCTTAAGGCGGGTCGTCGGAGGACCAGAGGCCTTATTCAAAGGAACTGGCTCTGGAGAAGTAATTGCCAAGCTAGAAGCAGATGCCCGAGCCGAAGGGTCAGTTGGAGCAGATGAAATGAAGAAACTCTCATATATGTGATCAGATTTCCGGCTCTCAGGTAGCCGAAGAGAAGAGTCCTTCTTATAGATCGGCGGAGGCAAACATATGGTCGGTCTGCTCTGGACAAATGCAATAAATGCATCGATATTCTTCCGCCAATATCGCCTGAAGGAGGGGGTGAAAGCCCCTACTCGGCTCAAGCCTGGCATCGTCAAAGAGCCAGATATGGGAAGCATGGTGTGTACAAGCCCGCGACTGAAGCGCCCGTAGCTCTCTGAAAATGATAATAAAGGAGGTGCTGGCCCTGGGGCACATTGATCAAACCCGAATTGACATGCTACACGGTCAGGTCTATAAATGGCACTATCAACGCCTTCCTCATGCCATACCGGTAATGAACTTGGACGGGTCATTATCACCATATCAACAAAGTGTACAGGGATGTTCTTCGGCAAAAGAAAGGACACCGAGCAGGAGGAACCATGATAAATAAGTGGTGTTGCCACACCTACCGATGGGCATACATACGGCCGTGCCACAAAGCGTCGGGGATCATCCACCAGAGTATTCAAGGATAAGGTGGAAATGGTACGTGACCAACGCGTGATCAACGGCTGGCAAGACTTCACTTTCTCAAATGTTCGAGACCCATCAGTACCGAGCACGGGGATACCATCTTTATCCACAATCTCCTGAAGAACCTCTGCCTTGAATACAGTCGGAGTGGGGGCAAACTTCTGGAACCTCTCAAAGAAGAAACAAAGCAGGAACTGGCTGTGAATGAAGGAGACAGGCTCATATCGACCCACGGAACGAACCATGTCTCGATGTAGTAGATCTAGCAGGTAATAAAGATTCCCAAGAAATAGCGGAGCCAAAGGAATCCGATCCCCTCTGAAGAGCCTAACTGCCAAGGGGAAGACAAAGGGATTGAGAGAATCCGGAGGTGTGCTCGGAAGAATGAAGAATGAAATGAAGCAAGCCAGAAATCCCAAAGCCTAGAGCCATACATCGGACCGGCCTCATAGTCTTGAGAATCGGGGTCAGCATCTCTAGCCAAGGGCTGAAGATCCTTGAAGAAGTGGCGGATCCATGCAGTATAGGAGGCATGGTCCGTCCTTACTCGACTGGTCCTCCTCGCTGAACCATCAAATGCAGAACTTCATTGGCCACAAGCTTGAAGATTTAGCTTCAGAGATTGGATCAAAGAATCATCCTCGGGGGGTGTCCGCTCAGGGTAGAAGGCATCAGGGCCGGTCACTTCTAGACGCAGCAGCATGAACACATCCTCGAGGGTGGGTCCCATCTCGTGCTGGCCAAGTATAAAGGTATGTGTCTCGGTGCTCCACCGAAGAGCCATGGCTTCAAGGCTAATATTGTTGCGACGGATGGATAGGGATCGAGATATTTTCACCGGGATCAATAACCAGGCCTCCTGAAGCCGCTGACAAAGGCTCCTGTCCGAGAGGACATCATCGACCCACTCCTGCCAACCAAAATGAGGGTTTGAAAAGGCCTTGAGCTGAGGATAACAGTATGGAAAGTCCCCTCGCTCAATCCTAAAGCGTAGCACCGAAGAAGGAGAAATAAGGGCCTCATGTCTGGAGTCAGTGTCCTCAGTGAGACATAATAGAGCTCCCTTCGGAGTCAGAAGAGAAGTGGTGGAGGTAGCCGCCCGCCAGAAGGGGTCCTTCCGGCCAAAATAAGGAGATTTCCTCCACTCAGACGCCAGAGGTACATCCCTCTCTTTCATGAGAGCCGGTTCTAATGACCCCGGGACAACGGGTTTCTTTCGAGAAGACATATGGCTGAAACAATAGGTATAAATAGCAAGGAGTTGACTGCATTAAAATTCAGAATATTGGAATTGAAGCAACACATTCGAATGAAATTTCGGCATTAACTATTCGTTTCTTAGAGAATCCATGAATTCAACAAATTCTACGAGGAATTTTTACACCAAGAATTCAGGCACGATGTCTACTATGCTAAGGGTCGCAACAATCAGTCATTTTTATAATAAGATTTACATGATGGGTTTATCAACAAATTCAACCTCAAAAGTCATCAACAATTCATTTTCTTGGGTATTTTTCAAGCTCAACAAATTGTAATACCAATGGGTGTATCATCAACATACAGAGTTCAAGTTTCTATCATCAATAAGAGGTGCAATGTCATAGGCCGTTTTGTGATGAAGTTCAAGCGGGTCATTTTCTCAAAATCACTACATTCCATATTAAAGGTCCAATTTATACGGGGCTCAAAATTTGGACAGAGTGAAGTTCAATAGCAAATTTCAGGCCCAAGATCCGAAGTATTTTACATTTCTCATCAGTAGCAAGATTCAATGGATTGTCGTGCGAATTACAGGAATATTCCTCTCAAGTCAATGTTAATTGCTCAACTCAAGTGGCAAGTATTCTATTACAAGTGCAAAATTCAGCAGCAATGGTTCAATTTATATATGCAATAGCCCAGAATTTCTTTAGCAAATTTCAAGTCAGAAAAAAAAAACATTTAAATAAATCCCACAGCCTATTTCAAAAATTGCAAAGTCCAAACAAATTCAAGCTTCACATTGGAATTTCAAATCACCAATATTATTTTTATTTTATTTATTAGAACATGGATGTATTAGAGCATGGATTCGTTTTATTTAATGTATCAGAGCATGGAAGTTCAAGCATGGATTCATTTTATTTAATGTATCAGAGTTTACAATGAGAAGGAAAGTGGGTCTTTACAAGAGTTTCCACCAAAAGGAAATTAAATAAAAAAAAAGCTTACTCACAGATTCACGCCAATGGAGGAAGAGCACGACTGGAAGTAGTGGCGAGACCACAAACGTGAGACAGATACACCTAAGGCCGACGCTGAGCTGAGCAATGCTAGGCAGGCCCACACACACGTCGCGTTGAAAGGGCAACGTGCGTAGTCGGCGCTGGACTGTTGAGGACGAAGGCCATGTTGAAGACGTAGCGGAGTCGGCGTCGATCAAGATCAACAAGATTGAGCTAGGCTGGGCAAGACCATACACGTTGCGTTGAGAGGGCGAACGTGTGTGGTCTGCGTTGGAACCGTTGAAGCCAACAGTAACCGGAGGTGGAGCAGAGAAAGGCCGATGGTGGCTTGGTCGGAGCTGGAGCAGCGAGAGGCCGACGAAAGCTGGGGCCACGACAATGCAGTCGTGTGCAAGAACTAAGATCTGGGTAATTTGAGCTCTAACAAAATATATATCATAATCAATAGATACATATGTATACATATATATTCGAAATGCTTACCAAAAGTAAAGAAGAGGAAGAACGCTGGACAGCCGTGACTGGCGGTGAAGTGGCAGCAGAGTGAAGCCAACGCCGAGCTCTGGAATATCTGGGCAGTCAAGGTCGGCGTCGGATGTAACGACGCAGAAGAGCAATGACGTTACAGAGGTCGGCATCGCGTGGGTCTGCACAACTGAGCCCGAAGTGTCTGGATTTCTAAGCTGAAATGAAGCACCCATGGTGAAATAGAGTTGGCGATGTCATACAACTGGGGTTGTGACGTCCGCAGTAGTCAGAACTGGAACGAATCAGCGGCTGGGTCATGGCGTCTGTAGCAGTCGGAGCTGGGTCTTCAGTGACGACGGCGGCAACGAGGCTTGGAGCTGTGATAAAGGTCAGTGTGCAAGCAGTGACAACCTCTGGTTTGTTGAAGAATGAGAGCATGACAGTGGTATTCGGTATTGTAGAAGCAAGGTTTTTCTTGAAGCTTGGTCTCTCGATATATATATAGAGAGAGAGAGTAGGCTGAGAGATGAAGTTGGAATGGTTTCGGCGGCTGAACAAAAAGAAAAGTTGTGAGGCTTAGGGTTTTGGACCCTTTCTTTAAATAGAAAAAGAAGGAGCATTATCCTTTGAATATTCCCTCAGGATATTCTAAATGTGTACATATGCATGTAATTGGTCTGCTGTGTGCCAAACAACAAAAATGTGAGCCTTGTGCTATTTGTTAAAAAATATGGGTGATTTGTTATTATTTGCTTGGATTAAAAACATATATATGAATATGTGTATTTTTCTCGGATGTTATAAAAATATATATTTCAGTGGCCTCAAAAAAAAAAAAAAAAAACGAGTAAAAATTTTTTTTTTTTTTGCTTGTCAATTTTATTCGTAAATTACAGTGCATCATCAACTTTATCCATAGGCTCTGTCGAGACAACATTTTTTTTTTTTTTTGGGACGTGATCGTGATGTGAAGCAGGGCCGAAGAAATGACAGTATGCATGTTCGAGAAATTTAAAATTTCTCATACACGCAAGGGGCAAATGTAAGAGGAGCTAATTTGGGCCCACTAAATTAATTAGGCCCAATACTCGGAGGTTGGTGGGCCCGAATTTATCGCAAGTCCAAGATTGGTGGGCCCGGATTTATCGCCATCAAACGGGCTGAATCGCTCTAAGCCGTGAAAGAGTTCGGATCCACGAACTTAGAGACTTACTCGAGCTAGGACTCGAAAGGGTTCGGATCCACGAACTTAGAGATCCAAAGCACTTGGCTTCGAACGGATTCAAACGTAATCTAGAAGTCGCTCCGTTAATGAGTCCTAGAACACTTGCGGGCTTAGAGCTTTCCGGGATCTACGCACCAGAACCATGGGCGTAATGGAGTTCGAACAAAGGACCTGATCCCGAGGACGATGAGTAGAGATAAATTCACTCTTCGGTTAAACTAGCCTATACTCGGGTCGAGGTGGCACGACCCCGGGGAGTCCATGAGACTCGGCAATAATTAGCGGTGGGGAGGTCCTCTAGGATTACCTCGGCCCTTTGGGATGATTGGGGATCATTGGTTAGGTGTGGCTAAGAAGAAGGGTTCGCCGAGAGGTTGATCTCCTCTTCGGGATTTTCCTCATCCTTGGAGAGGTCACCTCCTCGGACAAGGTGGTTAGAGAGAATATTCCCCATGTGCCTTGCACATGGGCTCCATCCTACATCATGAGGTGCCTATAAATAGCACCCACCCATAGCTTTAAAAGGGATGGATTTTGGAGAATTAACTCTTAGGAAAGAACTAATTTCCCTTCTCCATTATCAACCTTAAGAGTTAAAGTAGGAGATCTATGGGAGAGCCTTGCCATTATTCTTTCTCTAGCCATTTTACTTTCTTCTTCACCCAATCTCTTATCTCCATCATCTCCTTTACTCTTGTGTTTTTGAGTTGAGACTATTGAAGAATCTAAACCTCTCATCATCTTCTAGAGAATTCGAAGTTGTTCTTCAAGGATCTTCGAAGATCTTCGAATTTTCCAACTCCTTTCTTGAACCCTCTCCTACACCAGCGAATCTTGTAACAAGTCTGGCAGGAATTTGGGTTTTTTCAAGTAATCACTCGACTTTGCCAATGCTCGTCTAAGCGGTGGCTCAAACAATGCATCTTCTAAACCCTTCAAAACCTCTTTTTTGGCTTCCACCATGCTACCACAATGTTGCAGCTTTCTTGGCAAATTCACCGACTCAATCATCAAACCTGTTTTCCTCATTGCAACCACAGTGGAGTTGTTGAATCGCCTAAATACACAATTTTATAATTTGAGTCTTGTTGGAAAGTATTTGAAGGGTCATTGTTGTAATTTGAATCTCATCTGGAATCAAGCTTGAGTCTCATCTGTAATTTGAATCTTGCTGTAATTTGAGTCTCATCTGGAATCAAGCTTTAGCTTTCTAGATTGGATTCAATTGCCAAATGAATATCATTCTCGTTCAAAAATTCTGAATAATCCATGAAATTCCTAACACGAGAGCTCACAACAAGAGCTCTGTTGCCTTCTATGAGCAATCCTTCGTCCCACAAATCGTGAAAAAGCAAAGGCAAGAATTCGAAACCGAATGAATCAGACCCAATTGCTTCATAGTCAAACAAAGAACTCGGGGGTTCTCTCATGATGGAGACAATAGAAGGCAATGCAAGTATTAGAAAGACTAAAAACAGAGACCGAGACGTAACCCTTAAAACTTGTGAAGTTGGAAGCTTTATCACCAAAAGGGCATCGGAATTCAACCCGATTGTCTCTGATTTCAATTGCTTCGTCTCAATTTCTCTCTTGGACCACAACCCAATTCCATTGCAAAAAGGAGCTAAACCTAGAAGCAGTGTGATTGCCAACCATGAGCATTGGCAAAAAAGACAGGTTAAAAAAGATGTAGAGTTGGTCATCTGGTGGTCGACTGGGGATTGACCGGTCAATGTAAATTTTTCACAAATTATGCCTTGAGGTGGTCATTAGGGGGACATTAGGCCGGACGTCCAGTAAGTCTACACTCAACGGTTATGCATTGTAAATTATTGAAAGGTGCAAGACATCCTCATTTTGGTGAAAATTTTGAGCCGTTCTCAATTTGATATGTTTTGATAAAACTGTTGGAGACAAAAAAATGTGTCTTTTTTTATCAAATTCAAATTTGGTGATAAATTTGGTGAACCGTTGGAGATGACCTTAGGGTTGGATTTTATGAACGGGACTTATTTATAAGGAATGTTCTATCTTTCGATGATAAATTTATTATTGTAAAAATATTTAATAAATATAATTTAATTACTTACATTTTTTTACATCATAATTTAATACAAATTAACATAACTAGATTAGAAAAATTCATAAACAAAAATTAAAATGTTGTAATTATCTATCACTATGATAAAACTTTTAGTATTATTGCAAGTATTAAATGATCATTTCATAAATATAAGACATACTTCTAAAAAAGTCTTAAAAAAAATTCATTATCAAAACAAAGGATAGATAAATAAATAAAAATTTATTTAAGACTTATTAATAAGTAAATTTGGTTCGTAGGACCCGCTGCTGGTAATTATCCTTAGATTTTTGGGTAGATTATATATATTTCTCTTTATATTTAAAAAAAAAATACAATTGGTCTCATATTTTTAGAATGATTACAGTGATTTTTTATTTTAAAGATTTTAATTCATTATTAGAACAAAGGATAAATACATAAAAAGAAAATATTTTAAGTTTTTTTTTCATTAATAATTTATTAGTCATATAAAAAAAATAAAAATAATATTATCATTTATTTCTTATTAAAAAGCATGCTTATCTTTGTTTATTTCAACATGTATCTATTGGCATTATTTTCAGTTGCTTTAATCATGCTAAAAAAATGGATATAAATTAAATTATGGATAAACTATCAATAGATCTTAATAGTTGAACTTAATTTTCATAAAGTTTTATTGAAAATAAGTCTTAGTAGAATTGTCACTAAAAATAATTTTTTATGACAATTTTTTACATATACTGTTAAAAATTAACAATTAGTGACTTTTTTTTGTTACGATTTTTATAAATTGTCGCTAAAACTTACAATTAGTGACTTTTTTGTAACGAATTTTTTAAACTGTTGCTGAAAGTTGTAAATTAATGATTGTTTTTTGTGACGATTTTTTAAATAGTCGCTAAAACTTATAATTAGTAATATTTTTTGTGACAAAAATTTTAAATTGTCGTTAAAAATTAATATTTAATAACATTTTTTAATAATATTTAATAAAAAATATTATTAATTATCATAAAACCTATTAAATAATAAGTTCACTTAGGTCTATACGTAAGTTTCCCAATAATTATTTGTAAAACTAACTGTATTTTCTCTAAATCTTATGGTTGACTTTTTTATGACTCTTGGGATAATTATTTACTTATTTTTGGTTGTAGGGAGATGCAATGGACAACAAAAGCTAAATATAAATAGAAGGAAATATATAAACTTAAACAAGGAAGGGAGAATTACCCATTCGTAATAGTCAGAAAAATTATTTATAAAAAAGTAAATATTAATAATTATAATTATAATTTTTTTATTATTATGTAATAATTTTTGAAAATTTTCCTAAATGGTAATTTTTCCAAAAAAAGAAAGGGATGAGCTACTCTTCGTATATTTATCTCTTCATATCTATCTTGTGAAAATTTACACCCACATCAAAAATCTGAACTAGCTATTTTGTAGATCTTGCAATAAAGGTTATCAATATAAACAATTAATGGGAAATTTTTTTTAAGGTCCCTGGTATAAAGATTTTACAGTATAAATAACACTCAATATTTTCATAATGTCTAAGGTCCCTTAAGTTCATCCAGAGAAAATTGGTCCAAAGAAAATTAGTCTGGAGAAATTTTATCCCGAGAAATTCTGGACCAGAGAAATTCTAGACTTCCAAATAATTTCTCTGGGTTCAACCCAGAGAAAATTCAAATTTCTCTGGGTTCAGTTTGACCAATTTTCAAACCAGAGAAAATTGATAAATTCTGGACTTCCCAAGCCATTTCAATACAACCACTGCAATTCAATTCAAGCACCTTCAATAACAACAATGGCACACAACAAAACTATAATACAAAACTAGAAATCCAAAGAAAATTCACACAAATTCCGCATTCAGTGAAAATTCCGATCCAGAAAAATTCTAGAAAGACCAGAGAATTTCTCTGATGTTTTGCTACTGGGTTCAGTGTTGTTTATTAATGTGGTTGAGAGAATTTTCTCTGGATCAAAATTTTCTTTGTATTTTTATACAAATTAAGCATTCCAGGTTCCAGCTTGAAACCAGAGAACCCAGTGAAAATTCAGTTCAGGTGAATGGCCATGGCCATGGGAGTTTCCCTGTCTTGAAGCTGTAGCAGTGTTGATGGAATGTGAAAATCCAGTGAATTCTCCACTATACATGAACACCAATAGTAGTGCTTATACTAGTTGTATTAATAAAACAGTCAAGTCTTCTTCACAAACCCATTATTATTATTCTTACTTTCTGGTATAGTGGAGAATTCTTCACAAACCCATTATTATCAAGTCTTCTTCACAAACCCATTATCATAGATGAGATAGTTGCAACTACCTTGTAGTCTCCAACAGCAACAATAACAAATCGCAACTTTTCCAGTAACTTCATGGAATTCCACGCACAGCTGGCCTCTGAATTTGAGCTTTCATGGGCCAACATTCTCTGTGAAAATTGCTCAAGAGGAGGCAGTTGCTTCTTTGATCCTGCTACCAATTACACCGTCACTTGTTTGACCTTCGAGATTGTTGCAAAACAGATTGATTAGCGTAAGGTTCTGGGATCTCCAACGTTTCAGCATCCCGACTTGAATCGACGGGGAAGATCGTACATGAAGACCCGGAGCGGCGACGCCATTGACGGTGAAGGTGGAGCTCAATCGGCTAGAGAATGAAGTCGGGGGTGAGGAACAAGAGTTGATCTGGACAAGTCTGAGAATGGAGAAGTTTAGAGAGAGAGAGAGATGAGTTTTGATTTGGTAAGGTCAAATTTCTCTGATATATGTTTAGGACCTTAGACATCAAAAAATAATTTTGTGGATCTCTTCCATTACGAAAAGTGAAAGAGGGACCTTAGACTAATTTTTCCAAAATTAATTTCATCGAATATCTATAATTATTTAACCAAATCACATTTTATTTTATAAAATAAATAATATATATAATTATAAACTTAAACTATCTATTTTATAAAATAAAATAGGATTTATTTCGTATTTATAGTTGTATGATTAAACTGATTTTTCTTTTTAATTTTTTATTGTTTAAGATAGATAGCATTTACTATGAGACCTTGCCTTTACTATATGAGACCTTAAAAACCATTCAACTTGTTTAGTTCTGGTTTTATGAAAATTTTATTTTTTTATTTTTCGTATTTAATATTTTTAAGGGGTTTTTTTTTAGGGTCCATGGTATTAAGACTTTATAGTATAAAAGACATATAATATTTTCATAATGTCTAAGGTCTCTTAATTCTCTCCACAGAAATTCTCTCCAACCCAGAGAAATTCTCTGTTTCTCTCCAGAGAAATTTCGATTTTGTTGAAAAAAGAGTACAATCTACAAGGGCAAACCCCAAGCTATTCAAGGTTGTCTTGAGGACCACCTATATACTGGTTTACAAAACAAAAATGACAGGAACCTAATTACCTTCAAAATTGGGCTACCGTTGACAGCAACAACAGTAGGAGCTACTTGACACAGCTCCAGCAACCTATTTGTAGATATATCAGTAGCAGAGCACAAATTACACTCTAAGCAGCCACCTTAGCATGCAAAAGAAAATTTCCTTCCAATCTACGAGCTCAAGCACTTCCAAAAGGCAAGCACTCACAGCAGTCCATATTCACAGTTGAGAATACGTCACATATCTGTAATAAATAGAAATTCTAGATCCATCTTAGAGAAATTTTGTTCCCAGAGAAATTCTGGATCCATCCTAGAGAAATTCTCTTCCCAGAGAAATTCTGATTTTCTCAGAAGCCATCACCAGAGAAATTTTGGATCCATCACTAGAGAAATTCTCTTCCCAGAGAAATTCTGATTTTCTCAGAAGCCAAACAATCCATTGAAAGAAAATTAAAGACATAATTTCAGATAACACAGCTTTTGTACTTTTCTGAAAACACTTGGTGGGCATTGTTCTCAATGAATTGCTCGTTTGAATATAGTAATAATATCAATTTTTATCGGGTGTGTTTTCTATAGCCAAAAATATGAAGTTTGCTTGTTATCTGCAAGACTTTCTCACAACAAGAGCATTTTTAATTCAACAAACCAGAAATTTACTCAATCTAGAGAAATTTCCCTCTTCACTCCAGAGAAATTTACTCAATCCCAGAGAAAATCCCCTCAAACCAGAGAAATTTACTTGTTGTCTGCAATTTGATGGCTTCAGTGATTTGATACAACATTATTTTTATACTACAAAAAGAGACTTGATCCAATAACCATATTTATGTCTATATTCATAATGAATTCAACATACAAAACAATCCTTGGAATTTAGAGTTTGCAAAAAACAGAAAATGGGGAAAGAGAAGCAGCCCAGAAGAACCTCAAGTCCATGCGCCTCGGCGACCTCTGCTTCTTCTACCACTCCAGTCCCAAAGCCCGTCGCATCGTCGGTGTAGTCTCCGTCGTCCGAGAATGGTACGAAGACAATGGTGGTGCAGTGGATGTAAGGGCGGTGGGGGTGTAGAGGTGAAACTAGAGATTGAGAGAAGAGTCGATTTTGGTGTCAGAGGTGGTGAGGTGGTGACGCCGTGGATGGGTTTGGTGGCGAAGGGAGGAGATTTGAGGTCGAGGAAGGTGGTGAGGCGGCGGTTGACGGTGCCATTGGGACGACGAGAGGTGTTGACGGCGAAGGTGTAGGCGGAGAGTAAGAGTTTGATCTTCCATGGAAGGGCTGATTTGGGTTTGGTTTGACTAGCCATTGAACCTTCTTCACTTCCCTCACTCTGTTATGGTGAAGAAACCTTCTGTACAATAGTTTTATAGTATTTGATAAACTCTCGTGCTATTGGCCGTTGTGCCGGTTCCGAATGATATGTGGGATCAGATTTGTAAATTGGGTGGTGGGTTTGGAAGAGGTGAGGCGTGAGTCTGAGAGAGAGAGGGTTGAAGGTTTGAAGCTTATACCAAATTTCTCTGTAATACATGGGTATAGGGTTGAGGGACCTTAGACATTATAAAATAATATTGTGGATCTCTTTCATTATTAAAATTGAGAGAAGGACCTTAGACTAATTTTTCCTATTTTTAATGAATTTTTTTAATATTTTAAGTAATTTTTTTAAAATTTTTTTAGACACTTCTAATATAAAAACACTTAAAAAGTATAATATTTATGAAAAAAATCTTTTAAAAATACACTAAATACCAAAAAATATGAAAATTCAATATATTTTTCATATTTTTATGTATTTATTAATTTTTTGAAATATTTATTCACAAATATATTACTATTTAAATACACGCTTTTAAAAATATAAAAAAATTATTTAAAATTTTAAAAATATTTACTAAAAATAAAAAAAATAAAAAATAAAAAACTCAAAACCAAATTTTCCTTCGAATTTGGCTATTCGCGTCTCATTCTGTCATCGCGACGAGACCCCCAATGGCCGAATCAGCATCTCCTCCTTGTATTTTCTCTTTACAATTTTTTTATTTTCATTCAACTTACTTTTAGATTCAATTTTAATAATTTAAATTATTTATATTTTAAGATTTATTTAGTATATCATACTTGTAAAAGATTAAATTGATCAGATATCAAAAAGCACGTATTCAGAAAATTCGAATTAAAAATTATTTTTTTAAAAAATTTAATAAATAATTTTCTGAACATATATTTTTAAATATCCAACCAACTTAATTTTTTATAAATATAATACATTAAACAAATTTTAAAATACTAACGATTTAAATTATTAAAATTAAACCTAAAAATATACCCAGCAAGTAAAAAATGCAAAGAGGAAATGCGAGGGATCTTGATTCCCATTGGCCAGCCTCCCCAACTCTCACTCCAACCACCACCACCACCACCACCACCACCTTCTTCTCTGGCAAAGCTCTCCGTCCTGCTCCGGCGACCACGGCAGTCACGAACCCTAGTTTACCAATTCAAGCGCAAAGTTCTACGACAATCAACCTCTCTTCTTGCTCTCCCTGTGCATTTTTCCTTCTCCGCCATGACCACGACCTTTGAAGCAACAAACACAAAGTGTTCGTCAACATGTGTTGCGGATTTCATTGCACACTCTCCACATAAACCCTATATCTCCGGACCCATCTTCAATTGCTTGTCAAAGAGGTTTCTTCCATTACCATTAACTTCTAAACAAGTGGGTTCTAGAAAAATTACAAAGGGTGGGTCAATTACGGTCTCAATGTCAAGCTCAAGCAACAACCACAGTGAAAGTAGTGGTAGTAGTAGTGGTGGTGGTCTTACATACAAGGATGCTGGTGTTGATATAGATGCTGGGTCAGAGCTTGTTAAGAGAATTGCAAAAATGGCACCTGTGACTGGCGGCTTCGGAGGACTTTTCCCTCTTGGTACGCCTTTTTCTGTTCTTTTGTATTTTCAATTCTTAGAGTTAGATGTAGTATGTATGAAATTTGGGATCTTGATTCAATTCAACACTTCTACTCATGGATTTGGTAAGGAAAAGGGGAAGAAATTGTAAAGAAAATCATTTTATTACTTTGGTTACCATGAAAACCATGAAGAAAAATAACCATTAGGGAAGTTTAATGCCTGTTCTTTTTTTCAATTTTTTATTATTTCATAAAAAAATTTGTAATCTATTTTAGTCCTTTTCACAATTTTTTTTTTGGACCTTTGGAATTGCAAAGACAACGCTAGGTAACAAATATTTTTTCAGCCATGCATTCAATTTGATATGTATACTCATACAAAACTTTTGCAAACTCTTATAGGGTCTTTGTTCTGGAACACCAGGATTACCTTAATGGAGTTGGGTGTCTATTATCTATATACCGAGTCACATGATGAAGTGGGATGAGTTTATGTTGAATTTGATTGGAGGATCCAGACTACAGCAAGAGATTAAACACTGACCTACTCGTGCAAGCAGATAGTAAACTGTAATGACTACATAGTCATGCTGGTTTTTGGTCAATAATATAATTCTTTAACCATCTCTTTACTTTTATCTCTTAGAATGCTAATGTTAGGCTGATGATAAATCTATGACTTGGGTTATTGAACAGCTCCAATGCCTGTCACCTATGAAGCACCGACAACGACACGGACACGGAACACGGCAATTTTCAAAAAATAGGGACATGGACACGGCGGGGGACATGGCGAATTATTTTTTTATCTTTTATTTAATATATTTTTATGTGTTATGTAGATTCATATTACATTCATCCTAAATCAAAATTAACAAATACTAACATGGTAACATTAATTCAATAAATATAACAACTACATTTAAACAAATTAATAGATCATCAATTCACAAAAAAGTCATAATAAACGATAATAAAAACTAAAACGAGAAGGGGAAAACATTCAACATCCAACAATATTCTTCACAAAAGTACTAAATAAGAGAGGCAAAAAAAGAAAAAAGCGAGCCCCGCAGTGTCCCCTACGAAAAAATCATTAAATTAAAGGGACACACCATCTGGCGTGTCCTCGGCGTGTCGGACACCGCCACAGCACCGATTTTGGAGTGCCCATGCTTCATAGCCCGTCACATAGCTGTAAGAGAGGATTTCTTTACCTTTCATTATCTAAGGTGACAGCTTTGCTTTGGTCAGCCATTGGTCAATTAGGAAAAAAAATAAACACAAGAAAATATGATTCAATTGTGTTTTCAAATGAATCCATTGAATTGTTGATTTTTTTTTTATTATAAAATTTTATATTATTATTAGTAAAAGCGATTTTTAATTGAAGATTTACATGTATTTCACCAGAAAATCATTGAGAAACAAAAGGTTTGGTAAATGTTATCAATGTTACCATAGTAATCTATTCCATGCTGCATTGATAAAACTTTTTACTGTTATATGCTTTAAATCAATTAAGCACTGCACACAATCAGTGTGATAAAAGTTTTGGAGTTGCAAATGGTTTGAAATCAATTCCTTTTCAATATTTGCTGCTATGCCTTTGCACATTTTTTGTTTGTAGATGTCAAGGTATTTGCAAGGTAGTTCGTATCATGCTTCGTGTCATGGTTCATTTGTTTCCGAATTGTCTTTTACTCTTTTTGTACTAACTGAGATGACCAATGAAAGATTTACCAACACAAGAGTTCCAAGATTACATTTTCTCATGATTTGCATGCTTTCTTTTCTCAACATGTATAACATAGCAGATGTTTGGGTGTTTCATTCTGGGTATTTTTGCATTAAGTCTTGATTGATCATTCAGATTGCCCCTAACTGTGCATGTGTAAACCAGGTAATCATATGAACTAGGAATTAAGGCATGGTTGCTGATGCTTGCCTCTTTTATAGTGATTCCTCTTTCTCTAATTTCCTTTTTTTCTTCTTTTGTTTCCCATTCAATTAAGAGTTGTTTGTTTGCTAATTTCTGCCCTCTTTGTGTGGATGTGTTTTTTTTGTTTTTGATTGAATAGGGGATTCCTATCTTGTGGCTGGTACAGATGGAGTAGGAACTAAACTTAAGCTCGCTTTTGAAACTGGAATTCATGAGACTACTGGCATTGATCTGGTAAAGTTTATAATGTCTCTCATGTTCTTTTGTTTTGTCTTCCTCAAAAATCTTTTGGTAAATTATATTGATTTTGTCCGTTAAGGAGTTGACGATTGGTAGAAATTTCATATATACCCTACATTGTTATACAAAAAATTAATTTTTTTCAGTGACATGTCATTTTGATTAAATTGACCTTTTGCCCATGATACCTTACCAAATTTATCACACTTTGCCACTATTTTATTCACTTTCTACTTGTCTCTCTATCACCACCCATTTTTTAATCTCTAAACTACATTATTGCTATCAATGTCTTTCCAAAACTAGATTTCAGAAACACAATTTGTTATGCTTGATTTCTTTCATTTTGTGAGAACCCCCCAAAACCAAAACCCAACACTATGTGGCTGCTACAATTAAACCAATTGAACCCCAACTCTGCACCCACCACTAGTGCCTCACTTGATCACAACCACACTATAAGTACCAAACCATCATCCCCTTCAGCCACACCACATCACCAAACATTTAATCAAAAGTTGGAGTTGGTGATGAAAGAGGAGAGGTTTTGTGTACTGAGGAGATGAGAGATGAAGAGAGATTTTAGATTGGTTTTTTCTTTTAAGAATTGATTAACATATTTCATATGAAGTATGGTGTGTTTGTTTGATTTAATGGCTGACTATAGATTTTTTAACCACACTTAAATTGACCCATCTTAAAAAATATTTCAACCTGCCCAACTCGCACTGCTAATCCTTCCAAATTCTGCAGGCAGATCATATCAGGGCTGTTTGGGAAGGTTAGACTTATTTTGCATAGCCCTATCCATTTTCATTTTTGTGCTGATGATGTCAATAAGATTCCCTCAACGACCTCAATGGGAGGGGTAAAACTAAAATGCCGTTAGAAAACTCAGGAAGGGGGTACTTATCCAAAAAAACAAGCCAACTTAGGAAGGGGATGTAATTTCTAGAACCATATGGGTACTAACGTATTAGCTAAAAAACCTCTTTGAGGTCAATGTAATTTACCCAAAAGCTTTTTACTTGCAAAAAATGTTATGTTTTTGCCACTCATATGAAGCTTCCTAACACTTTTCCTCTCTAGGTTGCAATGAGTGTCAATGACATCGTTACTTCCGGAGAAAACCTTTATTTTTCCTTGATTACTTTGCCACAAGCCGTCTTGATGTTGATCTTGCTGAAAAGGTATACATACACTTTTGTTCCTTGGTTTCTAAAATTGTAATTATTTATTTTTGTGCTATTCAGGTTATAAAAGGTATTGTTGATGGTTGCCAACAATCTGACTGCGCACTTTTGGGGGGAGAGGTATTTTCAGTAACATTTTAGAGCCTTTCATATATATATATATATATTATTTCTAGTATATATACATGACAAGTTGGTGTGCTTTTTAGTGTTGAGCATGATGGAAAGGAAAATGTTAATGCCAGGCACTAGAGACATTTTTTATTTTTTTGGTAGCCTGATAATTGTGACATTTTCCCATGAATTCTCTCTCCGTTGGATGGTCTTTAATTGAGTAGGAAAATTAGTATTTAGATGACCCAAAATAGTTGGGACAAGGCTTTGTGAGTTCAGTATGTTGTTGGTTGAAATTTGGAGACGTGGCTGTTTTATCATGCATGCTGATGTCAGTTGATTTAACTTGTTTGTTGGAAATATTTTTAACTCAATTTTAGTGATTTTCTTATTGTTCATGATTTGGAAGAATAGAATTTGACAAGTTAGTGTGCAGGATCTATCGTAGTTAAAAAACTCAATAGTTAAGAGGTTTTGGATTTTGTGCATGTGTGCTCATGAGTGTGTTTGTCTGCCTGTTTCTTCTTTTGTCAATATATAAGAAATCTAAGAAATTGGGTAATTGTGGAATAAAAACTTATTTTTAAGCTGTACTCAGTCCATCACAATATGTGCATTTCAGACTGCAGAGATGCCAAATTTTTATGCAGATGGCGAGTATGATCTTAATGGTTTTGAGGTTGGTATTGTAAAACGGGATTCAGTTATTGATGGGAAGAACATCACTGTTGGAGATGTCCTCGTCGGCTTGCCATCTAGTGGAGTTCATTCCAACGGTTTTTCTCTTGTTAGAGGGTTTGCCTTTGCTTTGGTTGTTTGTGGCTTACACTTGTCATTGAATGGTAAAGTTCTTATAATTAGCTCCGATAAATGAATGTTTTTTTTATAAGTCAAATATGTAAAAACTTATTTAAGTTTCAGTCACAAATATAGGTAAAACATTATTTTGCCGATGCCCACTGTAACCCCTCCCTCCTCCACCGTGACCTTCACCCGCCCTCTTCCTTGTTGGTTCCCCTGTTGCAGCTCCTTCCCTTCCTCACCCACCACAATCCCCTCTCTCCCCCCTCCATCACTGGCCCTCCCCTCTCACCCATCATAGTAAGGTAGTGATAACTCCAATCATTGTCGGATTGGTGTATAAATTGTGTTTCGATCTTAATATGTTGAATATATTTCCGTTGTTCATAATATCAATGGGGTTCATAATATATTTCTGTTGTTCATAATATGTTGAAACAGATATTGTAGAAAATGACATTAGTGATAGAGAGAGCTTGATCAAGAGTCATCAGATTGGTTGCTTGATCTCTTCACCGGCCTTTACCACTGGAAAAAACTCCACCACGCTGTGATGGAGAATGACGGAAAGGAGCAGCGACGTAAAAATGACCTTTTGCATATGTTTTTAACTTGTTAATAAATAAGTTCTTGAACAACATTTTCCACTTAATGGAGTTAAATGTAATAAGTTGACACCATTCACTGTCTTAAGTGTAATAATCCCTTTTTTTTATTATTAAGATCACTGATGAGCGCCTCAATTACTCAATATCTAAATTGATATTTGCCACATACACTTTCTTTTAGACCCTTTGTGCTAAAACTTAATATCTTTACTTATGGTGGATATTTATAGGGTTCTGGCTCAAAGTGGCGGTTCTCTGAACAACCAACTTCCTGGTGAAACTGTTACATTAGGGGAAGCTCTGATGGTCCCGACTGTTAAATATGTTAAGCAGGTCATCACTCACATCCATCCCGCTTAATTTTGATCCATTTTGTTGCTTTTATTTGTTGCTATCTTCAAGATCTAACATTTTGTTTCTCTTGAAAAAGGTGCTTGACATAATTAGCAAGGGAGGCGTGAAGGGAATAGCCCGCGTCACAGGTGGTGGTTTTACTGATAACATACCTCGAGTGTTTCCAAAAGGCCTTGGAGCTCTCATTTATAAGGACTCTTGGGTAATCCTTCCAGTGTTCAAATGGATACAGGAGGTAAAAAAAAATTCTCAACCTTCATTTGGAAGATTGAACATATTTTTTTCCAGCAGTATATCGTGCTCGACTGTCAGATTTTTGATGAGTTATGTGATAGTGACTTGATAATACTTCAATCCTTTATTGAGAAAAAACTATGGATCTTGTATACAAACAATTGATGCGTTGTTGCATATAAATTTCTTGCCTTTAAATTTTTATTTTTTATTTTTCTCCCCTCTTTAGGCAGGAAAAATAGAAGACGCTGAAATGAGGCGGACTTTTAATATGGGTATTGGGATGGTTCTCGTTGTCAGTCTGGAGGCAGCCCATAGAATACTAGGGGATGCGAAGGGGGCATATACAGCATACCGCATTGGCAAGGTTGCAAGTGGTGACAGTGTTAGTTATCGATAAAATGTCTGACTTTTATGTCTTGCAATGCTGCTAAGGTTTTTTGGGGGGGATCAGTTTGATGAGTTGAGATATACAATGGATTTTGGCCTTTTTATTTTTATTTTTAATTTTTATATGGCTCCTACTTAATTTTGTTGTTTTGACTTGAGCAGTTGTGTCTGAAAATGCTTGAAGATGGTGTATTTTACTTGTATCATGGACAATTTTTGATTTGTCCCAAACATTGCCAAATTGTTCTCTCCTCTCCACCGGATAAACTAGCACTGTGAGATGTTAATTGCGTTTAGACTGTGAAAGTGAACCTGAGGGTACCGGATCTGGGGTGCCTGCTGTGTGCTGGCTTATGGGCTCATTTCGGAGTTTGGTTTGATAATCTAAACCGTTGCATTTTAGAATATGAAAAATGATTTGCACCCCCAGTTTTGAAGACCCCCATTGACCCCCAGCTGATGTGGTGGCACGCGATTGGTTGAATTTTTTTTTTTTTTTTTGATTTTCCCTTGGTCCACAGCCTCCCACGTGGAGTGGGGGTGCTGGGGGTCACCCCCAACTGGGGGTCCCTAGCACGGCTCTTAGACTATATCAAGTAGATCATATCTATAAAAAATGAAGTTAATCGGATATCGTTAACCTTTTTATCTTCTCATATTTGTATCTACAAAAATAAATGATATTGCGATTTAAATTATTAAAATGAATACAAATGTGAGTAGATGAAAAGGTTAAAAATATCCGATTAACTTGATTTTTTATAGGTATGTTCTACTTGATGTACTGTAAAATGTGTACGGTTTGGATTATCAAATCGGACCTCGAAATGAGCCCAATACATGGTGTTTTATGTACTGCAGGTATAACAAACCTAAAGGCCTTACTTAGCGCTTATGAGCCAAATACATGGTGTTTTAACTTAATTTCTATGATCTAAGTAAGTGTCCATTGCTTTTTATGTTAGATTTTAGGAGACAACAAGACAAGTTTTACAACGTAAATAGTATGGATCATTCAAAGCATCTCTAACTCACATTTTATATTGACACTTTTTATATCTTCATATTTGATGGATTTTCATTTTCAACCCATCTAAAATTATCTCCATTTAATAAGACTGATTCTTCCTCTAAATATAGAGATGAAAGAGGATGAAAAATGAAGGATGATCTTCAAAACCCTATTCATTTTGTAAATACCAATTTTGTCTTCAATACATTTTCTTTTCACCAATCATATCTTTTTGTATTTTTTGTTAGTTGTCATAAGATACAGATAACTTTTGATAAGTACGTCTAATTTTTATAAATTTGGTATCATTAAAAAATTAAAATCGTATCTTTAAAATGAATATAATTTTTAATATATTTAACAAAAATTTGAAAATCAAACATTTATTATTAGTTACTGGTTGGAGAATCTAAATTCATCACCACTATTTATGATTTTAGTTAATTTTAATGAACAAAATTTACTAATTTTATTAATTTAAATAATTTTGGTTAATTTTGGAGAGAAATATTAAGAGGAGAAAATGGAAGAATTGTGGTTGGAGTTTGGATGGATAATAAGATACTCTATATTTATTTTTTGAATAAAAAGAATTAAAAGTATTAAGTTGGAGATGCTCTCACGTAATGAATCTTGGGTCAAAATCATGGGTGAAATGATGTTAATGAAACCTTATCGTAAGTATTAGTTTTTTTACAAGAATATATAATTTGTAATGATTTTTTGGTTTAATCTAATGCATATAATTCTTTCCAAAGAAGACTAGCACCAAGCATGTTGAGCAAACTCAGAGCGAAATGTGGCTATTTGAGTTAATTTTTTAATTTTTTACAAAAAGAATGGACAAAAAAATAAAAAGAGTAATATGATTGAGTGTTTTAGCCAATAAATCAACATCCCCAACATCCCTATTGTTGTGGTGTTTTTTTTTATCACATTAGTCCTACTCGTTGCAAATTAAATAAGTTTCTTAGCAAAGACGGAATCAGAATTTTATTATCATCGAAGGGGCCAGCTTACTTGGTTATGTTTTTCAAAAAATATTTTTTAGAAAATTTTACTTTCTTGTTTTTCGTATTTTTTTTGTTTTTACTAAATTTTTAAAATATTTTGAACAATTTTTTTATTTTTATTTTTTAGACATACCTAACATAAATATATCTAAAAAGTAAAAAATTTATGAAAGAAACCTTTTAAAAATTCACTAAATACCAAAAATATATAAAAAAAAATACGAGAATTCAGTACATTTTTTGTATTTTTATGTATTTATTAATTTTTTAAAATATTTTTTCACAAATTTTTTACTTTTTAAATACATTTAAGTAAGGTGCATATAAAAAAGTAAAAAAAATGTTTAAAATTTAAAAAATATTCACTAAAAACAAAAAAATACGAAAACCAAAAAACTCAGTTTTCAAAAAACTTAATCCAAAAAACTCAAACCAAACACACTGTAATTTTTTTTAACTATATACACAAATACACATGTATGTACAATATGATATAAAAATTGTATATATACATAGAAAAAAAATTATATACCATAGAAGCAATCTCTAGTGAGATGAAAAAGGTTTTTTGCTAGAAGATAGAAAGAGAATGCAAGATGAGAAAAGAATGAGATATATAGATATTTTTATAGTAGAGAGCCATTTTACATATAAAATGGTATTGTGGAGACATAATTTTTGAATGACAACAAGTGGCCGAGGTGTCACCAAAGTGCCAGCCGAGGTGCCACGTGTCCTAATTATGACGCCGAGATCATCTCCGCTAGGCCAAGGTTATCTGCGAAGATACTAGAATCCAGGATAAACGGATAAAGGACAAGAGTCCTAGAATGGGAGAAGACTTTAGTTTGGGTAAAGATAAGACTCTTAGAGAGTTTATCCCAATCCTACTGGGAGTCTAAGATTAGCAGTAATCCTAAATCCATTGAAGCTAGGCTTCTATTGGGATTAGGTAAGTGTTTGGCTATAAAAGAGAGGCACGCCCATGAGTCTAAAGTATGTTTTTTATGTTCTGAATAGTGAGTTAAGGATTTTTGCTATATTTGAGAGATAATTGACTTGATCGTCGGAGTGCCCCCGGGTGGACGAACCACTGTCGGAATCTCTTCTTTCTGTTGCAGGTCGTTCGGGCTTAATTTATTCTACCGGTGTTCTCCAGTTGAGTACTTAGTTGGTAGTGTGGTCGAAAATTGACACACATAATTTGGCGCCGTCTGTGGAAGCGAAAGGAGAATAGATGGCTAATGACGGACAAAAAAAAGAAGGTTGGAGATGACACCCCTACTAAGAGTGGGAAACATATTGACCTTGACGTCGAAGAAGACAACTGCAACGAAGAGACTCGTGATAAGAATCACGGAGGAAAGGACGTCGGCCAGGAGGGCGGCGTACCGAAGAAATCGGACTGGAGCGGGTATTATAATGAGGACGACCTCCAAGTATGGAAAGATAGATGCATGCGGAGGGACAACGAGATGAAGGGAATGTCAGACAAATTGGCGGACCTGCAAACGGTCGTCAATTTCATGATGCAGAACAACGTCATGTAGTCACTGTTCCCTTTACAAGATACGCCGATTCTAGCAGCCAAGAAAGATGCCTAGAAAGGGGGGCAGAACACAGTTCCTGCAGTCTCTCAGCACGGAAAGGCAAAGGGGCATTCTCACCGGCCTTCACGGGAGGTCGGGCATGGAGAATCAAAGAGGGCTGGAGAATGATGCTTGGGAGTTGGAATTTACAAGCTAAGGTTGGTTTAACACTTATTGAAATTTTAAAAATTTACAAGTTGAAGTTAAAACGAGGATATGTTTAACACTTGTTGAAATTTTAAATTTACAAGTTGAAGTTAAACCAAGGTCATGTTTAACACTTGTTGAAATTTAAGAAAAATTTACAAGTTGAAGTTAAACCGAGGTCATATTTAACACATGTTGAAATTTAAGAAAAATTTACAAGTTGAAGTTAAACCGAGAACATGTTTAACAGTTGTTGAAATTTTAAGAAAAATTTACAAGCTGAAATTAAACTGGGGTCATGATTAAAAGAATGAATGATATAGGTTCCGTTACCTCAGGATGCCGAGGTAATAGAACCTAGGGGCAGTTGTGGGGACATAATTTTTGAATGACAACACGTGGCCGAGGTGGCACCGAAGTATCAGCCGAGGTGCCACGTGTCCTGGTCATGACGCTGAGGTAATCTCAGCTAGGCCGAGGTTATCTGCGAGAATACCGGAATCCAGGATAAGGGACAAGAGTTTTAGAATGAGAGAGGACTTCAGTTTGGGTAAAGATAAGACTCTTAGAGAGTTTATCCCAATCCTACTAGGAGTCCAAGATTAGCAGTAATCCTAAGTCCATTCGAGCTAGGCTTCTATTGGGACTAGGGTTGTGTTGGCTATAAAAGGGAGGCACCTCCATGGGTCTAAGATATGCTTTTTATACTCTATCTAGTGAGTTAATCATTATTGGTTATCTTTGAGAGATATTTTACTAACTTGATCGTCGGAGTGCCCTCGGGTGGATGAACCACCGCCGGAATCTCTTCTTTCTGTGACAGGTCATTCAGGCTTAATCTATTCTGCCAGTGTTCTCCAGTTGAGTGCTTGATTAGTAGTGTGGTCGGAAATTGACACACACAATTTAGTTGTGGGGACATAATTTTTGAATGACAACACGTGGTCGAGGTTGTACTGGAGTGCCAGCCGAGGTGTCACGTGTCTTGGACATGACACCAAGATAATCTCGGCAAGGCTGAGGTTATTTGCGAAGATACCGGAATCCGGGATAAACAGATAAGAGATAAGAGTCCTAGAATGAGAGAGGACTTCAGTTTGGATAATGATAAGACTCTTAGAGAGTTTATCCAAATCCTACTAGGAGTCCAAAATTAATAGTAATCCTAAAGTCCATTAAAGTTAAGCTTCTATTGGGACTAGATTTGTGTTGGCTATAAAAGAGAGGCACCCTTATGGGCCTAAGGTATACTTTTTATGCTCTGTCTAGTGAATTAAACACTATTGGTTATCTTTAAGAGATATTTTACTGACTTGATCGTCGGAGTGCCCCCGGGTGGACGAACTACCGTCGGAATCTCTTCTTTTTTGTGACAGGTCATTCAGGCGTAATCTATTCTGCCAGTGCTCTCCAGCTGAGTGCTTGATTGACAGTGTGGTCGAAAATCAACACCCACAATTTGGCGCTATATATGGGAAAGAAAGGAGAATAGAGGGCTAGCAACGGACAGAAAGAGAAGGTTGGGAACGACATCCCTACTGGAAGTGGGAAACATGTAGACCTTGACGTTGAAGAAGACAACTGCAACGAAAAGACTTGTGATAAGAATCATGGAGACAAGGACGTCGGCTAGGAGGGCGATGTGCCAAAGAAATTGGACCGAGGCGGGTACTATAACGAAGACGACCTCCAAGTATGGAAAGATAGATGCCTATGGAGGGACAGCGAGATGAAATGAATGGCAGAAAAATTGGCGGACTTGCAAACGGTAGTCAATTTCATGATGCAGAACAATATCATGCAGCCACCGTTCCCGTTACATGATATGCCGATTCCAGCGGCCAAGAAAGATGCCTAAAAAAGGGGGCAGAAAACTGTTCCTGCAGTCCCTCAGCACGACAGGACCAAGGGACATTCTCACCGGCCTTCATGGGAGGCCGGGCATGGAGAATCAACGAGAAGAGAATCCCAGAAGACACGTCGAACCAAAGAAGACTGCACCAAAGAACATCAGGATGTTCAAGGGAAGGAATTCTGTTTCGACACGACCAATGGAGGGAGGTCCAAAAGGACTCACAATGACACTGGAAGTAGTGCACCAAAGAGGGCTGGAGAATGATGCTTGGGAGTTGAAATTTACAAGCTAAGGTTGGTTTAACACTTGTTGAAATTTTAAAAATTTACAAGTTGAAGTTAAACCGAGGTCATGTTTAACACTTGTTGAAATTTTAAGAAAAATTTACAAGTTGAAGTTAAACTGATGACACGTTTAAAACTTGTTGAAATTTTAACAAAAATTTACAAGCTGAAGTTAAACCGGGGTCATGATTAAAGGAATGAATGATATAGGTTCCATCACCTCAGGATGCGGAGGTAATAGAACCTAGGGGGCAGTTGTGGGGACATAATTTTTGAATGACAACACGTGGCCGAGGTGGCACCGAAGTATCAGCCGAGGTGCCACGTGTCCTGGTCATGACGCTGAGGTAATCTTAGCTAGGCTGAGGTTATCTGCGAGAATACCGGAATCCAGGATAAGCGGATAAGGGACAAGAGTTTTAGAATGAGAGAGGACTTCAGTTTGGGTAAAGATAAGACTCTTAGAGAGTTTATCCCAATCCTACTGGGAGTCCAAGATTAGCAGTAATCCTAAGTCCATTTGAGCTAGGCTTCTATTGGGACTAGGATTGTGTTGGCTATAAAAGGGAGGCACCCTCATGGGTCTAAGGTATGCTTTTTATGCTCTGTCTAGTGAGTTAAGCATTATTGGTTATCTTTGAGAGATATTTTACTGACTTGATCGTTGGAGTGCCCCCGGGTGGATGAACCACCGCCGGAATCTCTTCTTTCTGTGACATATCGTTCGGGCTTAATCTATTTTTCCAGTGTTCTCCAGCTGAGTGCTTGATTAGCAGTGTGGTCAGAAATTGACACACACAATTTGGCGCCGTCTGTGGGAAAGAAAAGAGAATAGATGGCCAACGACGGACAGAAAGAGAAGGTTGGGGACGATACCCCTATTGAGAGTGGGAAACATATTGACCCTGACTTCGAAGAAGATAACTGCAACGAAGAGACTTGTGATAAGAATCACGGAGGAAAGGACGTCGGCCAGGAGGGCGGCGTACCGAAGAAATCGAACCGGAGTGGGTATTATAACGAGGACGACCTCCAAGTATGAAAAGATAGATGCTTGTGGAGGGACGATGAGATGAAGGGAATGGCGGAAAAATTGGCGGACCTGCAAATGGTCATCAATTTCATGATGCAGAACAATGTCATGTGGCCACCGTTCCCGCTACAAGATATGCCGATTCCAGCGGCCAAGAAAGGTGCCTAGAAAGGGGGGCAGAAAACGGTTTTTGCAGTCCTTCAGCAAGGTGGGACCAAGGGACATTCTCACTGGCCTTCGCGGGAGGTCGGGCATGGAGAATCCCAGAAGACACGTTGAACAAAAGAAACCTGCTCCAAAGAACATCGGGATGTTCAGGGGAAGGAACTTTGTTTCGACACGACCAATGGAGGGAGGTCCAAAAGGACTCACAATGACACTGGAAGTAGTGCACCAAAGAGGGCTGGAGAGTGATGCTTGAGAGTTGGAATCAACAAGCTAAGGTTGGTTTAACACTTGTTTAAATTTTAAAAATTTACAAGTTGAAGTTAAACTAAGGTCATATTTAACACTTGTTGAAATTTTAAAAATTTACAAGTTGAAGTTAAATCGAGGTTATGTTTAACACTTGTTGAAATTTTAAAAATTTACAAGTTGAAGTTAAACCGATGTCATATTTAACACTTGTTGAAATTTTAAAAATTTACAAGTTGAAGTTAAACTGAGATCATGTTTAACACTTGTTGAAATTTTAAGAAAAATTTACAAGTTGAAGTTAAACCGAGGACATGTTTAACAGTTGTTGAAATTTTAAGAAAAGTTTACAAGTTGAAGTTAAACCGAAGTCATGTTTAACACCTGTTAAAATTTTAAGAAAAATTTACAAGTTGAAGTTAAACCGAGGTCATATTTAACATTTGTTGAAATTTTAAGAAAAATTTACAAGCTGAAGTTAAACCGGGGCCATGATTGAAGGAAGGAATGATATAGGTTCCATCACCTCTGGATGTCGAGGTAATAGAACCTAGGGGGCAGTTGTGGGGACATAATTTTTGAATGACAACACGTGGCCGAGGTTGTACCAAGTGCCAGCTGAGGTGTCACGTGTCTTGGACATGACGCCGAGATAATCTCGGCAAGACTGAGGTTATCTGCGAAGATATCAGAATTCGAGATAAACGGATAAGGGATAAGAGTCCTAGAATGAGAGAGGACTTCATTTTGGGTAAAGATAAGACTCTTAAAGAGTTTATCCCAATCCTATTGGGAGTCCAAGATTAGCAGTAATCCTAAGTCCATTTGAGCTAGGCTTCTACTGGGTCTAAGATTGTGTTGGCTATAAAAGGGAGGCACCCTCATGGGTCTAAGGTATGCTTTTTATGCTCTGTCTAGTGAGTTAAGCATTATTGGTTATCTTTGAGAGATATTTTACTGACTTGATCGTTGGAGTGCCCCCGGGTGGACGAACTACCACCGGAATCTCTTCTTTTTGTGACAGGTCGTTCGGGCTTAATCTATTCTGCCAGTATTCTCCAGCTGAGTGCTTGATTGGCCGTGTGGTCGGAAATTGACACACACAGGTATGTATATTCTTAAAATACTATGGCAAATAATATTTTTCATAGAAACAGGGGGCCATAGCCCCCTATAATCTTTTCCTAATTCCGTCCCTACTTCTTAGATCACATGTTCAACGTCAACATAGGAATGAGAACAAAAATTTGCTTTAGCAATTTTGTGTTCTTGATAAATTGTTGAAATTTTCCAAGAATTCAAGTCTAAGGTATATTCTTAAAAATTATGATCACAAGAATACTAACCATAATGCTGAGGGGAAGTCTAGAACACAACCCAAGAATAAATATAGATCATATGTGAATTTTTTGAACATTTTTGTGTCTTTTATTCACATAGCATTACTGATTCGAGATATATATGGTAGGTTACAAGAAATTTAAGATGATTTTTTTAAAAAATACATGTATAAATATATATAAAAATAGAAAGAAAGAATGTTAGAATGATTAATTTTTTATACTGATCTTTATTATTTGAGATGAAGTCTTTTTTTTTTTTTTTTTTTATCGGCAAAAATTAGTTGTTAATTGTTAGATTAGTACATATGGGAGTTAAGGACAATGGTTGCCCCCTTAATTCAACTTCTTCAAGGAAAGTTAAACTCATGACCTTACCCTAAGGGCTAAGTTGTAACGACTCAGATATATTCTCATTTAATTAGTTGTTATTTATTATTAATTTCATGGTAATTGCATTTTATGTTTTAGTTGATCTTACTTCTGATTTAGTACTGTTGGTACCATAAATCTGTAATTTTATTATTTATTATTTATATAATTGCAGGACATGTGGCACCCTCCTACTCATTTGGTGGTTATGAGAAGTTACGAAATATGAAAAGATGATGGAGAACAAAGTGAAGAACATGGAGTATGAAATGGAGGTTGAAGGAAGTTTTGGAAGATCATAGAGTATGAAATTGAGGAGGTGAAAGAGTGGGTAGTTTTAGGTAGTTTTTTTCTTACAAATGTTTGCTTATAAATAGTCATTCATAGCTACATTGTAAAGCGATCCAGAATTCAAATCAAAGTCAATTGATGTATATTTTTCTTGTCATTTATATTTCATGCACTTAATTTTCTGCACTTCATTTTCGAAGCATGGGAGTAGAGGTAAGTTCTCTTCACTTTATTTTATGCACTTCTCTTTCGAAACATAGGAGTAGAGATAAATTAATGGTTAGTTTGATTGTTCACTCAATCATCTTTCTCCGCCTCCTTCTTTCTTCTTTTAATTTTTATTTTCTCTACACTTGACAATTTTGAAGTCCTCTTCGTTGAAGCAAAAGAACTGTCAACACAATTGCTTGATAATTGGCTTGAATTTAATCTGTAAGGATTTTTTAATCCTTGCTGGCACGCTCGCCTTTATGATATTTTCCTTCGTAGGAAAAATGAGCCAATAATTTTTGACACGCCCAGTAGGATGTCAAGTGTAAAAAATGAAAAATGAATTGGATTCATCCATTTTAAATAGCTTAGATGAAATTTTTTTGGCATATACAAAAAATTTTGAATCTTCAAGAAGAAATCCTTTTTCTTGATGAAATAAACTTTCATCCTGTAACAACCTTGTTAGGTTTTTATTCTTGGCAATCTCGTTTTATAAAACTCCTTTCAGTTGTACTTTTATTCGCTCTTTTTATTTCAGTAAAGTTATGAGTACTTAGATGCGAATCCAACCCAAATTGTGCCTTGCAGAGAAGTTTCAGAAGATAATTCTTTCATGTTTGCCATTTCGCTGACTATGACGGGGATCGAGCTGCCCGGTCAACTTGCGGGGGTCCAGGGCGCAGCGCCTCTTGGTAGGTTCGGGGCAGCGCCACGGCGGGGTTGAAGGGCAGCGCCCCCGAAGCAAAATGCAAAAATATATTCGAAGTTGCTTGTCCGCTCGAGCGGACATTCCCCCGCTCGAGCGGTGAATGTTGGGTTCCATAAGTTTGACTTGTCTGCAAAATATACTGAGTGGTGTGTTTTTACGCTTGAGCGTGGGATCTTACGCTCAAGCGTGAACCCTGGTTTGGAACACGCGATATAGAGTCTCCGCTCGAGCATCCATTCCCACGCTCGAGCGGACCTCGCGATCTCAAGCTCTATAAAACCTCTAGTTGCTCCAAATCTAGGGTTACGCTTTCAGATCTTCTTCTTGGATATTAGGATTTATATCTGGGGCTATTTTGTTAGTTTTCTTTGATGTTTGATTGAGTATTCAACTCATGGTTTAAGAAGTGCACATCAAAGGATTGTTTGTTTATTCTATACAAAAGAGATAGTTGTTCTTCAGTGGATTCTGTGGAATTCGGGCCTGAAGCTTTAGTAGATTCCGGAGTGGCTCATTATCGTGATTCGATATCGGCGTTGTGGATTCAACGTTGGCCAAGACAATTCCGAGGTGAAGACGGGGCTGGAAGACTTAAAATTGATACATAATCACAAATTAATATCTAGGGGACTTCTAAATTTTTCAATCCGACCTATGATTACCTGTTAAACCATGATTAAAAATGCCTAATAAGTAATTAAGGTGAAAATTTTGCATTAATTGCATGTGTTATGTGGTATATGAGTTTCTATTTGTTTTGCGTAGGAATATCTGTCTCTAATTTTGTTCTGTTCTGCGAATTGAAGGTTTATCAGCATCTGATCACGAAATTGACTTGGTTTTTGAGTTATTTGGAATTTTTAGAAATTTATAGGAAGTTTAATTACAATTCGATTCGGAACGATTAAATTAGAATAATTAATGCCCATTTGATTAACTTTAATTAATCACCACTAAGTAACCCTATATAAGGCTCTTTATGTGCTTCAACTCATTCCTTTTCTTCATCTTTGAGCCTATACACACAACAAACGTAAGAGGGAAAGAGAGACGAAGAAGGAGATTAAAGTCAAGAAGAATAAGAGAATTGCTAAGGGTTCTCAAGAATTGGAAGGAATTGGTGATAGTTTGTTGAGCCTACCTAGAATCTAAAGTGAATTGTGGACTTTAGGTAAGAAATTAACTCACACTCTATGAGTTTAAGTTACCTTGTGCATTATTCAAAGAGAATTAAGGCTAGATGGTAGAATTGAACATGATTCATGCATGCATGCTGTAGACACCCCATTTTTGACCGCCCTTAAGATTTGGACGCGACTGATGGTTTACATGGTGGAGAAAGGTGTGCAGGGGAAAGGTTCAGTTTCTTCGGTAAGGAGAGAGTTAAATCTCAACTTCATATCCCTTTTTGGACCAAAACAATCTTGATCAAAATATTTTAGACCTTAAAACCCTCTCTTTCAAAACGTTTTTGAAATAAAGTTTTTACGATGTTCCGAGGCTCGCATTTTGTCAAATGTTGCGCTTTTCGGTAAACCGAGCAAGGACAAAGTAGAAATGAATGAAAGATAGATGAAATATTTGAAAAATATTTCAAAACACCTTGTCTAGGGGTTTGGAGTTGAAGAAAAGAGGAGAAGAGATACGAAAACTAGTTTGGGAGAGGTTCGGCATGAATCCAGGTAGGACCGAAACTGCGCGACTCCACCGAAACGGGCATAACTCTTTACACAGGAGGAATTTTGATGCAAGGTTGGTGCCATTGGAAAGATAACTTTTGGGGCTTCAAAGTGGCCACATGGAAAACCAGAAAATCAGATGGCCGACCAGCTTTTTTGGTCAAAAGTGGTTCAGCATGAATCCGGGAAGGAGAGAAAACATCTGCGCGGCTTCACCGAAACGGGCATAACTCTTTGCAAAGGAGGAATTAAGATATGAGGCCACCACCGTTGGAAAGATTACTTATGGGGCTTTATTTTTCACTCAAGAATCTCCTAAGGACAAATCCAGGTGGGGGAGATATGGTTGGTTGAAGTCCGGTTGGACCGAATCTGCGCGGCTTCACCAAAACTGGCATAACTTTTTGCACAGGAGGAATTTTAATGCAAGGTTTGCGGCATTGGAAAGCTAACTTCAAGGGCTTCATGGATAACCAGATTTAGGCCTTGAACCTTTTGAACCCTGGTCGGCCGACCAGGGCAAGTGGTCGGCCGACCACTTGAACTGGTCGGCAGCTACCCTCTGTTTTGTCTCTCTGAGTGTGTTCCAGCTATGCCAGCTGTGTTCCATTTGACCCACTGTCCGAGATTTGAGCCCTTTGTTTCTCTTCTTAAGCAAGATTTGGTCCCTTTGCTTAGTTTGGAAGAGAAGTTTGACCCTTTGGCCAAGCTTCTTGAGGAAGCTTGACCCTTTTGGTTAGCTTCCTTTAGAAGCTTGCACCCTTTACTTGAGGCTTCCTAAAGAAGCCATGGCCCTTTGTCTTCTATAAGACAAGTTCTCAACTTCATTTTGCAAGGTTAGAAAAGATTTGGCTGGAGCATTGCATACTTCCCTCCATAACTCTCCATTCCAAGCTCAAAACACCATTTTTCTTGGCCATTTACACTACACCTCTAAGCCTAACACCTCCACCATCCCTTCCAGCACCTTGGAACTCATTTTCAGAGGTTCAAAGCTCACTTTCTTGGTCCAGGGTTGGCTGCATTGCTGTGCCACAAGGGTAAGTCCTCATTTCCCCTATTTTTGCATTATTTTGCTCTATACCTTAGCTCCATTTGAAAGCATTTTTGAGCTTTGACATGAACTGAAAAGTGTCTTATTTTGATCCCCTATTGAACTTTGTTTAAGGACACTTTCCTGTTTGAGATCATCTACCTCCTTGTTTGCTCTATTCTCTCTTTTAAGGCTTATTTTGCATCATATCTTAGCCTCACTTGAAAACTTTTTTGGACTTCCACATAAACTAGAAAAAGTCTTTTTTTGACCTCAGCTTTAAGTTTGATTGAGGTCACTTTTCTTTTTGGAGTCATCTTCTTCCTTGCATGCTTCATTTCCTCATGCTTTGAGCCATGCATTTGAGCATTTGCATTGGCCTTGTTTTGGCCTCTTAGCCACTGAAATCCAGTGGATTTTCAGTGGCTTTGATGTGCCTTTGAGCTCCAAAATCATAGAGGGGTGACCCTCTCACCCCTCATTCTCTTTACTAGTATTGTTGGCCTTCCAAAGGAGCTCAATTTTTCATGTTGTGAAGTCACATTCCAGGACTTATTTTGTGAGTTTTATGGTCTGCATTAGCTCTGTCCGGAGCCCATTTTGCCATATTTTATGTCTATGATGCATGTGTAGAGCAATCCTATTCAAGGCCCTTCAAAGGGACCTTTCATTGCATGCTTCCTAGACCAATTCCAGGGCTTATTTGGTGAGTTTTAAGGTTGTCATAACTCATTTTCAGAGGTGGTTTTGACCTTTTATGTGTGCATCATATAGGTGTAGAGTAACCCCTTGCATGGCCTTCCAAAGGAGCTCATCATTTTTGCATGCATTGACTGAGTTTTAGTGGTTATTTGGGCATATTTGGCATGGCATACATCTGTTTTTGGCTGGTTTAATGAACTTTCATATGCTTCATATAGTTGTAGAACAACTCATGGTTCACTAGCTTTCTTTGCATGCTTTGTGGGCCCTTGATTTTAGCACTTTTTGGCCATGTCATAAACTGATAATGTGCTTATTTTGGACTGCCCTAGCTCTATTTTTTGGGTCTTGTGATTGAATGATGTTAGTTTTGCATGCTTGTAGTTCAAGGTCCATGCTTAGCTTCGAGTTTTGAGTTTCATTGCATGCATATTCTGAGGTGTGTTCATGTTTTGAGCCTATTATTCATCACATTTCAGAGCTTGTTTGAATGCCATATTGCCACGCTTTCATCTCTTTAAATGCGTTTGAGAGTCGGGCTTACATGCCTCATTTACCGACCACTGAATGAGCTTCATTCTGTTGCATTCCGAGCCATCATTTTAGGCCATTTTCCCACTGTTTCAGACCTGCCTAGGGTTTGTTTGGGGTTGGTTTTGCCTTTGGTGCATTGCTTTGGGTACCTCTAGTGTAACGCACTTCACTAGTTTTGGTACCCGGGCCCCCTAGCTTGCATTGTGTGACATGTTTGCATGTTTTGGGACCATATTTCATGCTGTTTTAGAGCTGTAATTTATGCTATTCCATGTCATGTTTCATCCTTGCCATGCTTTGGTAGAGTGGCATTCCATGCCTTAGGTTCGGTCCTTGGTATTTGTGCATGTGTGTACGCATTTCAATTGTCTCATTTTCATCTAATGGCTACTGATGTGAGTATGGCTGAGGTCCACTCATGTTGGTGTAAGTCCATCGTGCATTGTGTATGCCATTTCGGTCCATAGCATTGTGTATACTGAGTTGCATGTTAGAGCATTCTGTATGCCATGTTACATCGAGCATTGTGTATGTCATTTCATAGCATTGCGTATGCTAGGTTGTATGTTAGTCGCATTGTGTATGCCATCTCATTTGCATCGTGATTGGGATAGGAGTTAGCCTAAGCACAGGAAACGAGGGACGTTTCGTACTCCGAGTGACGAAATATGTCTCAATTCTCGGTCGCTGACACTCCGGATTACCCATGATGGAGTTTAGGTCTTGTTGTGTTTATACGTACATTCATTTCACATCGAGTCGTGCAATTCGACCCTTTGGCCATCATGCATCGAGATGCGTGATTGGTGGCAGGAGGATCAAGGACTACACTCCCTGAAGAGTAGTGATGCATACATATGTGAAAATACTTTGCCATGCCCCTTTCTTGCTCTCTGTTGCAGCAAATCAGAAATCAACAGCCTTCTGGAGCTTCGCACAACATTCCGGGATTAAGTGTAAACAGAGGCGAATGGGGGCATCGCAATGGATTTCCGCGCCAAGCAACTCAAGCATGCATCTTTCATCATTCGGAACAAATCCGAGGCAGTCCATAGCTTGCATGCTAATTTACTTGCTTTCCTAGTTAAACTGTTAATTAATTAGGGTTTTGTACTTATTCGGACTGTAATTATTATTCGGACTGTATTATTTATTCGGACCTTCCGAGCGAGGGCACAATTGTATTAAGTATGCGTGTGTACGATGTATGTCTTCCAACCCCACGTCTTTCTCCCTTTTATTTACCAGCTTATGATGGTTAGATTAGGGCATGTTTCAATTAGCATACTTATGCTTACATGTTTGCATCATTCATCTGTATTGCATGCACCGGGCTCGGCGCATCATACTAACTGCATTGTATTTCAATTCCGAGTTGAATACTTGTTAGTTGTAGCATTTCACATGCCATCCTTAGAATAGCCGAGCCTACTATAGTTACATTTTGCATATGTTGCATTAGGCATTTCTGTATAGTTAGGATCATGCATGGATTTCTAACATAGCTTTTGTTTTGGCTTGGAGTACTCGGTAAGTATTTATGCTTTAGCATCCCCGTATGTGTGTGAGTGACTGCCATAATAGCATGCTTACCATAAGGCTAATTGCTTATGTGATATACCTGCCTGAATGCCTGTGGGTGAAGGTTGGGTTATTTGGATTGGAACAATTCATCAAATGCGAGTTTTAAGCCCACTTGAGAGTAGCAAAATCATTTTTTTCTAAGCCCACCCGAGGGTGGCAAATCCACGTCTTAGCCTACTTACGAGTAGCACCATCAAACCATTTTCAAATAAACAAACATGAGATGTTTTGTTCCAATTCAGGCAATCCAGTCTATACTTGTATGCTGTGCGCATCACATAGTAAATCTAGGCTAATAACCGGAATAAGAACGCATAATATTTTCAAAACTAGATATCATGGTTAGTAGAGGCTGATCTTTGATCTGGCGAGTGGGGGTGCTCATAAAGTGACCTTCCCCAATCGTACCAAAGTTCCCGAGCCGAGGCAACTTTGGTGATGATGGACACGTGGCCTTAGGCAACGAGTCAGGGTTTCCTAAATTCTCCCAAAATAAATATTTAGGTGGCGACTCTGTATCTGGCAAAACAGTCTATGTTTGGCACTTCTTTCAAAAAATTTGTTTTCAAAAACGGTTTGCCGAATTTGGACTCTTTGATGATTTCATCGGTCTTGCATTGCACTCTGCGAAATTAGATACAAGACCGTGACATTGAGTCCTGAACTGTAGTGAGCCCAAACGAACAGAACAGGGGATTTCCTCCCGAGATATTCGGGGACGTCTGCACATGCCCATTTTCTCATGTTTTGAGTTTGATTCCAAGAAATTTATACATGCATGTGTTCACTCCAGCATGGTTTTGACAACTGGTCTCATTTCACACCATTTGACATCAATTGGTCATGTCTTCAAAGTGTAGAACATGAATTAACAAACGTATGTTATGAATACATATTGTTCAAGTTTAGTTTTGAAGAATTGATATGCTTTTGGGCCTTGATTTTGCGAAATGATCTTGAATTCACAAAGTTTTCCAAGTTTCCTTAAGGTTTTGACCCAAAAGAGCATGAATTTCAGCTTTGAATTCGAGTTTTAAGCTTGGGAGTGCAATATGGAAATCCCCAAATTCTGCCTCTTCGCTCGAGTGACCACATTTGTTTTTGCACCTATGCTCGAGCGACCAAAAGTTGGCTCAAGCGTAAATTGCATACTTCCAGAAGTTTCCATGTTTTGCAGACCGCTCAAGCGACAAGAGTTGCGCTCGAGCGAAGACCTTAGTCTTACGCTCGAGCGACCATCGAGCGTGCGTTAAGCGAAAAAATCACACAACCAGTACTTTTGCAGAGTTTACAGACCGCTCGAACAAAGGAAGTTGCGCTCGAGCGACCACTCACATTTTTGGACCTCCGCTCGAGCGAAGGAAGTTGCGCTCGAGTGAAAACCCTATTTTCAGCAAATTTGACTAAGTGTTGAACAACATGTTTTGGCATCCTCATTGCATCCTGGCCATTCCTAGGCCAAGATTAAGACATAATAATGAGGATAAAGGCTAGAAACACACTAAGAACGAAATGACATAAATTAAGTTCGATCCGGGTGTGTGTTTTAGTATGTGTATCTGTTATGTTTGTGTAGGTCACGCGCCATAGCTGTTGATCCATTAGTTGCTATCAGGCTATCTGTGCTAATTATATGTGGTTAATAATTTAGTAAAGCTATGTGTGATATGAAATACTTTCTAAACACTATGATATGATATGAACTGTCTTTGAATAATACAAAAGGCTATTTTGTGATTCCATGAATGATAATCCATATTTTTGAAATGTATTTGTGGTATCCTTAGCAGAGGCCCTTGCCCAGAGGACATAATATTGTGACTTATGGTCATGAGGCCCTTACCCGGGGGAAACAATACCATGGCCCAAGCCCTCGCTCGGGGGAAACAATACCGTGTCTCATGTATGAGATATGTTACCTGGTACCAGAGGCTCCTTTATAAAACTTGATATGCTTGACCAAAGAGATATGTTAATGCTAATGGATGTAACACACATGATTTGAATGTAAATAAGAATATAACTCTGTTTCTGATAGGAGCATGAATATGATTCTGATTTGCTATGAGATTCGAAAATTGTTTTGGACATCATTCATAAAACTCTTTACTCTGTTATTATTCACTGGGCTTCCGCTCACTCTATTTTTTATGTATGTAGGTAACCAAGTGCGTGGCCAAGCTCAGAGTTGATCGCCTAGACTTTTGTTTTGTTGGCCACCCTTTGTGCCTCTCGATGAGGTTCTGGAAAGAGTCGAGTGGTCATGTTTTGTGAACGTTAAGACTTTATTTTCTTTTTGGAATATGAACAAGTTTTCTGTTTATTAGTACATTGGGCTAAGTCCCCTTCTGATTATATCTGTAATGAATGTGACGTGAGACTACTATAATTATGACGTCATGTGTATGTATATATAAAGTTTGAAATTTTTTGTCCTATGTATGTCTGCACAGCTCATTGGACGTTGTATTTTGTATATTTACTTCCGCTAACCTCTTAATTCTATGTTATTCTGTACAGAGGCTTTTGGTAATCCAAGGATTACTAGCCGGTTACGACGCCAAATCTATAAGGGTAGGTTTGGGTCGTGACACATCCCTTAAAATATTATTTGGTGGAAGAAAAGACACAATTTAATTGGAGAAATTCATCAACTTGATATAAAAATTTGCCAATGGAATGATGAGTTGTCAACTCTTACTACCAAGTCTTTAACTGAGGTTTTAATGGCCGGAATTGGTTAATTTTTTCGGAATTTTTCCATGGTTGAAAATAACAAAAGCAAAAGGTTGATTTCATCAATGGCTCTAGGGATCAAAACACTCATTTTAAAGAGCTAATTTATGAAAATAACATAGCTAAAAAGTATGTTGTTAAGCCAAGTATGATAAAAAATAATGTTCCATATACAACTCGGGGGTTGAAAAATCCCATTAAAGAGTCAAACCATGGAAATAAGATATCTATGAAGGATTTTTATAAGCCATTAACGGCTAAAATGGAACAGCCCATTAAGCCAAAAAATGATGAAACTCATATGGAGGATTTTTCCAAGCCATTAATGGCTAAAATGGAACAACCCATTAGACCAAGAAATGATGAAACTCACATAGAGGATTTTCATAATTCATGAATGGATAAAATAGAAAAACAACTTTATTTGTCAATGAATGATGAAAGTTATTTGGCCAAAGAACATATTCTCAAGCCAAACATGGCTAAGAATGATGAACAATTTAATATTCATGAATCTGAATTTTTTGAAATTACTCAAAATGTCAAGTTGTTTGAATTTTTAAGGCCATCTTGTACGGTGATTCTTGGTGTTCAAAATTCTTTTTGGATTTGTGGTTCACATCAAAATTAATAAAACAATCATCTTTAAGCATTGTTTTGAATAAGTTTGATACACTAAAGAATAACTTAGCCATTTGAAATGTTGAACATGGCTAGGAAAAGCCTATGCATTTAAATCAGTGGTTGAGAATGGCTCATCTTTTCAAATTGATGGCCAATTTTTTATTTATTTTTTTATTTTAAGGCACAAAATAATGACAGTATGTGTGCTTCGGTTGTAGTCAAACAATGGCTCTTGCATTCAATTGACAAAATTGTGAACATTTGGTACTATTATATCATTTGAAGCGCTTTGTTGATATTATTCGAAGCACTTTGTTGCTTAGATTAGTCATGTGTTTGGTTCGGCCGTTCAAAAATTCAAGTAAATATCATTTTAATGGCCACGGGGTTAATGTTGGCACCATAAATCTACAATTTTATTATTTATTATTTATATAATTGCAGGACATGTGGCACCCTTCTACTCATTTGGAGGTTATGAGAAGTTATGAAATATGAAAAGATGATACAAAATAAAGTGGAGAGCATGGAGTATGAAGTGGAGGTTGAAGGAAGTTATGGAAGATCATAGAGTATGAAATGGAGGAGGTGGAAGAGTGGGTAGTTTTAGATAGTTTTTTTCCTACAAATGTTTGCTTATAAATAGCCATTCATGGCTACATTATAAAGCGATCCGTAATTCAAATCAAAGACGATTGATTTATATTTTTCTTGTCATTTATATTTTCTGCACTTTATTTTATGTACTTCATTTTCGAAGCATAGTGTAGACACCCCATTTTTGATGGCCCTTACGACTTGGATGTCCTCACATGCACACTTGATGATGAGTCTGTTTGCTCGACAAGTGCTCGAAGTCCTTAGCGGAATGCCACACTTTGAGCCTTTCAAACCCTATATCATTTTTGTCTCATTTTTTGACTATGCCTTGGTCTTTCCAGGCTGCAGCTTTTGGTGGCCTACTGGCCACTTTTTGAGGCTTCCGGCCACTGATGTGGCTTGTTAGCCACCAGTGTTTTCTGCAGATATTTTATGCCAGCTGTTTACACAGATGTACCCATCTATCCCCACGTGTAGGGCTGGATTTGCTTGAGGGAATTTCATGTTTTCTATATATAGGGACCCCCTCTCTTTTGTAGCAAGGTTAGAAAAATTTAAAACTCAAAAATTTTCCTTTCTCTCTACGATTCTCTCTCTCTCTCTCTTTCTCTCTACAAATTCTCTACACTTTAGCCTCTAATTCCTTAACCTTTGCCTATACACCCTTAACCAAATCTTCTCATCTTGAGTTGAGGTGTTCTTGAGCTTGGTTTGAGCTCTAGAGGGTGTACTTTCTTGGTTTTATAGCTTGGAATTACTCTTCTCTTCAAGAGGTATAATACTTGTTTTATTAGCTTGCGTTGCATACTTGTTTTTCTATCTTTTTCCCACTGATTTTGGGCTGATTTTGGGCTATAAAAAACTCTGTTTTGTGGGCTAAAATTGGTGGTTTTAAGCCATGTGAGGTTTGGGGGTGGCTCGCATTTCTTTATTCCTTGTTTGTAAGGCCTTTCCACCTTTGTTTCCCACTTTCAAACTATCTTTTTTAAGCTTTTAAACACTGATTTTTAGAGCTTTTTCAGTGGTGAAAATCATGTTTTGAAGTCCAAATTTGGAGGGGTTAGCCTCCCTTCCTTAAGTCTTGTTTGCTAGCCTAGGTTGTGCCATGTTTTAGCTTATTTTTCTAGCTTGTTTTAGCTTAATTCCAACATGTTTTAGCCTCTGATTTGGACTGTTTTAACTTTGTTTTGGGTTGGTTAAGTTATTTAAGTCTTGTTTTGCATCCTTCTAGTGTAAGTGTCCTCACAAGCTTGGTGTTTTAGGCCCTTAGACACCACTTGTTTGAGTTGATTGCATTGTTTTAGTGTTTTTCTCACTTAATTTCAGCAAGCATAATCTCGGTAACCTCCCTCATTTCTTGACTTTTAATTTTGCTTTGAAAGTGGTTTCAAATCATTTGCTTGCTCAAGTATGAATTGATGTTTCATACTTAATGGTTTAATCCCTTAGAGGGTTCATTACCAACGGTATGATGCTTCTTTCATACCCAAAGCAACTTGTGTTTTGAGCTCTCTTTCCATTAGAGGACTTTAATTCACCCAATGGACTTAATTGGTTAAAGAATGAAAGGGTAATTAAAATGAGTAAACTTGGGATTAAAAGTGAGCAAGATAAGAATTTGATTGTGTTTTGGTGTGTTCAATCGGGCATTAATTGAACACATGGAACTTGGACCATTTCATACTTACTAGTGATGAAATGATCCAAGTCTCCAAGGTCAACTTCTTCCCTTGATCTTTCATGAAAGGGATGAGGTTTGTGTCTTATGTTGCATTTATTGAGTTTGCATATCTTGAGTCACAAGCTATTATGCAATGAAATTGCTTGAGTTAGTGGTTTGTGGCTTAAGTTCACAACTCCTTGGATTTGTTTATGAAAAAGAGGGGTGAATTGTGCAGACAACCCTTGAAAATACCCTATATATGCTCTGTTTGTCCTCTGTTGCAGCAAGATGAACCTGTGCATCAGTGGTCGGCAAGCCATTTTTCATGGCTGGCAGACCACCTTTGATGGTCGGCAATCTTTACTAGTGGCCGGCTAGCCATTGATGCAAATCTCAGCAAAGTGTTGGTAAGGTGGAGCAAAATGGTTTTAAAAATGTTCAATTGTGCAAATAGAGGCATTCGGGAGCGAAACGGTGGTCTTTTCAGGTGGAATCTGAGCATGCGCATGCACATTTCTTATTTCCCGAGGCGGAGTAGTTTTCTTAACTTAATTATTAATTGCAATTATGTTGTAATTCTTTAATAAGTTAGTTAACTAGTTAGTTAATTCAAGTGTTGTAATAATTAGGAAAGTAGTCTTGCTATTTATTCGGTTTGTAATAATTAGCTTAATTAGCTTAGCTTAGTTAGCTAGTTAGCCTAGTTTATTCATTCGAACTCTCCTTCGTGAGAGCGTAATATAATAATGTGTATGTCTTCCAATCCCGCGTCTTTCTCCCTTTTATTTATCCGCTTTTGATGGTTAGTTTAGGGGCATCATGCTTCGTTTAGCATATCGCATGTTTGCATCCATTCATCTTGTATTGCATGCACCAAGGCTCGGTGCATTATTCAAACTGCATTGTCGTTTAAATACTTCTTTGAATACGTGCTTAGACCGCATATTATGTAATTTAGTTGATCCATATGTCATATTAGTAGCCGAGCCTATTAGTTGCATATTGCATGCGTTGCATTAGCCATCTTGTGTAGTTAGGAATCATGCATTTTTCTAACTAGTTTCTCTTTTAGCTTGGAGTACTTGTATGAGTATAAGTGATTGTCATGATTAGCATGCTTGCCATGAGGCTAAGTTGTGACAACCCTCACCACTGATTACTGCTAAACTGTGACTGAACATGATAAGTGACTGATTAGACTAAAATTCTGAACTGATTGATTGAGTGTATTAGTTTAAATGCATTTCTATCTGTTTGACTGTTAAATGATCTGTTCATGTATTATGTTTTAAACTGTAAATTGAAGGCCTTATCGGCGGCCGAATCCGAAATTGATTGGTGATATGTGCTAATTAGAATTTATGTGATTTTATGGCATGTTTAATTGAAATGTGATTTGGTATGATTAAATTAGATTAAATAAAGCTAAATTAATTAAGTTAGACTTATCTACCATTTTGCCACTTAGTGGACAATTCTGGGACTTGTTTAATCACACTTCATACACTTTTGATACAACACTTCTTCAGCCATTTTGAGAGCTTGAACCGACTAAGAGAGAGAGAGAGAGAGAGAGAAATTTGAGTTCAACTTAGAGGTTTTGCTTGGAAATTAAAGGAATTGAAGGTTAATTGCATATTTGAGCTTCCATACTTGACATTAAGGAACCTAGGTTAGGATTTCATCCTTTTAATTGTGAAATCAAGTTAGTTCTTGCATGGTTCTTGGAAGATTAGAGTTTTAAAGCCAAGAATTTGTTTGAATGTTGAATTGAGTTGCAATCCATGCATGCATGTGCATATCTTGAAGTTTAGAGTTGTTTTCATGGAAATTATTGCATGCATGTCTATATTATTGTTATGATCCATGAATTCACCATGTTTTTGGAAGGATTGGCTCTTTGGAGCATGTATTAGAAGCTTGAATTCATCAAAACACATGCATGTTACATTTAAATTATGTTCTTGTAGTTTTCCTTGAAATTGTGTTTAATTGAACTACCTTTGGGCTTTGATTTTGCAAATTGATCTTCAAAACATGTTATACTATGAGTTTACAAGAGTTTTCCAAAAAATTAGCCCAAAAGGATCGAATTTGTTGCTTTAAAGTTGAGTTTTGAGCTTGAGGTTCAAATATGGAAATTCCAGATTTTGGACTCACGCTCGAACGGGGAACTCCACGCTCGAATGTATAAACTGAGTTCATGCAATCTGCTCGAGTGAGGAAAGTGACACTCGAGCGGGAAATGCGTGTATCCAGTACTTTGCATGTGTTTACAGTCTGCTCGAGCGAGGACTTGTGTCTCACGCTCGAGCGGGTATCGAGCGCCCATCGAGCGTGAATTTCGTTCATCCAGTACTTTTATTGTACTTTACAGTCCGCTCGAACGGAGGAATACAAGCTCGAGTGGATCCCTTTTGTCTGCATGTCCGCTCGAGCGGAGAAAGCCACGCTCGAGTGGGACCCCTGTTTCAGCAAAATTTTGAAAAGTGTTTAAAAGTGCATCGTTGCATCCTCATTCCATCCTAGGCATTCCTAGGGCCTAGTTTAAGGCATCTTAATGAGGATACTGATGTAGAACCACACCGAGGCAATTAGGGACTAAGTTAGTGTTTCCCAAACATGCAACTTAGTGTGTGTTCATCCTGTAACTGTGTAAGGTTGGCATCCGTGGACGCATACTAGCTTACCTGTAGCCAAGAATTCTGTGAGTAACAATATTGTAAGGATATATTCAATCATGAATATTTTCTGAATGATCAACTGTACTGCTTTCTGAACTGATATTTCTTACTAAATGAATGCTTGTCCTATTTGCGAACTGTATTCGTGGCATCCATAGCAATTTACTGTTACTGTATTGTTACTGCTACTATTACAGAGATCTCTGTCGGTTTCCATGTTGGAACCACTACTGTTTACTGATATGATGGCCATCGATTGATTGTTCGGTCTGTTAAGACCTACTGTACTGTTTGCTATGGGATGTACCACTTATGGCTACTATGATCGAATAATTGATATATTGTTTAAATGAGTGTTTTAAATACTGAAAGGACATTCATTCCTCTTTACACAACTGTTATTCACTGGGCTTTAGCTCACTGTTTATATATATATGTAGGTGTCCAGGCACTAGATCGGAGCTAGGGGCGTGGGGTTTAAACTCATTTTTTGTCAAGCCAACCAATGTGCCTCACTGCGAGGTTCCAAGTGCTGCCAAGCTAAGGTTGCTTCGGGGTGTTTTAGATTCCCCCTTTTTTGTCTCTGTTTTGTATCAACTGTATAGACCGTTACTGTACTATTATGGTAGGGACTTGGTCCCTAACCTGAATGATTGTATATGATGTATGTATATACTGTTATGGTTTGAATGTGTATATGTTTAAAAAGTCTTTTTGCATACAGACTGTCACAGCTCATTGGACATCTTTTATTACTGTTTTGGCTTCCGCCAGCCCCTGTACTCTGTATTACTGTTTTACTGTTAAGAAGGCCTTCGGTAATCTCGGATTATTGGCCGGTTACGGTGCTAAACCCATAGGGGCGGGTTTGGGTCGTGACATAAGTGCTTACTTGTTAAACTGTTTGAGTGTCTGTGGATGAAGGCTTGTTGCTTGAATTGGAATGATTCAATGAATGTACATTTAAGCCCACTTTGTCAAGTGATAAATTCATAAACTTTAAGCTCACTTTGTTAAGTGGCAAAATCAAACAATTTTGCAAAACAAACATGAAATTGAAACGTTCCAATTCTTGCAATTTTAGTCTATACTTGTATGTGCACGTATCACATAGTAATGCTAGACTAATAAACCAGAACAAGAGCATATAACGTAGATAAAAATCATATCATGATTAGTAAAGGCCGAACTTTGATCGGACGAGCAGGGGTACTCAAATGTATTTATGACCTTTCCCCCTCGTACCTAAGTTCCTGTAGACGTCCCCGAACGCCCCGGGAGGGTGAGTCCCGTTCTGTTCATTTGGGGTCACTACAGCTCAGGACTCTCAAATTGTCACGGTTCTAAGTCTGAACCAAAGAGTCCAAATCCGGCAAATCGTTTTTAGAAAACAGATTTTGAAAGAAGTGTCAAACATGGACTGCTTTGCCAGATACAGAGTCGCCACCTAAATATTTTATTTTGGGAAATTTAGGAAACCCTGACTCGGTGCCAAAGGCCACGTGTCCGTCATCACCAAAGTTGCCTCGGCTCGGGAACTTGGGTACGATTGGGGAAGGTCACTTCGTGAGCACCCCCGCTCGCCCGGTCAGAGACCAGCCTCTACTAATCATGATATCTATTTTTGAAAACATTGTATGTTCTTATTCCGGTTATTAGCCTAGGTTACTATGTGATGCGCACAGTATACAAGTATAGACTGAGTCGCCTGAATTGGAACAAAACATTTCATGTTTGTTTGTTTTGAAAATGGTTTGATGGTGCTACCCGCAGGTAGGCTAAGACGTGGATTTGCCACCCTTGGGTGGGCTTAGAAAACAATGGTTTTGCCACTATCTAGTGGGCTTAAAACAAACATTTGATGAATTGTTCCAATCCAAATAACCCAACCTTCACCCACAGGCATTCAGGCAGTTATATCACATAAGCAATTAGCCTCATGGTAAGCATGCTATTCATGGCATTCACTCACACGCATGCAAGGATGCTAAAGCATAAAACTTACCGAGTACTCCAAGCCAAAACAAAAACTGATTAGAAATCATGCATGATTCTAAGTATACAGAAATGCCTAATGCAACACATGCAAAATGCAACTATAGTAGGCTCGGCTATTCTAAACATGGCATATGGAATGCTACAGCTAACATGTATTCAACTTGGAAATTGAAATACAAATGCAGTTAGTATGATGTGCCGAGCCCGGTGCATGCAAAACAGATGAATGATGCAAACATGCTGTCATACTGTATGCTAATTGAAATATGCCCTAATCTAACCATCATAAACAGGTAAATAAAAGGGAAGAAAGACGTGGGGTTGGAAGACATACATCACACTCACCCACACTTATTACAATTATGCCCTCGCACAGAGGGTCCGAATAAATATACAGTCCCGAATAAAAGAATAGTACAGTCCAAATAAATATTACAGTCCAAATATGTACAAGTTCCTAATTAATTAACAAATTAACAAAGAAAATAAATAAACCGGCATGCAAGCCAGGGACTGCCTTGATTCCATTCCGGATGATGAATGATGCATGCCCGGGTTGCCTTTGCGCGGAAATCCATGACGATGCCCCAATTAGCCTCTGTTTGCACCTGTTCTTGAAATACGTGCCAAGCCTCGGAAGACCGCTGATTCTTGATTTGCTGCAACAGAGAGCAGGAAAGGGGCATAGCAATGTATTTTCACAAATGTATGCATGCCTCGATCCTCGTGCCACCAATCACGCATCTCGATGCATGATGGCCGAGGGATCGGATTGCACAACTTAATATGAAATGAATGCATATGAAAACAAAGTAAAAAAACCTAACTCCATCACGGATAATCCGGAGTGTCGGTGATTGGGGAATTGAGACACATTCCGTCACTCGGAGTACGAAATGCACCTCGTTTCCCGTGTCCAGGCTAACTCCTATCCCGAACACGATGCAATATGCATGATATGCATGAAATGCAACTAAGATACAGTCCTAACATACACAATGTTATGGAATGGCATACACGCTACACGAGGTAATACACAACCGAGCATACACAATGCTATGGATGAAATGGCATACGCAATGCAATAATGGGCTTACACCAACATGAGAGAGCCTCAGCCACACTCACATAGGAGGCCAATGGATGAAAATGAAGTGCCTCGAAATGCGTGCACACGGGCACGCAAACCGAGGGAATGGCATATGTAATGCAATGGCATGGAAAATGATATGCAAACATGCTAATGAAATTTCAGCACTGAAATGTGGGGGAAAACAGCCCCGAAATGAGGCGAAAGTACACCCGATGCATGGAATAGTCTCGAAACATGAATTTTGGCACCCGAAATGGCCTATAGCTATACCAAACATGCACAATATGGGCATGCAATGAATAGACAGTAGCAAGGCAGCCCCAAAATAAGCATTTTTACAGTTCAAAGCATGGCCAAATAGTAAGCACAAATATGGCAAAACTAGCATGCAAAAATGACCCTAAATATGAGATAATGAAGCAACTCACAGTTGCTGACCCCAAACAGGTTAAGGCCCTTCAACAACATTGAAGAGGGGCCCAAAATATGACATTTTTCAGAACTGTAAAAACCCCAAAAACAAACATAGGTATGGCTAAGCTCTTATGCAAGAATTGGACCGAAAAATGGACAAAGAAGCAAGTGGTAGATGAAAAGCCCAAACAAAAAAAGACTCTTCTATAACACTGAAGAGGGGCCAAAAATATGACTATTTACAGTTTATGGCAGCCCCAAAAACAGTATATAAATACACTCAAAATGTCATGCAAGATGAGGCTCAAAAGAGGCTATAACACAAAGTATACAAAATATTCAACAAACAGCCAAAGACCCTTAATGAAACATGACAAGGGGGTCAAAATATGGCTGTTTTTAGTTCAGACCAAAGTCCAAAAACAGCAACATCAGGGGCTGCCAAGGCATACAAAAATGGGACCAAAAAGAGGACATAAAGGAAAGTACAACATGGAAGTCCCAAACAGTGTTGAGCCCTTCTTCAATGTTGAAGAGGGGCTCAAAATAAGCCCATTTACAGTTTACATCAGGCTCCAAAACAGATCACACATAGGCTAGAAAAAGCATGCAAAATAGTGACATACAAAGAGGTATTGAAACAAGTGTGAGGTGGGGTTCTCAAATAGGGTTGAACCCTTCAACAAACATGTAGAATAACTCAAAATAGGCCTAGTTTCAGTTAGGTTCGGAGCCTAAAACAGTAAGAAAGATGGCTAGAGGAATGGTGCAAAAATGAGCTAGAAAAGAGAGAAATTGGACTTACCCTTGAAGACCAATACTTTTGTTGCTTCTTGGACCAACTTTGATGACTCTAAGCTGCTGGAATTCCTCCCCTTGCTGCTGGAATGGAGTGGTGGTGGTAGAGCTTGATGATGATGAAGAAATGGAGCCAAAACTTGAAGGAAATAGAGAGATATGTATGTATATGCTCAAACCAATTCTTGTCACCCTTTTTCTTGAGTTGGGAGGCCAACTATCTAGGCAAGAGAGGGAGAGAAGAGTCTAGGCAAAAGTGGAGGGAAATGAGGCCTCTTTTCTCTCCAAAAGGGTCCCCCGGATATAGATATTTTCGGGGGAAAACCAAGGCACAGCTGGAATGTACTCAACCTGAAGAAGCAGGCCGGCCTGACATTTTGGCTGCAGGTGGCCGGCCGGCCACCACCCATGGCCGGCCGGCTAGAGGTCAAAAGGGGCAATGTGATTTTCTGGCCGAGCACCACATATTGGTGTCCTCCCATGTCTCCTCATCACAACCATGTGGTTCAAAATTGGCAACTCTAAAACAGGAGAGAGAACAAGTCATTTTTAGGAGGGGTTCAAAAGGTTCAATTGGAGTTTCTGGCTGACCATATGATATTAGGATCCTCCCATGTGTGTACAACACAAATATGTGGTTTGGGGTTGAAGAAAGTGGCCCCAAGGTGTTCAACATTGGCTCGGAAGTGAGAAAAACGGGCGCTGGAGGGTGAAAATAGAATATAACTGGTTGCTAAGATAATTGCTGGCCTCCCACCCTCCAGTGACCTTCCTGGTGATAAAACAGAGGTACCTGCAAAAAATGAACGAAAACCGATGCAAAACGAATGCTCGGGGGCCAAAACACGCAGTTCGAGGTCCCGAAAATGGGTTGTTAAGCACCGAAAGTGGCGTTCGGCCACGAAATGGGTTTCTCAAACCCCAGTGTCCCTCAAAAGGGAGCAAATAAGATGTATGCCAAAAATCAGAGCAAATGGAGATGGTTAAGCGGTCCCGAACCGAGGCACACGGCCTGACGGCTCCGAAAACCGAGAACCGGGCTCCGAAATGGGCAAAATGGCCTACGACTACAAAACGTAGCCTACGGCCACTGAGAGATGGTCTATGGGACCTCTCCCTCTCCTCAGGAAAAGAAACAGAGAAAACCGAGTCTGGTTCGCAAACCGAGGCAAGGCACAGAAGAGGGTTCGGAAGTCCGGAGGCAGGGCTCGCAGCCAAGACTCTGAAACTTCTGAACGTGCACATTATGCAATATCACCAAGCGCTCAACTGGTGACGTCTGAGTCTTAAGGTCGGTCAAAAATGAGGTGTCTACAGTTCCCATGCCGAGACAATCTTAGTGATGACGGATACGTGACCTTTGGCACGAGTCATGGGTTTCCTAAATTTTTCCAAAATAAAATACTTAGTTGGCGACTCTGTATCTGGCAAAGCAGTCCAATTTTGGCATTTTTTTTATTCAAAATCGATTTTTCAAAATATTTGCTGGATTTGGACTCTTTGGTGTTTATCAATTTCACATTGCACTTGTGAGATTAGATTCAGAACCGCGAGAGTCCAAACTGTAAGGCTTCTTTCAAACTTCCGAAAGGTGGCGCGAAAAAGTCGAGCTACACATAGGAGTAGAGGTAAGTTCTTTGCACTTTATTTTATGCATTTCCTTTTTGAAGTATAGGAGTAGAGATAAATTAATGGTTAGTTTGATTATTCATTCAATCATCTTTCTCCGTCTCCCTCTTTCTTTTTTTAATTTTTCTTTTTTCTACACTTGGCAATTTTGAAGTCCTCTTCGTTAAGGCAAAAAAACCTTTAACGCAATCGCTTGATAATTGGTTTGAATTTAATCTGTAAGGATTTTTTTAATCCTTACTGCTACGCTCGCATTTATGATATTTTCCTTCGTAAGAAAAATAAGTCAACAAGTACATGATGTTAAAGTGTTAATGATGTATAAATATTTTTGTACATGTTGATACGTATGTATTACAGGGTGGATATATTAGCGTAATTATGTGTTGGTTCATATAGTTAGTACAACTCAATAGACTATTTGTTTTAATTATGTATTAAGCTTCTGCTAGCCCTGATAATTTTGATTTGTATAGTAAAGTCTTTGGTGATCTCGGAATACTGGCCGGTTACCTCACCGACCCTTACGGGGAGAGATTCGGGTCGTGATATAAACCCTTACGAAAGTCATAGTGGCTAATTAAATTAAATCTAATTGATTTGACATGACATATTATTGTCATTCATGTATTAGTATATTGTTTGAATGTTGAGTTCTATCCCTCTAGATTGTGATCATTTATATTAACATTTAAAATTTATAAAAAAACTCATTTCAGTGGGTGTAATGATTTTTTGTTTAGTTAAAATAATAATAAATTTACATAATTGGAGTTTGACTTTCTTCAAATTATCATTTCAATTCTAGAGAGCGATTCGCTCGAGGGGCATGATAAGCTCAATCTTCAAGCTTTAGACAGAGGAGAGCAAGCAGCCTTATCACGAGTGTGGACACAATCTAATGGTGTGTCACAGCAGTGGAGCATTGCTCTTGTAACAGAATTACCTGATTCAGTTATACTTGGTGTTGGTTAGATATTAGTTACTAAACTGTGTTAGTTAGCTAGTGAGTTAACAAACTCTAGTTTAGTTAACCAAAGTGTAACAGATGAGTATATATCATCTAACTCGTGTATCTCTTTAATCAAGTTGAAGCAAATACATAATGTAGGTCAAAATCGATTCACTGATTCGAATTGTTTTAAGATTTATTAAGTAAAATATTTATATAAAAAATAAAGATAATTGAATATTAATAATTATATGTTTGAATTATATATTTTTTTGAAAAATAGATGATAAATATAAATTTAAGAATAACTATTCATTTTTCAAATACAAATTTAATTCAAATATAATTACGGTAAACTACCAATAGGTCTTAATAATTGGATTTAATTCTTATCAAGTCCTATTAAAAATAAGTCTTAATAAAATCATTGTTAAAAATAATATTTTGTGATACTTTTGCATATATCACTAAAAATTGATAATTAGTGACTTTTTTGTCATAGTTTTTATAAATTGCCGCTAAAATTTACAATTAGTAACATTATTCTATGACGAATTTTTTAAATTGTCGTTGATAGTTAAAAATTAGAGACTTTGTTTGTAAGGATTTTTTTAAATTGTTGCTAAAATTTATAATTAGTGACATTTTTATGACAATTTTTAAAATGTCGCTAAAAATTAATTAGTTATTTTTTTAATAGTGTTTGATAAAAAATATAATTAATTATCATAAGATCTATTAAAAAATGAGTCTATTTATTAAGACCTACACGTAAGTCTTTTATATAATTACCGATATCTAGTCATTTTGATTTTTTATATGTATATTTACCAATGAGTTTTAAAACGTGAACAATTCAAATTATCAAAATTAATCAAAAAATGAGTTTGCTAAGCCTAAACTCTCTCTCAAATTAAAATGACTAATTTAAAAAAAACCAAACTCATTTTTATAGCCATTGAATAAATAATATAGGCTCTGTTTGGTGGAGCTTTCAAAATATAGTTCCACACTTATTTCTGAGTGTGGTGTTTGTTTAGCGTTTTCATAAATTAATTTCACTCACTTTTGAAAACTCTTTCCAAGACAGGAAAATTTGGGCTAATCGGTTGTCTGGTTGACCGGAACAGTGTTTGGTTTTTTTTTTTGCACCTGTTATTTTTATGTTACAAATATATATATATATATATATATTTATATTTGTGAATTTTTTTTTAATTTTTTAATGAATTTTGAATAGAATTTTGAGTTGTGTTTTTTATTATGAGTTGTAAATTTTTGTATCAAATATCATATGCCACATTACTCAATTTAAAACTCTTTTCAAAATTTATAACCAAACAAATTTTCCACACTCAAATCATAATTTCAAAACTCACAAATTCAAAATACAACTTTATTATCAAATCATAATTCTAAAACTCTACCAAACACTATCATAGATCTTCTATAAATATAGAAATATTAAGTTATTTGATCAAAAAAAATGATCATTACAACATTAGTTTCGAATTTTTTGATTTATAGTCACAAATTGTTGGTGAAAATACCAGAAAAAATTATATTTTATTGATAAATGATGCAAAGAAAATGAGATACAAATAGATCAGGCTGAGGCACAGATATCTCGTTTTATTTAAGGAGATCAAACCCACTGCGGTAGGAAGAACCCCAATACCGATGCAGCAGTCACAAAACTATGACTTGTCCCCTCTAGGATACAACAGCCCGACCACTTGTCGTATGGTTCAGGCCAACTCTGCACAAGATGGTGAACCCGAAGCTCCACTAAGAAAAACACCCTTCTTTGCTAGTAATCTCTATTATAGAAAATAGTTGGTGTGTGTTGGTGTAGAAAAGAGTAGATGAGATGGACTATTTATAGGCCATTAGGAACTTACAGTTACACCAAAAATAAAGATAATCATTAAACTTGAGAAAATGGAGAAACTCCAAAATTAACTCAACACCAAGGTCATGAATTTTAATTAATCTCCATTCATGTCCAAGAGGTTACCAAAGTAATGAAACTCCATTTATGTCCATTTATGACCAAGATGAGAGGTTACCAAAGTAATGAAACCCCATTCATGACCAAGATATATAAATAAATAAATAAAAGATATTAAAATGGTTTAACAATCCACCACTCATTTTAATATCAACAAGGATAAGAGTGATTACCAAATAAAGGTACACTAGTATGCATCATAAAGGTGTGCTTTGCATTGAACCTTCATTAGTGAAACAGCAACCTCTACTCCAGAGTCAGTAGTGGTCTCAGACTTGAACTATGACTGCTTAGGGGAAATAAAGAATTACTGCTCACACATAATAATTCAGGTGTTGACATGAGCTTTAATAGCTAGCACATTACGGCCTTGTGCTAATCCTAGTTTTCATGAGCATATTCGAGAATAAGCCTTGTTCTCATAGAAAGCGGCCCCACTTTCATGCTCACATAGGTGAAATCTGTCAAGGATGTTCCTGTAAATTACACACCCCACTCAACAAGAGCTATAGAATTTCATTGAGAGTATAAAAACTCAACCCTCCAACATTACAGGACAAATGCACTTACATCATAGGGATGGATAACAAAATATTAAAGAGTGCATTTTTTACAACCACCATATGATTCGTTCTTTCCATTGAACCTAGTTACAGGATCTCTGGTCCCTAGGTTGGGTATCCTCATACATGATTTATGATTTTATAGGCTTCAAACCCATCCCCCTCGATGTATTCCAGACCTCATCTCTCGCCAAGGCCTTGGTTAACGAATCTGCAAGATTATCACAAGATCTTACATAATTCACAGTTATGATGCCATTACTCAAATAGGATCTCACATTACTGTGTTTCCTTCGAATAGGTCTGGATTTACCATTATAAAAATGATTGTTCACTCTACCAATAACAGCAATGCTATCACAACGAATTAACACATGAGGAATTGATTTTTCCCCAAAAGGAATTTCATGTAACAAATCTCTCAATCAATTCGCTTCCTCACATGCTGAAGCTAACACTATAAGCTCAGCTTCCATTGTAGAATTAGCAATCATCGTCTATTTTTTAGACTTCCAACATATAGTACCACCACCCAAGGTAAAAATAAAACCCGAGGTAGAGAGAGAATCACTTGACAAAGTGTTCAAATCGGCATCACTATATCCCTCAAGTACCGCAGCATACTTGTTATAAAACAAACCATAATTTTTGGTACCAGATAAATATCTCATAATTCTTCCCATGGCTAGCCAATGATCTCGACTTGGCTTACTAGTAAACCTGCTAAGTACTCCAATAGCATATGCAATGTCAGGTCTAGTACAATCAGTAGCATATTTCAAACTACCAATCATGCTAGCATATTCCTTTTGATTAATTACTTCCTTTTCATTTGTTACAACAGACAAATGTATGCTTGCATCAAACGGAGTAGCAACATGTTTACAGTCTAGAAAATTATATTTCTTTAACATTTTCTCAACATAATGAGACTGATCAAGAAAAATACCATCATTAGTCTTGGTAATTTTAATTCCTAAAATAAAATTGGCTTCACCAAGATCTTTCATATCAAAATAGCTATTGAACATATTTTTAGTCTCATTTATAATATGCAAATTAGAGCCAAAGATAAGTAGATCATCTACATATAGGCTAATAATCACATGTGCTTTTTCACAAGTTTTATAATATATGCACTTATCACATTCATTCGTCTTATAGCCATTCTCAAGCATGCATGAATAAATTTCTCATGCCACTGTTTAGAAGCTTGTTTTAAACCATAAAGGGATTTAGTTAGCTTACACACCTTACTTTCTTGGTCAGGCTCCATAAAGCCTTCGGGTTGGTCCATGTAAATCTCCTTATCTAGATCTCCATTTAAAAATAATGTTTTTACATCCATTTGATGAATTTTTAAATCATGAATTGCAGCCACTGCAATCAACAGTCTAACGAATGTAACTCTAGTAACCGGAGAAAAAGTATCAAAGAAATCAAGATCAACTTGTTGCTTAAAACATTTAGCGACAAGCCTCGCTTTGTATTTATCTATAGTTTCATCCGGTTTAAGTTTTTTACAAAGGACCCATTTACAACCAATAGTTTTACAACTTGGAGGTAAATCCACTAGCTTTCATGGTTTATTTGAAGTAGTGAATCTATCTCATCATTTATAGCCTCTCTCTAGAAAATAGCATCAGGTGATGATAAAGCTTCTTGCACCGTAAAAGGAATTTCTTCCACATTGTAAAGATAATAGTTAGGGCCAAAATCTTTTTCAACTCTAGCTCGTTTACTCCTCGTTGGTTGGATTTGAGAATTTTCTTGTTCTTGAAAAATTTGAGAATGAGTAGAAGAGCTAGGCATAGATAAAATATTTTCAGAAATTATTTGACTCCTACTATTTCTAGATTTGAAAGGAAATTTATTTTCATGAAAAATAGCATCACCTGATTAAAAAATAATATTATTTTCCATATCAAAAAATCTATAAGCTGTACTATACAATGCATACCCAAGAAAAGCACATGTGGTAGCTCGTTCACCCAATTTAGGTCGTTTAGGATCTGCAAGCCTCACAAAAGCTAAACAACCCCAAACCCTCAAATAACTTAGATTTGGTTTATGCCATCTAGGGATGGCAATCTGAAACCGGCCCGATGGGGACCCGACCCCCCGATTCCGAATATAACGGTTATTCCCCGAAAAATACCCCCGACGGGCCGGGGATGGTGATAAAAAAAAATTCCCCGATAATTTTCGGGCCGGGGACGGGGATACATGTTTCAGTCCCGGCCCCGGCCCCGAACCCCGGCCCGAGCATGCCCCGATCAGTCCCCGTGTGTATATGTCTCAGTCCCGTGTGTATATAGATATATATGTTTAGAAATTAGTGGTTATGTTATTATTTTATCTCAACCACTCTCTCTCTCTCTCTCTCTCTCTCTCTCTCTCGTTCTTCTCTCCCCCTTTACTCTCTGTGTGACTGAGAGATGAGAGAGAAGCGAAGGTCCAACCCTCCGTCGCCTCCTCCCCTCCTCGCCTTCACCACCGTCCTTCATCGCCTCTTCTCCTCCTCCCCGTAGTCCACTTCGCCCATCCGTGACTGCAACGTACACAAACTTCGATCTACCTCCGATCACAGACTTCGATCTACTCGCTGTGTTGATCTGCCAAGACTTCGATCACAGACTTCGATCTACCTCCGACCACAGACCACAAACCACAGACTTCGATCAGTTTCTACAGCGGTGGATCTACCTCCGATCTGTTTCTACGGGGGTAGATCTGCCTCCGATCTGTTGCTATGTTGATTTGTTGATGAAGATGAAGATGTTGATCTGTTCATATATATATATATGTATGTTTATGTATATATAGATTCATATATACAGGTTTAGATTTTTTAATTTTTTTTTTAAGTTGATGATGATTGATGATGATACTGGCAGTGACGGGTTGGGTGTATATATAGATTCATATATGTTTATGTTTATGTATATATATATTTTTTTAAGTTGCTGATTGAAATTCATATATATATATATATATATGTTTATGTATATACAGAGTGTTGTTTTTGTGTTTTAAAAAAAAAAAAAAACAGGTCGGGGATTTTCGGGGTCGGGGAAACCCGAACCCCGATCGGGGGCGGGGATGGGGGGGCCGATAGGGTCCCCGTCGGGGATCGGGGCCGGGGCCGGGGAATTTCTCACTATCGGGGATCGGGGACGGGGAGGGTGGTCCCCGGCCCCGCCCCGCCCCGCCCCGTTGCCATTCCTAATGCCATCGCCACAACTCATAAGGTACAATTTTAGTCTTTTTGTGTGGCGCTCTATTTATCACATGACAAGCTGTCAAAATAGCCTCGCCCAAAGATTTGAGGGAGAACCTGAATCAATAAGCATAACATTCGTCAAGTCAATTAACGTTATATTCTTTTTTTCAGCTACGCCATTTGATGAAGGTGAATATGGTAGAGTAGTCTCATGAATAATTCCCAATGACTGAACAAAAGAGTTGAATCCTAGAGATTCATACTCCCGGCCTCTATCACTTCTAATTCTTTTAATCTTTTTACCAAGTTGATATTTCACTTCAAAAAGGAATTCTTTAAATTTCTCAAAAACATCACTTTTATTTTTTAATAAATATACGTTTGTGTATTTTGAAAAATTATCAATCAAAGTGATAAAATATCGGTTACCACCTCGAGTTAAAATTCCTTCAAACTCACACAAATCAGTATGAAATAATTCTAGCAATTCGGTATTTTTTTCAACACTTTTATAAGGCCTCTTGGTAATTTTTGCTTTGCTGCAAACTTCACATTTCTCAATTTTTTTTTGTCACTTTAGGAATTAATCCTAAACTATTCATGATTCCCACATATTTACTGTTTATATGACACAAGCGAGCATGCCAAAAATTAATAAAAGATAACATGTAGGTGGTGTCATAATAATAATCATAAAATTAATTAGCAAGGAAATTTAAGAAATAAAAATGACATTTATACTTATTTGTATTATAGGAAGCCACTTGTGCTTCATGTGCCTCGTAGTTTTCATCATTCATCTCCTCGGTTGAGATTTTGTTTGGATTCTTTTCGGTAAGAACAATGCAACTTTCAAAAGGCTAAGGTATAAAAGAACTTTTCCTTTCTACCTCTGAAAATGAACTCCTTTGAACTTGAAAGGCTTGTTGAGATCTCCAATTCCATCATTGGTTTTTTCTAGTACTTGTTCTATGGTTGATCTCCTTAAAATTGTTGGTGAAAATACAAAAAAAAATTATATTTTATTGATAAATGATGCAAAGAAAATGAGATACAAATAGATCAGGCTGAGGCACAGATATCTCGTTTTCTTTAAGGAGATCAAGCCCACTGCGGTAGGAAGAACCCCAATACCGATGCAGCAGTTACAAAACTATGACTTGTCCCCTCTAGGATACAACAGCCCGACCACTTGTCGTATGGTTCAAGCCAACTCTGTACAAGATGGTGAACCCAAAGCTCCACCAAGAAAAATACCATTCTTTGCTAGTAATTTCTCTTGTATAGAAAATAGTTGGTGTGTGTTGGTGTAGAAAAGAGTAGATAAAAGGGACTATTTATAGGTCATTAGGATCTTACAGTTATACCAAAAATAAAGATGATCATTAAACTTGAGAAAATGGAGAAACTCCAAAATTAACTCACCACCAAGGTCATGAATTCTAATTAATCTCCTTTCATGACCAAGAGGTTACCAAAGTAATGAAATTCCATTTATGTCCATTTATGACCAAGATGAGAGGTTACCAAAGTAATGAAACTCCATTCATGACCAAGATATATAAATAAATAAATAAAAGATATTAAAATGACCCAATACAAAACAATAAAAAAATATCATGTCATATATGAAAAAGTCAAAAAAAAAAAGAAAAAAAAAGGTTTATATTCTCTTCTGTCCATAAAGTGGATTGGAGGTGTTATTTGAGCCCATAGAGTCCACCACGAGTCCAATTTCAAAAATCTAAACCGTCAACATGTAGAGCTCATCGAATACTTCATCTTTATAAAAAATTATGTTAATCAGATATCGATAGTCGCTTGATCAGAATATATTTTTGTCACTAATTTATTTTTAAAATCATATTTACCATTGAATATGATTTGATCAAGTGGCTATCAAAATCCAATTAATTTGATTTTTTGTATGTAAATAGTACTCAATGAGCTCTACACATTGAATGGTTCGGATCATCCAAAATGGACCTTTGGTAAGCCTCATAGGTCTAACAATACACTCTAATTTAATTTCAGATAGAAGAGAAGTCTCATCTAAAAAAAACAAAAACCACGATCAAGTGCTGTTCGAAATTTGAGAGGTATTGGCCCACTTAGGGAGCTTTTTTTTTTTTTTTTTTTTTTAATATTCTAAAAAAAAAATTTAGAGAATTGATCCACTTTTCAAACTATTTAGGAAATTAACCTACTTTTTGAAATCACATTTTCAAAATGCGATTTTAAAATTGAAATTGCATTTTTAACATGTAATTTCACCTTGAAATCACATATTGAAAATGTAATTTATGATAACATGGTGAAATTGCATGTTCAACATGCAGTTTCAATTGAAATGAAATCACATTTTTAACATGTGATTTCAAGATGAAATTGTATGTTGAAAATGCAATTTCCATTTAAAAGTGCATCTTCAAAATACGATTTTAAAAAAGTGGGTCAATTCTTTAAATTGTTTTTTTTTTTAAATATTAAAAAAAAAACTCCCATTTAGTAATAGACTATTTTAATTAATTTTTTGATTTTTTAAACTATTTTAATATACTTAAAAAAAATTATATTTAGGATGATAGTTGATTTTTATTTTTAATTGACTTAATGATTATGAGAGAAGTTGAGTTTGTTTAGGGTGCACTAAAGTAACAAAACTGTTAGAGGTCTTAAAAATTCTATTAAAAGTTCTACCAAATGTCTCAAATGGGTGTGAGACCCACATGGGACCCACATTGTGTGGGTCCCACACTCATGTAAGATATTTGGTAAAAACTTTGGTAGAATTTTTGGGATCTCTAGCATTACTACTAAAATAACACACTTTTTATTTTTTTATATTTTTTGAGTCATATCACCTCTTTACTTTTTTACACATCTTTTCGTAAAAAATCAAAAAATGTACTTATTAAGATCATTCCAAACAATTATGATTTGGATGTGATATTTTATCTTATTAACTATTTTAATTAATGTATTTATTAACTATTTTAGTCTAAACCCAACATCCCAAACGAGTCCAGATCCTCGGCCGCCCATTCCTGCGGCCCGTCCTGCGGCGCCTCCAAAACGATGTCATTTTGAGGAAAATTTCAATTAAAAAAAAGAAAGAAGACAAAACAGAGGCAAACCAAAGGGAGAAGAAGGAAGGAAGAACATATTCATGGAACAAATTTGATGAAACAAATCTGTGTTTGCCTGCTATGGATCGAACGAAGTCAAGAGTGAAAACCAAATCGTTTCGATCGAACGAAAAGAAAGAGAGTGTGTCGCCAAATCGAGCGATGGTCTTCGCACCCTGAAAGGATGATTACATTTGAACAATAATCTAAGAGTCTCATCTTCTTGAAATTCATTCAAGCAAACAGAACACTCTAGAAGGAACAGAGCACTCATACAAGCAACCCATATCTGTGATTTCAAATTTACTTTTTTTGGTAAAATCGTTTGTATATTTGTGTGTTTTGATTTATAAATATATATATATGTATATATATATATCCTCTCTATGTTTTGTCTAGATGTTCTTTCCATATAGATGGTCCCTAAGAGGTCCATTCGTAAACCAAGATCATTTCTGAGTTCTCATTATAATAACCAATCATCGACACCAAATGGCGATGCCTGAGCTTCGATAACATCTGAATCTCTGTTTGGAACTCATTGATGCCTTGTTCGGATTGTTGGTTGCCTCGTTTGACTACTGCTTCCTTCTTCTCCCTCTATTGCTCCTGTTCTGTCTTTTTTATTTTTATTTTTTATAATTGAAATCTTGCCCCAAAACGACGTCGTTTTGGGGCGCCGCAGAACGAGCCGTAGGAATGGGCAGCCGAGGATCTGGACTCCATCCCAAACACCCCATGTGTTGGCCTTGTTTGGGAGGAGGTCGAAAGACCAAATGTTACATCTAATTCATAAACATTTCACTTTGAGGGTGTTTGGAAAGAAGATTGCGCTAAAATAGTCTACTAAAAGATAAAATATGCTAAAATAATCAATAAAATAGAATATCACATCCAATTCATAATCATTTTCTTTTTTCTCTCACAACCATTAAATCAACACACACAAAAAAAAAAAGAAAAAAAAAAAAGAAAGCAAACTAACCTCTCAACTATAACTATTTTAATTAGGTTAAAATAGCCAAAAAGCTAAGGTGCCGTTTGGTAACACTTACGTTACAAAAATTTTAAAAACTCAAATAAAAACTTGTTTGGTAAAATTTTTGATTTATAAATCAGTGGTCTCAGTTTATAAATTTGGCCAAAAAATGAAAACACAAAACATGTGTTTTCGTTTTGAGTTTTTTTTTTTTTTTTTACCACTCAACACTAGCCACCACCCGCCACTATTTTCCACCACCATCTTCCGCCACTACCACCCACTACCCACCCCTTACCACCACCTGCCACCACCACTCACCACCCACCTGCCACCACCAGCTACCACCCACCTGCCACCCACTCGCCACCACCACCCACCACTCGCCACTACCATCCACCGCCTGCCACCTACTTGCCACCACCATTCACCACCCACCTGCCACCACCAACCACCCACCACCACCAGTCACTTGCCACCCACCCGCCACCACCACCCACCACCACCATCACCCACCACCCACCTGCCACCCACCTGCCACCACCAGCTACCACCCACCTGCCACCCACTCGCCACCACCACCCACCTCTCGCCACCACCACCACCACCACCACTACCACCACCACTACTACCACCCGCCACCACCTACCACTCGCCACTACCATCCACCGCCTGCCACCTACTTGCCACCACCATTCACCACCCACCTGCCACCACCAACCACCCACCACCACTAGTCACTTGCCACCTACCCGCCACCACCACCCACCACCACCATCACCCACCACCCACCTGCCACCACCACTCACTCGCTACCAGCTACTATCCGCCACCGTCATCCACCCACCCACCACCACCACCACCACCACCGCCCGCCACCACCACCCGCCATCCGCCTCCCACCTATCACCACGACCCACCAACCGCCACCACCACCACCACCACCCACTCGCTACCACCCACAACCCGCCACCACCACCACCACCACCACCACCCACTCGCTACCGCCCACCACCCGCCACCGTCACGCACCCACCCACCACCACCACTACCACCACCCACTCGCCACCACCCACCACCACCAGCTACCCACCACCCACCGTCACCACTTTTCACCACCTTCTTCTGCCGCCACTTGTCATTTCTCACTCTTTTTTATATTTTTAAAATTTTGTAAACATTTTGTCAATTACCAAACGCGTTTGTAGTTTATGTTTTTTTAAAAAGAAACAAAAAATAAACAAAAACTAGTTTATAAAATTTTTGTAAACATAAACTGAAAACGTAAACGTTACCAAACACACCGCGAACTTTTTAAACAAAAATTTTTTTTTCCTCACAACTATCAAATCAACTACAAAAAAAAAAAAAAAATCAACTCCCCCAATACAATTTTTTTAGTCAAACTAAAATAACCAAAAAAATTAGGAGTGTTTGGCAAAGGATTTTTTTTAGCTTTTTGGACTAAAATCCAAAAAAATAAAATAATAGAATAGATTAAAATAATCAATAAGATAAAATATTATATCAAATCTATAATTATTTCACTTTTTCTCTCACAAATATCATATTTAACTATAAAAAAATTCAATCATCTTCTCAAATACAAATATTTTAACTTACTAAAATAAATAAAAATTAAAACAATCTATTAAAATAATCAACTTGCTAAATAAAGCTTAAATAAAAAAACTAAAATAATAAACTTTCCAAATAATGCGGCGAAGTCGCTTACGTTACGTACGTAACGTGAACGTGTCGAAAAATGGAAGTCAGAAAAAGCAAGAGCCAACCACGTGGGCAAGGGTTCTGGAATAAATTGGCCGATTATTGGTTTCACAAACATAAATAAACGAACATACACCTACAACACGCACGCGTACGCAACATTCATTCCTACCCCATTCATTCTTACGCGTTCGGGTTACCCACCTTCCACACGAGTAGTCCTCCCTCCCTGTTTTATTTATTCATTCACTTATTTTTAGGATTGTTTTTTTGACCCATATTAATATTTTTTGCCTCCCTGTTTTATTTATTCATTCATTTTTAGGATTGTTTTTTTGACCCGTATTAATATTTTTCATTTATCTCTAGAAGAATAAAGATAAACAATTTTATAGTATTAGCATAAGTCTTCCAACAAAACAAGAAACCAATTCTAATGTTGTGTTTGGTTGGAGGATTTGGGGAGGGATTTGGAAAAGGAAATGGAAAAGGTAGGTGGAATGTGAATATATTATGTTTATATTTCACATAGTTTCGCACACCTTTTTCCCTTTTCCTTTCCAAATCCCTCTCTAAATCTCCCAACCAAACACAGCATAAAGAAAAATGTCCTAACAATTATTATTATTATTATTATTTAACTAGATTGACTTGAAAATATTAGACAAAAACTACATTATTTACCTTGATTGGGTTACCTAATGGATTAAAAAATTGTCATAGCACTTCTTGGGTAAAATAACTTGAAAATGTGAAATTATTGTGTCACTAAACAAATTATTCATCTCAACTTCATTATATAACTTAGCTCGTTCAATATATTTACTGGATTGTATTCATTTTCATGTTAAAAATGATCAATTCTAACTTACTAATTTCATGCACTATTTGAATGGTATTACTATGTCTTGCCGGAAATTTTCACCTTTAGTAATAACTCTTCTTCAGAATTTAATTAAATTTATATTATGTTTGAATTTATTTATTATTTACTTGTTAAGTTGATAGAAATGAATATAAATTGAGATGAATTCGACTAACATTATTATGATAATATTAAGAGGCAGTCTTCGTCTTCTTTTTTTCCTTTTTTTTTTTTTTTTTTTTTTTGGTGCGCTTTTGTTTTAATGTGCTTATTGGATTTTTAGTTTTTGGATAAAATACATTTTTTTTTTGGGTGGATGATAAAAAACATTTTACATCCTTTATATTTAGTCACTCTTCCACTTTGACCCTTAAAGTTTTTTTTATTTTATTTTGACCCTTCATGTTTTAAGTTTTTCTCAGTTTACTTCTAAAACTATTTTCTGTTAAAAATTGGACACAAAATGACACATTAACAATAACGTGGTAAAAAAATATTTTATTATGTGGCAGTTATTGTAGTATTTTCTGTCTAATTTTGAACAGATATTAACCTTTGGAGTAAACTGAAAAAAACTTGAAACATAAAAGGCCAAAGTGAGAAAAAATAAATTTTAAAGGCCACAATGGAAAAGCGGTCAAACATAAGGGGGGACAAAGTGTAATTTATCCTTATTTTTTCATATCTTTTGGGAGTTTTTTTTTTCTTTTTCTTTTTCTTTTCTTCTTCTACTTTTTTTTTGGCTTGTAGAATGTTAGTTTGTTAGTAAAGTTAGATTATTATAAGAGAGATTTATTTATAAATCCCACTTGAAGGACTTATAACCCAATAAGTTCATAAAGTTTTCTTCTGTTCCACGTAATTCCATATATTTAGACTTGTATCATAGGAGATCATTTTTTCCTTATTTATAATATTTTTAGGACTAATATACCCTTTATTCTATTTTTGATAGTAAGTATTACATACAATTGCAATCTTTTTATTTCTTTTTTTGTTTTGACAGTTTTAAAATTAGTGGGATATGTTTCTTTAAAACCTAAATATATATTATTAAATTATAATATTGACAAGGAAACATAGTTGAAAAAGAATACTCTCTCTCTCTCTCTCTCTCTCTCTCTCTCTCTCTCTAACTTGCCTATTTGAGAATTGGAAAAAATCACAAAACAATAAAAACTCAAAGAGATGAATTGGGTGATGATAATCAAATAAAGAAACAAAATAGGAAAAACTCAGAAAGGAGCTCATTATCATCATTCTTCCATTGTTGCAGTTCCAATGTGTTCTTCCATTGTTACTGTTCGAAACTCTGTGTTTTTTCATTATTGTAGTTCGAAGCTCTATTTTCTTCCATTCAGATATCGTAGGGGCAAGATTAGCACCATTTTTGTTTTGCAACTGCATATAGGTATGCGTTGGTAAGGATGTATGTTCAAAATTGTTTAATAATTTAATACAGTTGGATTCAACTTTTTGTTTCAAGATGGATGGTGTTATATATTCGTGTATATGTATGCTTATTGATTGGGTATTTTTGTGAATGTGATGTACACATCCACTGAAATTAATATTGTTGTAAATTATCAGATTTTAAAATTTTGCATTTGGTAATGTGAACTTCAATATCAGAAACGTGTGATGGTTGTATGATGTGCAATGTAGACTGATGATTACATGATTGTTGTATAATGTGAATGTTCACGTTCACGTTCACGTTCACGTTCACATATCACTGATTATTATATGAGTTTTCATTATTTTTATATGATTATTACATGATGTGAAAGTTCACATTGGTGCTGTGATTATTACATCTTTAATGAATACTAATATTCACAATTAGAAATAGTCATATAAGCATAAATAACAATGTGATATTTTGGTCACAACATATTGTGTATCTTAATAATATAACATAGAGATGTGAATGTTCACATTAAGGGTGTTGCGGTTCGGTTGCGGCTGGAGAACCTTCAATCCGGTATCCGTTCACCGGATTAGTGGATTGGAAAAAATCAATCCGCATCCGTCTGCCAGATTGACAAATGCGGATTAAGCGGATTGACAGATGGATGCAAATTGGTTTGGCGATTTAAACTTTTACAAATTTTGAATATAATATAACAACTTGTCAACATTTTTTTTTAATAACAATTCAACTCAACATGTCCAAAGGATTATTAAGTAAATTGTCAAATACCAATAATAAATACATATAAGCAAACCATGCATTATCAAAACTATTTCATTATTTTTTTTTATTCAAAAACTATTTAATTTGATTTTTAAAAAAAAGACAAAATTAAGCATTATATTTTCCACACAAAAATACCAAATATCAACACTTGCCATTTAATAAAATGATTTCCAAATTGAAAATACAACAGCATATCTAAACTCTTTTTCAATTGAAAACACAAATATCTAAACAAATTAAAAACATAAAGTTTTACAAATTACTAGGGGCGCTCGCGGTTTGGCGGTTCAGTTGCGGCCAAAAGAATCTCAAATCCACCATCCATCCAAAACTAAGCGGATTAGAAAAAATCAATTCGCAACTGTTCGCTCGTCATCATACATCTGTCTAAAATGCGATAGATCAGTTTGGTTCAGTCGGTTTGGACGGATCAGAATATCTGCTGCTCACCCTAGTTCACATCAACATTACATTTACCATAATGCACACTAAATAGTTATATGCACACAATAATAAATAATTCTTAACAATATGAATGTTCACAGTGTCTCTATAATACCATAATAACATAACAACATTAACTATGCATTACTAACAACAAATCATAATTAATGTTAATATTCACATTAAAAATAGTCATACTAGCACAAACAATGTTCTATGAGGGAATATTATTTACTAGCATGCATTTGTAATATGAAAGCTCATATTAACATTTAGTAAGAAATTTTTAAAAGATAGACGAATTAAGATTTTAAGAATGTGAGAGATTTTTTCTATGGATTAAAAGAGCGATTTTCTTCATAATGAGGGAGATATTTTCTTTATGGAATAAGGAAAAGATTATATCCTTCAAATATAGGGATTCTCCCTAGAATAAGGAGTAATTTTCTCCATAAAATAAAGGAGAGATTTTCTCCATGTAATGAGGGACTGTTGTTGTTTTTTTATTGGGTATTGGTTTCAAAATGAAAACATCTAGAAAAAGTTAGAAGGGTGATTTGGTCATATTATTTTGAACAGAACTGGATGGAATATTAAAAAGAAGAAACATGATCCGGACCCCCTTTCCCCCACCCCCTTTGACCCCCTCTCTTTCTGATTGGCCAGCTTTTCTTTTTTTCCTTCTCCTCCAATCACCACCTGCCACATATGTGTGGGGTTGTGGGGGTGGTGATTGGAGGGGGTCTCAATCACATCTCTAAAAGGAATATGGATTAAATGTAATATACCAATTAAGAATAGGACTTTTTGAAAAATGACCCTCATTATAATTTACAATTAATTAAGGGATTCGAATCCCTAATGTTCTTCTCACTACATCTTAAGGTGTGGCTACAAGATCACTAGATGTGGTCTTTTAGTATTATATTTTCATTTTGTTTTATTAGTAGTGAAAATTTTCTTATGTCAAATTTTTTATATAGTTTTTAAAAATTTTCTTAAATCAAAATTTTCATCTTTATTGAATTTAAAAAAATTTAATTTTTATTTTGAATTTAAAAAGCTAACTTCCGAAGTTGCGTGGTGAGAATGAAAAATGTCACGTCACTTAAAATTTAGAAAAAATACAATGAGTTTTATAATTTGAACATAATTATATTGAATTTTTTTAAAATTTTAATTTATATAATATTTATTTTTATTTTTATTAATAATTTATTAGTTATATAGATAAAAAAAAATAATATTGTCATCATTTTTTATTTATAAAAATGTATATTTTATGTTATTTATTTTATATTTTTGCATCATCTAAATTAAGTTTGGTCTATTTAATCATCTCAAAAAGAAAGTCAGCATCATAATATTAAAATTGTAGATTTTTTTGTTAATTTTTTTAAACTTAAAAAAAAAATATCATTTGACCTTTGACAGGTGGTTTGGTCCGATTTCATCAAATGTTGATGTGATTATTTGATGCGGTGATCAGTGGCTATGAGGACAAACTCGTGGTAACATTTCCCACAGAGAAAAAGAAAAAAAGAACAGAAAAAAGAAAAAAAGAAAAAGATTCCACAAAAGAAATAATAAAAAAAATAAAAGATTCGACCCGCCGTCCAATACAGAAAATTCATGAAATCAAACTTTTTTTATCTATTTTTCTACCTGGAAAAAGCCTCCGACCCCAGTGGGGTACTGGGAATTGGTAGAAAAAAAAAAAATTTGTTATTTATTTATTTATTTTTTGTTTTTAGTCAATGGGGAGACGACATTTCACTGGGAGTTGTCAGTGGGGGTCACCCACTAGGGGTCGGTAGCACGGCTCTTTTCTACCTGATGTAGTTTTTCTCCCTTATTTTCCATTTAATTTGATGAATTACAACAATTCCTCTTTTTCAAAAGAGAAAATTAATGATCATTCATCTTTAATTTTGGATAGTAGAAGTGATTTAATATATTTTTTCTTACTTGTTAAGATCACTCAATAATATTATTAGAGAATTTTTAACTCGTTATAGAGTGATTTTTTTATGAAACTATAAATTTTGTCTTTGAAGAGTGGAAAAGAGAAATTTCTCAATGGAAAAAAAAAAATTCTCTATAAAGAGCTGAAAATGTTGAAAAATCCCAACTATTAGGGATGCAATGAGTTCAGTACGGTTGGTATTTAGGTAAAAAAATTCACCGAACCGATAATATCGGTTTTATTATTTTGAGCACTATTGCTTCTCCCATCAAATTTTACGGAACTAAACCAATTGAAGCGGTTCAATTCAGTTCAATTTAATCAATTTAAGATTTTTCAAACTTGAGTCACTTTTTAGTATAGTTACTAATTTATATAAAAACATTAAATATCACTTCAAACATATCAAATCCATCCATTTAATAAATACTTTTCAATTCCTAAATTAACAAAAATGAAACAAAAAAAATTAAAAAATACTAAGGTTTTAAGAATAATGAGTTAGAGTTAAAATTATATATAATAATAATTTACAAATTTAGGTTATAGAGATGATAATGTTAATTAACTAAGGTTAATAATTTATTATACTTATTAATATAATTGTATTATTAAATTATATATATATATATATATACATATATATTAAATACAATATATGTTGAAATGGTCGATTTTGATTTAGCTCAGTGTACAAGGTGCTTGAACCGATATCAAATCGAACCGAAAATCAAAAAAATCAAATTGAAAAATCGAACAGATTGATTCTTATTAAAAACAGAACAAATATAACTGATTTTGTCCGGTTCAATTTTTTCGATTTTTCTTGCATCTCTACGAATTACTATAAAAATATTACATATTTTCTATCTCGTAAAATTCTAATAATAAGGATTTTAAATTAAAAATCACTTTTTAAAAATTGTTCTTGTAAAAGAGATAAACATAATTGTAATGAACATCCCATTAAAAAAAATAAAATTAAAATAAAAGTGGCAAGTAACACTTTATTTTATTTATATATTTTTTTAATGGGTCCTTTTGCTTTTTTTTCTTTATCTATCGCCTTCCTCTACGCGGCATCGCCGTCCACGTCAGGATAGCCTGCTCTAAGCACAAAAAAAAAAAAAGTCAACAACTCCACCCATCTCCGTCCCCACCTTCATTTAAAGGGTCTCTCTCTAATTTTATGTTTGGTTGAAAGATTTGAAAAGAGATTTAGAAAGAAAAAAAGAAAGAAAAAGAAAAGAAAAAATATGTAAAATTAAGTAAAATATAAGTACATTTTATTTATATTTCACTTAACTTTTTTCTTTTCATTTTCAAATACTTCTTCAAATCTTCTAACCAAATACAATATAAAAGAAATTACTAATATAAATAAATGACAGAGACTTCTGTTTTTTCTTGACTCTCACAACACATATCAATAAGTGAGAAGAAAAAAAAAAACAAAAAATTAGCTAATCTTAGGTCAAGTTTGGCTAAACTAAAAAAGTACACTTATTTTATCTTTTTATCTTTTTTTAGTCACATCAATCAATATTTTCTCTCTATTTTTTTTTATACATAATACAAGAAAAATAAAAAAATACACTTATTTAGTCTTTCTAAACTTGGGCTTAATACATTAAAGTCGTAGGAGTCAAAAGAAAAAACTGTCTCAATCTTTTCCCTATAAATACCCCACCACGCCCACGTCTACATCTCATCCTTATATCTTCTCCGCCCTTTTAATTCCAACTTTCTTCACCTTTGCAACCCCAGCAATCCCCATTCTCTCTCTCTCTCTCTCTCTCTCTCTCTCTCTGTCTCTCTGTTGTGCTTAGATTGTATTTGTAATCATCAACATGAGTCAATACAATCAAAACCAGCCACAGGGTATATATGCTTTTACATCTTCATTTATTTACTTATTTATTTCTCTCTGATGTGAGAGATTTTTTCTAATTTTTCATTAGTATTTAATTTGATAGTGTGTTAACTTCTTGAATTTGTTAAAAATAATTTTGGCAGTATCATATGCATATCCTGCACCTAGCAGTACTGCAGCAGCAGCTGAGGGTCCCTACGTGGTTCCACCGCCGGTCGGTTATCCGATGAAAGATGGTCAATCTCAACAACCCCATAACAACCAACCTCTTCCCTACAAAACTCAGTCTAGGGGCGACGGCTTCTGGAAGGGATGGTCAGTTCTTTCTCTCTCTCTCTCTCTCTCTCTCATCTACAAGACAGAGACAATCATAGTCCTATAATCAAATTGAATTTGTGTTAAAAATAATGAATGATCTCTTTCATCTATTTTTATTTTTTTAAATTATAAACGAAATTTTATCATATTGTTACGATTGTCTAAATATATATATATATATATATTTTTTTTATGAATAATCAGTTTAGAAAATCCTACAATCTAATCGATTATCGACGTCGGTCCAACACCTCCAATTATAAGTCACTTTTTTAAAATCGGAAAAAAAAAAAAAAAAAGTGTATGAATCAGTTCTTGACTATACACATCTAATATGATCATGTACTAATATGATGTATTCTATTCTGTTATGCAGTTGTGCTGCCCTGTGTTGCTGCTGTGTCCTGGACGCATGTTTCTGAGGATTGATTGATTTGTATTTTCATAAATGAGTATTATTATAGAGAGACTTGATTGGTAGTTTTATTTCTAGTGTATTTGGATTGATATTATTTGTGTAATAATAAGAATTGGATTGTTTATTATCCATCGGCTGTTTCTATATATCTTTGTGGTCCTTCTTGTAAGTGTATTGTTCCATTAGCCGATTACCTTGTTTGGTATATATGTTTCATCAAATAGCAATCCATTTGTCAATTTTTAAGTTGTCTCAATTAAATTCAATTGATAATACTCCTTAATAATTTTGACAATAATTAAAGGTAAAATAGCCGTGGTAGAAGGACATAGTGATGTGGGAAGACGAATGCCAGAGTGAAAAATGATTTGAACCATTTTATCCTTAACTTTTATTCAATCTGTTAATGAGTGTTATTAATTGGAACAAAGTGACACAATATAAAAAATTAAAACAATTAGTTTAGAAAATCTTACAATCTAATCTAAAAGTCGGTCCAACACCTCTAATTATAAGTCTCTTTTTTAAAATCGAAAAAAAGTATATAAATCAGGTCTTGACTATACACATCTAATATGATCATGTACTAATATGATGTACTTGTGTATTCTGTTCTTTTATGCATTGTGCTGCCCTGTGTTGCTGCTGTGTCCTGGACGCCTGTTTCTGAGGATTGATTGATTTGTATTTTCATATATGAGTATTATTATAGAGACTTGATTGATTGTTTTATTTCTAGTGTATTTGGATTGATTTTATTTGTGTAATAATAAGAATTGGATTGTTTATTATCCAACGATTGTTTCTATATCTCTGTGGTCCGTCTTGTATAGTGTATTGTTCCATTAGCCGATTACCTTGCTTGGTATATATGTTTCATCAAATCGCAATCCATTTGTCAATTTTTAAGTTGTCTCAATTGCATTCAATTGATAATACTCCTTAATAATTTTGATGACAATTGAAAAACCTAAGTGATTTATGATTAGATCAAGATTTAATTATTTCAATTGCTAATTAAATAAAACTTACAATCTAAATCATTAAGCACTTACGAAAATGATTTAGATTGTTGTTTTCGAAAAACAATAAATCGACACAAACGATTTTTACGTGGAAAAACCACAATTGAAGCACCTTCAATTGTGATAAAAAATCACGGGCGAAACGCCACTAATCAATCCACTACTGAAGAAAGAAAGATTACAAAATAACAAACAAATTACTCAAACGCTTCCAATTTGTCTTCAAATCTTTTGTATATCTTTCACCACAACCTTCGTCTCGGAATTGATTAGATTGAAGTTGAATCCACAACTTCTATTGTCGAATCAACGACCACGCACAGTATCAAACTCCTTCGACACTCATGCTTGAATCTCCGGATTCCACCAAAGAAGAACACTCTTGAATATGAACAATCAACTTCTTTGATGTGTGCTTGTCAAAAACATGAGTTTAATATTCAATCAAAACATCAAGGAAAATTAGCAAAACACGCCCTAAAACAAAACCCTAGAGCTCCCAAAACAGATCTAGGAGACTTAACCCTAAAATAAGACTTAAACACATATATATAGAAAACTGGGGTTGCGTACTCCGCTCGAGCACAGAACATTCCACTCGAGCGGAGTCACTAAACACGTGTGCGAATAAATAGGTTTTTGCTCGAGTGTTGGAACCCACGCTCGAGCGCAAAATCACACTTCCCAGTATTTTTGCAGACACGCCCAATTACTGAGATAGTGCACATTCCGCTCGAGCACAAATGTTCCCGCTCGAGCGGGAATAAGGAAAAATTACAACTCTATAAAATAGAGTTTGTTTGCAGATTTGGCAACAAAAGGACCTAACAACAATTAAAGGCAAAATAATCGTGGTCGAAGGACATAATGATGTGGGAAGATGAATGCTAGAGTGAAAAATGATTCGAATCATTTTATCCTTAACTTTTATTCAATTTGTTAATGAGTGTTATTAATTGAAACAAAATGACACACTATAAAAAACTTAAAAACAAAATTAAAATAATTAAAATTACATGAACCAAATTAATCCAAGTTATAAATTAAAAAAAAATGGGCTGCGGCCTCCATCTTACCAAAAAAAAAAAAAAAAAAAGGTGATGTAATTGGCCCCGTCAACAAATTAACAAGATACTTATCTCCTACAATTTGTTCACAAAAACTGTCTCCTACATGGCTGAAGAAAGTTCAATTTTCGAAGAATAGCTTGTCATTTATTTCTGCTGAAACATTTCTCAATATGTATGATATGTTGACTAGTATATTTGCTAGCGACAAATGAAATATCAATTTTGCTTTGAATAATACTATACGTAATTTATTTTTTTATTTTATTTTTTCATTTTTAAACACAAAATAATAAAACTCATATCAATAAATATAACAAGTTTATTTTGCATGTTGCATACAATGTGCAATCGAACTGATACATATATTTATACTAGATCCATATCGGGTACAATTTTTGAAGTACCCAGTTTCATAACACGGAACATTAGTAATTTTATTTAGCAGATAGTGAACAAGTCATATAACAACACTCCAAGAAATGGAGACCTTTATTCAAATTTTTGTTTTTTTGTTTTGAACCTTGATAATGGAACTTAAGCTGAGAACGAAGGAGTTCATACTCCTAACCACCCCCACGGGCAATGGAGGACTTTACTTGGATTGGATATTTATTATGTATTCCAATCGATTATCAGATATTTCA